>NC_083276.1:107190953-107517953 GCF_963506605.1 Zootoca vivipara
CAGATCAGAATAAAAGCTTGTTAAATAGCCAGAATTCTCTCATCTCCCTGCAAACCAATAGGAATGAGTACTCAATAAACTGTCCATCTGGAAGTACCCTAGTCAAATTGATTTAGGATCTGGTGTTTGTTTGTTTTTTGTTATATTCCCTGTATTAAAAAAAACTGAAATTACTTAAAATACCTTGAGAGATTGTCCAGGAGGTTTTCTTTCTCACTCTCTTCATGTCCTTGTCTGCAGCAGAGGTCCATGATAGGCATTAGGTTATTAAAATTACATTTGCACAGATATGTAGACGGGGAGAAAAACCCATTGCACATCAGTTAACTGTTTAGTGCTTAAATGTATACAACAAGAATCATATAGGAATTGCATTACTCCTGCATTTAATTCTATAAAGATCCCAGAGCTGTCTTTCTTTGGGGACATAATTTATATATGTCTTACAACTGATTGACCAACCACTGCACCCAGCAGCTAAAAACGATCAATCCCGTTTGGTGTCTTTGGATGAAAGACACCTCCAAAAGTGTTTAGGGCCACACAACTCCCATCAACCCCAGGGTGGCTATTGGGAAAAGCTGGGCTTAATCTGATGGGCTGTGGCCTGTTCAAAAGGAACATTGGCACAGCCACTCTTGGTATTCCATAACCAGTGGAGGGCTGTTCTCCTTTGCATACTGGGAGGCTGTAGGATTGATGGGTAGGGAGGCTGCCCACAGAATGAACTCAGCCACAAAGACAACAACACTCCAGAGGGACCCCTTTCCTGGCAGCTCTCTGCTTGCCCTATGCATAATATAAAGTGGCAGGACCATCCCCCCCCCTTAGATTATCTGAGACTTTCACATATACCAAGAGAGAGCTTCATTTATCAAGTTGTTAGCCAATGTCATCTGATTAAGGCATTGTTCGACGGACTGATGGAACAACAGTGGTGGCTGAAGTGGGCACAAGACCCCAAAAGTAAAACAACAACGATACGCATGACAGTGAAGCAGCAATGGCAACAAAGTATGTGGACAGCGACATATCCAATGCTGATACGCATGTGAGAGACACCAAAGTACCAAATGACTTTGGCTGTCAGCATGAGAAATGGTGAATGATCCAAACATAAAGTTGTGAAGGAGAAGTAAAGAGGGGGGTGAAATAAAGAAAACGAAACCCACATAGTTGGTTTATTTCAGTGGTTTCCAATAGTTGGTTTATTTCAGGAGTTTCCAATGGTACATTACTTTTGGTTAGATTTTGCTGCATTGGTTTTCCAAGCTGTGTTCCAGGGAGGGCTGGTGTTCCTTGGGAGCTTAGCTTCTGGTCCTCAATCAGAAGATCATTTATCAGTGGTTAAGCAATGCTGCAATGTCGTTTCCTCATCACTGTCAGTGCTCCTACAGGGGAATGTTATAGCTCACACTGTCAGTTCATTCAGGGCTACACTGGTGCCTGATCACCTTGGTTGAGAAGTGAGAGGCTGCTCTAGAACACTTCCTGGCATCTTCTTCAATGGAATAGGAATACCATGGCAGATGAACCAGAGTTCCTCAGTTGACAAATCAGCAGAGTAAGGATTCCCTGAAGGCAAGCAATTTCAAAGCCATTGTTTTACTGCACGACAGTACTATGGGTAGGATCCACAGTGGGCCAATTCCTTCCCTTGTGCTTTCACCTTGTGTGGAGGGAGGAATCCAGATACATCCAATGAACTTCTTCCTTGGATAAGTCTGTTTCATGTGGCCAGCTGTGGACACAGTTCACGCCTAAGGAAGTGCATATCTGTATGCATAACTTTCCTCCTTGGGCCCACATTCTTCTGGGAAAGAGACCATAGCACAGTGCACATGCCTTGTGTACTGAAGGTCCCTGATTCAGTACGGTGTCTCCAGTTAAAGATCAGGTTGCAGGTAACAAGAAATGCCTGCTTGAGAGATTGGAGAGCGTCTGATAACTTTGGGCTTGATGGGGAAATAGTCTCACCCTGACATAAGGCATGTTTTTTCCCCTAGGAGAAGGGCACATGCTTCATATACTAAAGATCCCAGATTCAGTTCCTGGCATCTCTAGGAAATTAGGGCTAAGAAAGACCCCATATGAAACTCTGGGGAGGTGCAGCCAGTCAGCAGACAATAGTGAGTTAGATGGGCAATGGTCTCACTTGGTATAGTGTTCTAAATTCCAGCCAAATGCTCCAGTGAATTGCAGTACTACAGCTGGAACATATCTGCTTTAGGAGGCTATGTAGACTGTTCTGTCTATTGTGTTATCTTCTTTTAAACCACATGCCAGTTATTATCTTGATCCTACATATGATGATGTTAAACTTCAAAATAAAGCTGTCCAAAAATAATTTCACTTAATGGCCTTACAACTTTGCCATTCTTCTAATAATACAGTTACAGATTTGAATGTTTCAAAAGGTCCTCAATGACTCTGAAAATGTGTGTGTGTGTGTGTGTGTGTGTGTGTGTGTGTGTGTGTGCATTGTCTGATAGGATGTTTTAAAGGAACCCCTTTAAAATAAAGCTGATATTCTAGTGCACAGATTTGATTTTGCCATTGTTGTGTCCTGGTTAGAGTGCTTGACTAGGGCCTGAGATACCAGGGATGAAATTCCCACTCAGCAATGAGCCAAAAGGCATACCAGCAATGATAGTCAGAACTGGGAGGAATGGAAGCTGCGCCAGCACAGTATTATTCTGCTATGAGCGTGATTCTTCATGTATGAGTATGGAAAAAGCACTCACTGGGTTGTAGCCAAAGCATTCAGAAGTTCTCCAGCATTAAACTCTATTGATCAAATGGGAGTTGCTCAAGTAGACAGTGTTTACTATTGCACAATTCTCATTCCTTTCAGCAGGTTTTGCATGAGAAAACTTTTCATTTGATTGTTAGTTATTTCAACTAACACCTCTTGGAAAAATGTTACCTAGCATCTGTATCTCAGGGTGCTGGAAATTACGGAGTGACACATTTGCAGCAAAGAGATGACGCTGAGTGAAAAGATGCTTTTGCAATAGATTCGAGTGATGCTATTTGCTCCGATCTCTCAGCATAGAATGGGCTTGTAAATCAGGATGGATAGATGGATGAACAAGCAATTGGACAGATGATGGATGGATGGATGGATGGATGGATGGATGGATGGATGGACAGATGGATGGATGGACATTGAAGCTCTTGGAATTGATCCAAAGTCTACATATTTAGTTGGATGAAGTTATCCCCTCATCATGCAGTCTCCTGGGTTTATATGGTACATAAGACTTTCTTGTGTGTGCCATGTGGCAATATATAAGGGGGTTCAGGTGGGGTGTGTCCATTTTGCTTACCCGCTTCTTTTAGTGTTCATTAACCACTGTACAAAATCTTGAGCTCGTATCGTGTCCAAGTACTTGCTGTAATCGCTGGTGAATGTACCTTGTGAATGGCGTTTCGCTTCATTCAGCTGTCTAGAGTCATCTAATAGTTCGGCCTGGGAAGCCTTGAAGGATCTATAAGTGTGGTTTGTAACAAATTATTTGTACTGAAGATTGCACATTTTGAAAGTCACCGTACCATGTGTCAACCTCCTCAGAAGAGATATGCAACTAATGTACTAGAAATAATAACTGCTGCTAAGAAAGGATTGTTAGTTGCTTAATAACAGTTTGGTAATGGGAAATAGAGATTTTGCTTACACAACAAAAACCAAAAGGACAAAAGCAGCACTGGTTGAATTGGCAATTTCATTTGCTACTAGCTTATCCAATTTTTTTTTTTGAGTGGGTGGCAAGATTAAATGATAGCATTGTAAACGAATTTCCATGCCAGCTCTGTTACCAGAAAATACATAGCCCACATTTGGGTTATTATAGCATTAAAAGTTTGATCTCTGGTGTTTACCTGGATTTCTCTTCTCTGTCTTGAAGGGCACTTTGCCAGCTGCTCTGTACAATCATTAAAAGCAACCCAGCCACCAAGTACATGTTTTTCATTTTCGTCACCTGTAGGGCAGAGATAGAGGGAAAATAGTCACTGCTACCTGCTTCATACACTCGTGACGTGGCCTGAAGACACTGAAAGATGGATCAGGCATTATACCTCCATGTGGAAGTCACAAAGAACTATTCTGTGTACCAGAGGAATTTACATAGGGAGAAGCCTCAGACCAGATTAGATGATCCATTCATTAAATTCGTCCCCCACCCCTGTTTATGATAAACCTAAAAAGGTAAAGGTAAAGGGACCCCTGACCATTAGGTCCAGTTGTGACCGACTCTGAGGTTGCGCGCTCATCTCCCATTATTGGCCGAGGGAGCCGGCGTATAGCTTCCAAGTCATGTGGCCAGCATGACAAAGCCGCTTCTGGCAAACCAGAGCAGCACATGGAAACGCTGTTTACCTTCCCGCTGTAGCGGTTCCTATTTATCTACTTGCATTTTGACGTGCTTTCGAACTGCTAGGTTGGCAGGAGCTGGGACCAAGCAATGGGAGCTCACCCCGTTGCGGGGATTCGAATTGCCAACCTTCTGATCAGCAAGCCCACCGCACCACCTGGGTCCCTGGTATGATAAACCTAAGAACCTCAATTTGTGTTCAAAGCAGTAGGGATCGTTTAATGTACCACTCTGACTGACAGCAGTTCTCCCAGAATCTCAGGCAGAGGTTTTTCCCACCACTTAGTAGCTAACATGTTTAGTTGGAGTCGCCAGAGATTGAATCTGGAACTGTTTGCATGCTAAGCACATAGCCATACCTTTGGGGGGGGGAGCCATGCTTATGAAGAATCCACATGTCAGTATAGTGAAATCCTAGTGGCTGCTAGCACAGGCATGAAGTCTTCCAAACGTTCTAGGTGAAACCACATGACTAGTGGATTTTACAGCCCCAACCTGGAGTGTTGCTGACCAGCAGATACAACTCTTAATAGCTTCTGTCACAGGGGTGTGACATATGAATATGAGCGTTACTTGGAAGGACACCCACTGAAATCAGTTTGACTTCCTTCCCCGTGGAATGAATCTCCATAGAGACTAAAAATTAATAGATGGATTTAGAGGATTAAATATGATTTAGAGCAGTGTACCCCAAATGCGGGTGGCGCTGTGGTCTAAACCACAGAGCCGAGGGCTTGCCAATCAGAAAGTCAGTGGTTCAAATCCCCGCGATGGGGTGAGCTCCCATTGCTCGGTCCCAGCACCTGCCAGCCTAGCAGTTTGAAAGCATGCAGTGCAAGTAGATGAATAGGTATCTCTCTGGCGGGAAAGTAAACGGTGTTTCCGTGCACTGCTCTGGTTCACCAGAAGCAGCTTAGTCATGCTGGCCACATGACCCAGAAGCTGTCTGTGAATCAACGCCAGCTCCCTTGGCCAGTAAAGTGAGATGAGCGCTGCAACCCCAGAGTCGTCCGTGACTGGACTTAACCGTCAGGGGTCCCTTTATCTTTATCCCAAACTTGGGTCTCCAGCTGCTTTTGGACTACAGTTCCCATTATCCCTGACCACTGGTCTCACCAGCCAGGGATGATGGGAGTTGTAGTCCAAAAAACTACAGAGACCCAAGTTTGGGAAACACTGATTTAGAGAGTGTAAGCATGATTACTCCATGACTCGACTGCATAAAGAACGAAAAGGAATTCCTAGCACCCTGCGATATGGTGCAACTTTTATGTGGGTTTCTATTTATAGTTACCAACAACTGGCACAATTTTGCAAAACTGAGTTATGCAACCACGTCACTCTGAAAGCAGGGGCACAGGACTTGATCAAAGCTAACAAGCGCTTTTACTATGTTAGGCCCAGTTTTGTAACATGTTTCGTAAGAATGCATACAAACTGTCCTGCCGCCACTGTTGCCTTGCCTGCCGCCACCTTCCTTTTCAGATTTGCAAGAATAACAAGTCCTGCTCTCACTTCCTTATGTCATTCAGCAGTGCAATGCTGCCTCCTAGTGCTATTTCCCAAGAGGGCATGCTTCTTCCCAATGATATTCTAAAAATCTCAAGCCAATGTTCTTGACAGCCTCTTTTAGGGATGAATAAATATGATGATGAAGACACTCTCCACAACATCTGAATCAAGAGAGGCTACGCAAGCTCTGGACCAGGGCACAAACACCACAAACAGTGGTGGATTGAGTGAGGGCCAATAAACAGGGCCTGAACCTTGGGGAGATGGAAGATTTTTGGGTCGGTGGCTCCTGTATCTGAAATATAAGTCAATTGGCTGTTCTGGGTGGGGTGACACACCCTGTAGAGCAGACATCCCCAGACTTCGGCCCTCCAGGTGTTTTGGACCTCAATTCCCATCATCCCTGACCACTGGTCCTCTTAGCTAGGAATCATGGGAGTTGTAGGCCAAAACATCTGGAGGGCCGCAGTTTGGGGGTGCCTGCTGTAAAGGAACAGGTACATAGCTTGGAATATGCATGGATGCACCTTTGTGATTAGAGGGCCAAGTGACCTCTGTGGCCAGGAGTACCTTTTCTCAGCTTCACAACATAATAAGAGGCTGTTGGTTCAGGTCAATGACCCATCCAGTTCAGCATCCTGTTCTCACAGTGGCCAACCGAATGTTTGTGGGAAACCTGCAAAGAGGAGGGCACACTCCCCTCATTTGGCTTCCAGAAACTGGTATTTGGAAGCATTGCTGCATCCAACTGTGGAAGCAGAGCACAGGCTTCGTGGCTAGTAGCCATTGATAGTCGTCTCCTCCATGAATTTGTCTCATTCTAAAGCCATCCAAGTTGGTGGCCATTGCTGCCTCCTGGGGGAGCGAGTCTCATAGTTTGACTATGTGCTGCATGAAGAACTTCTTTCTCATATCTGCCCTAAATCTTCCAACATTCAGTTTCACTGGAGGTCCACAAGTTCCTGTACCATGAGAAAAGGAGAAAAACTTTTCTCGAACCACTTTGTCCGTAACGTGCCTGATTTTTATAAATTTCTGTGATATCACCTTTTACTTGCCTTTTCTCTAAAAGAAAAATGAAAAACCCCAAAGTTGCAACTTGAAAAATAAGTCCTTAGCAGTAAACTCTGTTGAATTAAGCAGGCTTACAAGCCAGCATGTTTAGAACCAAGGTGTACTGCTGCTAAACTATATACAATAGTATACAGAAGATTTTATTTGTTGTTGGAAAACCTAGGTGTGTGCACCATCATTGGGGTGCATTGTGATGTTCCAATTTATGAAGAAGAAACCAACATCATGCTCATAAGGTAAAACTGAAAAGAATGCTTGACAAATATGGAAGAAAACTGCCTTCCTTGCTAGGAGCGAGGGATTGGCGAATCTGACCATTTTGCTTTTGCTGTTTCCCATTTTTCTGTTAAGTCCAGTTCGCCACATTTCAATCTTTTTTTTAAGTACTCATGAAAATTCACCACCATTTCCATGTGGATTTCTCATATTATGCAAATTTTTGCATGCAGTTCCTCCTGATAGATGCGTTTTTGCAATTTCCCATAGTATGACACATCTTTGTATGTTATTTACTGTAATATATGCACACTGTACACTGTTTTATGTACCCTGTACCCTAGTTTCCACATTTTTGCGAAGAGAATACTTGGCTGAAGAAGCGCATTGCAAAATTCAGAGAAATGCAAAGTTCAAGGAATAGTTGTGCTTTGGTTAAAGAATGGTTTTGGAAAGGGCGGATTATGGTTTACATTGGAGGCTGCTCATAGGGCACTGGTGGCTATAATCCAGGGTAGGTAAAACAGTTGTTTACTGTAGTTTTATAATTTTCTGGAAGCTGCCCAGAGTGGCTTGGGCAGCCCAGTCAGATGGGTGGCATATAAAATTATTATTATTAATCTCTCACACTAGCTAATAGGTAACACGATTATTGTGAATTGAGGTAACAAACATGAACTGAAATGGTGTTAATTAACACACATTTAATTTCAGATTTTTTGGGAGTGGTGCTCAGGATGGAACAGCAACTCATTATCCTAGCACCTTGAAACTTTCTCATACTCTACATAGAAAAGTTTTCTACCATTCATCTGTTGGTGATGCTGCTTCAGCCACCAGATTTCTTGGCTTATAATTCCACATCATTTAGAATAAGACAGAGAAGTTATCTCCAAAACGAAGAGATCAATGTACCCAATAAATGGTTATTTCCCACTGAATCCTCTATGCCCCATATGGATATATAGATATCTATTATAATGCCTATGTAAGGTGTAAAAGATCACTTCCTGTACCTAACAACTCCAATCGTGGCCCTGGTTAAGGGCAAAGACATTCAACACTTCCCCCCCAGTTCTCTGATGCAAATCTCTCCCACCCTGAAACTACTACTAGTTGGAGAGGGGGAAACATGCAAGCAGATTGTACTAGTGCATTGAAGAATCGGGAAGTGAGAAAGCACTGACTCCCCCTTCTCCTGCACCAGAGCTCCATCTGAAATACTTTTCAGAAAATGTAAAGGAATAGGATATCCAATCACAGATTCCTTGCATTGCATATTGTTTGCCTCCAAAGTCAGGTCAATAATTATTTTTTTAAAGAGACCCTTTTATGGTAAAGGTGTCATAAACAGAAAACGAATTGAGGGTTAACCATCACAGTGGGATTCTGCAGAAGCAGATTAAGGACATGATCCAGCCAAAGTTTTAATTATTATTATTTTTTATAAAAAAAGTTTTTTATATACTTCTGCATCATAAAATATTAGGGCAGAGCACTAGATGTATTCAAGGAAGCATAACACACCATTAAAAACAGTACAAAATAATCACTAAAAAAAAGAAGAAGAAGTTAAGCATTTTAAAGTTCCATTGATTTCAATGAAGAGAATTAGAGAGCAATCCTTTGTACAGTCAATGATACTTACATTTGCAAGGAAAAAGAGATTGGATCAAGGCTGCACAGCATAAACTGAACCCTTCTTGGCTATTACTAGGGCATAAAAGATCTCAACTTTGGCTGGAGTGTTCTCGAATTTTGTTTGGCTTACGAGGTTAGTACTTTTGAAATGTTGCTCTTTAATTTAACAAGGAACAATTCTGCATCTAGAATAGACCTCCGTTTTTACTTTTCTTTTAAAAACAAAAACAAAAAAATGAAATACAAAATATCCTCATTTTTTTAAAAAGAAAACCCTCCCTCCCTCAACACTTTCATCAGGAATTTTCTAATTATACAATCAGTCTTTCTCTCTATCTGTCTATAATTTTATCATAATGATACAATTAGTTTCTCTCTCTCTCTCCCTGCCTATTGTCATTTACTTCAGTATTATAAACAGCACAGCTTTTGAGTGAAGTGGATTTTAAACAAGTTTGCATCGTGTTTCTGAATCTGATGCTTCTCATCAAGTGGGAGGAAAAGGAAAACTATTATGAAGCAACCTGTTGATGCAGCCTAAGTTAGCCAAACATATAACAAGCTCTCCCAATGAATGCTACAGGTAACTTATCTTATTCCTCTTACCTGTAGGTATTTTGGAAGGGTTATGGAGAAGAAGGAAAGGCAGTGCTGTCTCTTTCTTCAGGGACCTCTGGAAGCCTTGAGGATCCAAGAGTAATTGTCTGCTAGTCTCTCCTGCTCAGCCACTGATATCTATATATACTGTTCAGCTCTGGGAAGCACTTATAGGAGTGCATCATTGCTGACAGTTTCCTTAGTCAATTGCGGTGGGGTGGGGGAATTCTCTTGTTTGCCATTCTTTGCATTTGACCATTTTTTTACAACTGATTTCACACGTCTGTTCTGTTTACTCCATGACATCAGTGTTGACACAGAGCCTAACGAAGTCAATGAGGTGTCACTGTCAAAAGAGGTAACTGTCACCGTGATATTAGACCGACCCATCGTAGGAATCAAGTGCTTGGGAAACAGTGCATTCCTTATGGCACACACAAACACAATGGGAGCATAATTAAATGTAATTCAATTACATTAAATGTGATCCAGAATAAGGCATTTTAAAGCATTTCAGAGTGAAGATTCTAAAAAAAAACCTTATAACACAGGAGGCTGTCAGACCATTGATTCATCTAGCTCAGCATCATGTACACCTACTAGAAGTTGCTTCCAAGGGTTTCAGGCAGGGGATATTCCCAGCCTAACCTGGAGATGCTGGGGATTGAACCTGGGACCTTCTGCAAAAATGATGCCATTGTAAAACTGAAAACATTTTTAAAAAGTAGAACCTGGGACCTTCCTTCTCCATACAGGGCAGATCCTCTCACTGAGCTATAGCCTTATTTGTCCATCTGTGTGTGATTTATTCACTTTAAAGGGGGGGACCATTGGTGGTACTGTTGGTACAAAGGCGGGTGGTGCTGTGGTCTAAGCCACTGAGCCTCTTGGGCTTGCCGATCATAAGGTCGGCGGTTCGAATCCCTGCGACGGGGTGAGCTCCCATTGCTCTGTTCCAGCTTCTGCCAACCTAGCAGTTTTTGCAACTGCTAGGTTGGCAGAAGCTGGAACAGAGCAATGGGAGCTCACCCAAAGTGCAAGTAGATAAAAAGGTACCACTGCGACGGGAGGATAAACACCGTTTCCGTGCGCTCTGGTTTCCATCACGGTGTTCCGTTGCGTCAGAAGTTTAGTCATGCTGGCCACACGACCCGGAAAGCTGTCTGTGGACAAACGCCGGCTACTTTGGCCTGAAAAGCGAGGTGAGTGCCCCATAGTCGCCTTTGACCGGACTTAACCATCCATGGGTCATTTACCCCTTTACTTTTTTTACAATGCATTTTTGGTTGGGGTGTGTCCCGTTACTTGAAAGTCCATGCTTGAGGATCCTGTTACTGCAAGGTTGAAAAACCAAAACATGGGAGTAGACTCTGTTTAGCACAGCAGCACCCCCTGCAAGTGTCCCGATTATCCAGGGACAGCCCAGGAATTACGAAAGCCACCCCGGCTTCTGATTTGATCCTGGAATTTCCTAATTTCCCTGCCAGTGCTGCCGCTGCTGAGATTAGGAAGGAGGATGTGCCGGCGCTTGTCCCAAGCGACAGCTGTGGCTATGAGGGAGCATCCCATTGCCTCTCCATGGCCGCTGCTGCCAACCTCCTCCCTTGGGCAGCTCGTAGCGGCTGCTGGAGCGTGGGTTTAAAATTTGGTTTAAGGGTTTTTCCCAGGACAGTGGAGGGTGCGAGTGCTGTGTCCCATTGGTGTGGTTATGGTGGCACTCGTCCTTCTTCTAGGAAATACACTGCAGGTGGAGGGGGGGGGAAAGGGGAGAGTTGGTTGGGGTGCGAGTGAGAAATGTCCCTATTTTCAGCTGAGGAATATTGAAGGGTAGGCAGTTGGACTTGTCTTCTAAGTGGATCTGCATATGATTGGCCAGCACCTGCATTTACAGGGCTGTGTGCCAGATTCATCTGAATCTCAAAGTGAATTGAGGTGACACTGGGCTTCCAGCAAGTCATATTGAGACAGCCCCAGATTGAGTCAGGTTGGCCCACCCAGAGCCGCCTGGGTCTCTCAAGGGGCAGGACAATGGTTGGGAAGAAGGAGAAGTTGTCTGGCTCTTCAAAGAGCAGCACAGGAATAAGTTTGTAAAAGGACTTTCCAATAGCCCTGCAGTTTGGCTGCATACTTGATCCCAACAGAGGTTCCCAACAGAGGAACCCATGTGATCAGGACTGAACCCTCAAGAAACCTGAATCACCCTAAAACCCCTAATTAAACATTAGCTGTGACCCTGAAGTCATCTGGGCCAGATCCAGGTCAAGTGTTCCCCTGTGATGTGTGTACAGCAGTAGTATTGACCACAGCATTGTCGTATTTCAGAGCAGTCCATAGAGCTCAAATTGCTTATGTAAAGGATGCTGTGCACATCCATGCGTCAAGACGGTACTGTAAATGGCCGTACACGGGATGATGTTTGATCTGGACTTTTAACAGAGATAACGTTGCTTACCTACACATTGCCTGCTTCTCCCCACCACCACCACCACCACCACCTGTATGCCTCAGTGCCCATTCGCTCCTGATGGCAAATATGTCAAAATCAACACCAGCAGCTTTTGATGTTAGTACTGGAGTAGGGAGACAGGAAGCACAAGTGACTTGCTCTTCCTGCTCATCACGTATCTTTTCAATGTCCGCTGTTTAATTTGCACACCTGTCCCTTTGGTCAATTCTGCAAGCTGCCCACGCATTGGGAGACTACACAGCTAATGGCAAAGGCAGATGTGGAGGTTCTACCTACGTCAATGGGAAAAGGAAGCAGAGGCTATTGTACCTTAGCAGACTATTGGAAATGATTTTTCAAATGTACAGCTAGCTCTATCAGTGCAACTAGCTCTATTGGACATACTTGGCCATTAACGTACTCTAGGCAGTCCATGAAACACTGATGGAGCAGCAGGTACAAAGGAGCTGGAGTGGAAGAGCAAGTCTAATCAGGTGTGGGGCGAAACATAAAGTCTCCTAAGATCTGCTTTGTGGTTTGCCATCAGGATGGCTTATTTATTTCAAAGCATTCTATGCCTCTTTCCCCAGGGCGTACACTTTGGGGCGTGGCCATATCTCAGAGCTAGGGCATCTGATCATGAAGAAGACCCCAGGCTCAGTCCCCAGGTAGGGCTGCAGAAAGTCTCCTGCCCCAAACCCTGGAAAGTCACTGCTGGCCAAAGCAGGCAATACTGAGCTCGATGGACCCAGTGGTCTGGCTTGGCAGAAGGTAGTTTCCTATGTACATCAAGTGTTTACAAAGACCAGACGACACCTCTCTAACATAAAACGATATCATTTATAGTCCCCAAGGCCCCCCAAACCAACTGCTCTTGATCAACATGTTTGTTTCTTCATTGACACACTTGGCTAGCTGAATGGTGTTTCAGTAGTGACTGGTTTCTATAAGCCATTTCCCCTGAAGACCAGCATTTCGCTCAAACTGCACTGGGGACTGCCATTGTTTCATCTATGTGTGCCCAAGGGGGTTTGATGCCACTTGTCATGCTGAAGTGTTGTGCTGCCCTATCTTTGCAGCATTTTAAGAGACATTTCTCAAAACATTTCCTTCATATTCCTCCCTCCCCGCCCCCCACCCCACCAGTGGGGATATTGTTGATCTGCAGCTGGATCTTGCAAAATCCCAGGGTGGGGGCTTGATAGTGTACGAAAGCTGATCTATTTCTGTAACTTGCATGGACGGGTGCTTAGGTTTTATGGATTTCTGTTTTGCAACAAAGATAAGAAAGGGCTGGCCTGCTTGGAGCTGGGAGTGCGCCCACCTTTGCCTCATGGCTTGGAAAAATCCAAGGCACCAGATTGCTGGAGCCTATAGGGGGAAAATCACATTGGCATCTAGGATTTTGTGAACAGAAGCTAAACGAGGAGGTGAATATTCTTATTAATGTATTTATTATTATTATTATTATCCCTTATTGGAAGAAGGTTACGTTGACTTAGTCTCTCTCTCTCTCTCCCTCTCTCTCTCCCTTTCCTTTTCTCTTTTATAAAGAGTTGCTTGTACAGTATGTGATGTAATTCTCTGAAAACCTTTTCGCTGTTATGGTGGGCAGTGATGAAGAGCAATACACACACTCCAATGTTGCCTGCTGGGGTTGCATAACATGGTCTAGCTGCTTCCTTGTTTTTTTGATCAGGGTCTCTGATAAAGGTAAAGGTAAAAGGTAAAGGACCCCTGGACAGTTAAGTCCAGTCAAAGGCGACTCTGAGGTTGTGGCGTTCATCTCACTTTCGGGCCAAGGGAGCCAGTGTTTGTCCACAGACAGCTTTCCAGGTCATGTGGCCAGCCTGACTAAGCTGCTACTGGCACAATGGAACACCATGATGGAAGTCAGAGCACACATGGAAATGCCATTTACCTTCCTGCCACAACAGTACCTATTTATCTACTTGCACTGGAGTGCTTTCGAACTGCTAGGTTGGCAGGAGCTGGGACAGAGCAATGGGAGCTCACTCCACTATGGGGATTCCAACTGCCGATCTTCTGATCAGCAAGCCCAAGAGGCTCAGTGGTTTAGATCACAGAGCCACCCGCATCCCTTCAGACCCTGCCAAATCAGGCCAGTGACCCATTCAGTTCAGCATCCTGTTCTTAGAGTGGCCTGTGGGAAACCAGGGAGCAGAAACATGAGCACAAGAGCACTCTCCTCTCCTGTGGTTTCCAGCAACTAGTATCTGGAAGCAGTTCTGCATCCAATCATGGAGTCTGATCACAGCCATTATGGCTAGTAGCCATAGATAGATAGATAGATAGATAGATAGATAGATAGATAGATAGATAGATAGATAGACAGACACTTTATTGTCATTGTACTTTAAATAGTACAACGAAATTGAATGCCCTCCCTTAAAAACAAAACAAAGACACAATTACAGTCATACACATACATACACATACCCCTATTCTGTTACACTGTCTTTGTTTAAAGTTGTGGCTTCCAAAGTTTTTACAGTGTTGGAGAAGAAAGTTGCTTATGTTTCCTTTTCCTTTTGTGTTGCGTATTAGTTCTGCTTCCCTTCTGAGGCAGGTTGCTTTGTATATCTTGAAGGGCTCGGTTTAAGTTTTGCACATTTCACAGTAGCGCGGTAGTCTGCAAGTGTGGGTTAGTGAAGAGCAATAGTTTGGGAGATGGAGGATTGGAGTGGTGTTCGGCTCGTTTCAAAAAAAGTAGGCGCAGTCCTTGTTTCAGAACTTCATCCCTCACCCAAGAGATCCAGTGATAAACCCTCACCTACTTGAATGTATCTAACGCTCTTTTAAAGCCATCCAAGTTGGTGGCCATCTCTGCCTCCTGGGGGAGAGGGAGAAAATCCCATGGTTTGACTATGCTGTGTGTGAAGATGCACTTTTTAAAATATGCCCTGAGTCTTCCTATGTTCAGCTTCATTGGATGTCCACAAGTTCCAGTGTTACAAAAGAGGGAGGAAAAACTCAATTCATAGAATCATAGAGTTGGAAGAGACCACAAGGGCCATCCAGTCCATAGAATCATGGAATCATAGAGTTGGAAGAGACCACAAGGGCCATCCAGTCCAACCCCCCTGCCAAGCAGGAAACACCATCAAAGCATTCTTGACATATGCCTGTCCAGCCTCCGCTTAAAGACCTCCAAAGAAGGAGACTCCACCACACTCCTTGGCAGCAAATTCCACTGTCGAACAGCTCTTACTGTCAGGAAGTTCTTCCTAATGTTTAGGTGGAATCTTCTTTCTTGTAGTTTGAATCCATTGCTCCGTGTCGGCTTCTCTGGAGCAGCAGAAAACAATCTTTCTCCCTCCTCTATATGACATCCTTTCATATATTTGAACATGGCTATCATATCACCCCTTAACCTTCTCTTCTCCAGGTTAAACATACCCAGCTCCCTAAGCCGTTCCTCATAAGGCATCGTTTCCAGGCCTTTGACCATTTTGGTTGCCCTCTTCTGGACACGTTCCAGCTTGTCAGTATCCTTCTTGAACTGTGGTGCCCAGAACTGGACACAGGACTCCAGGTGAGGTCTGGCCAGAGCAGAATACAGTGGTACTATTACTCCCCTAGATATCCACTTTCCTCTATCCACTTTCTCCTTGCCAAGCATCATTCTCGGAGTGTATTATAACATGTTGCCTCTTACTTGCCTTTTATAATCTAAACCATGGTTTCTGGACTATGGCTCCCATCATCCCGAGCTAGCAGAACCAGTGGTCAGGGATGATGGGAATTGTAGTCCAAAACAGCTAGCGACCCATGTTTGGGAAACCCTGATCTAAACAAAAAGCTTAAACTAGGTCACTGCAGAGGTTGTTGGCACCAGAGGATTGTATCAGGAGGGAAGGGGGAGCTGTTGATAGTCCACATCTGCCAGCAAGTTCCTAAGAATTCTTGTGCAGCGTTCCATAACCAAATACCTCCAAATGGAAATGGCGGCACACATAAGAGCCGCTTCAAAACCTAGCTTTTGCAAGCAGGAAGGTGTGCATGTGTCTTCCTTTGCAGAACTTTCCTCCCTCCTGGTTGTAAATAATAACAATTTTATTATTTATAGCCAGCCCGTCTGGCTGGGTTTCCCCAGCCGATCTGGGAGGCTTCCAGCGCATAAAAACATAATAAGCAAGTCCATCACCACCGATGCAGATCCACAGATAGGCAGCAGGTGGCGCACATTGTGCGATGTCTTTCACGTGGCTGTCCGGCCTTTTCGTAACGGGATTGCAACCGAAACTCAGAAGGATTGTTTCAGTTGATTGGAAAACCTACACCCAATTTCTTTTCTTCTGCTTGTACTTGGTCATATCCGGCACAAAACACAAGGAGTCCCATGGCACCTTAAAGAAGAGCACATAAAGCTTTTCTGAGTGAGATATCTCTTCTTCAGATGTCTGGTGGAAGTTTAACCCAGCATAAATGTAATCCAGTTAAAATGATCTGGCTCAAAGGAGAAAAAGACTTGCTCGTACCTAGTCACAGTTGTGTGGAAGTGAGGGTTTTGGCTGCTACACATTGCACCTTTAATGCATATTCAAAGCACTGTAGTTTACCCCTCACAGAGTTTCAATTCCAAGCAGTGTTTAACGAACTAGAGTGCCCAGTTTTCTAAAAAGGGGGAAATGTGCTTCAAATGTGCACAATCAGCTATAAAAACCTTCTGGGCTTCTGCCAAGTGACTACCCCCTTAGCCTCCCTACTTTAAGATTGGAAGCCGCCCAGATGGACGGGTACAAATTAATAATAATAATAATAATAATAATAATAATAATAATAATAATCCAGGATTCTCATCTGAATTATTTTACTGGCCTATTTCCCAAGCTACGTTTTGGTATTTGTGGATCATTTATTTATTTCCCACTGTGTGGTGTAGTGGTTAAGAGCAGTAGACTCGTAATCTGGGGAACCGGGTTCGCTCCTCCACATGCAGCTGCTGGGTGACCTTGGGTCACACTTCTCTGAAGTCTCTCAGCCCCGCTCCCCTCACAGAGTGTTTGTTGTGGGAGAGGACGGGAAAGGAGAAAGTTAGCCGCTTTGGGACTCCTTAGGGTAGTGATAAAGCGGGATATCAAATCCAAACTCTTCTTCTTCTCTTCTTTCGCCTTCAGGTTTTTAATGTTATTAAAACATAACATGGAGGCACACACAGCATTGACATGCAGAGCCACACAACCTTCAACCTCAGGTGATTCATTCCAGCTGAAAAGGGAAGCTGTAGTGGATCCCACCGCTGTATGCCAATTGTGGCAGATCCAAACCACGTACACACCCAATAATAACTACCACAGGTTATCTTTTCGGATTTTGTGTGAGGGAAAACTTTGGTACTTGGAAACTCAGGCAGAAGCCGAACAAATAAGTAAGATTTATTTAACAGAACAAAGTGGATAAAACAAAAGAGGTATCAGGATGTCATGTTCTTTCAGAAAACAGTTAACTTGTTTAATATTTATGCTAGGACTAATGGATGTTACAGCTTCTTTTAAACTTCCGTTGCTTATGTTATTGCACTTCAGGTAGATACTATAGGTTTCTAAACTAGACAGTAAATGCTCAGCTTATTTCCAGCTGTTTCACTTCAGTTCCTTAACTCAGTTGTTGCATAAGCGTTCCAGCTTAATACTTCAGTTCTTATCGAAGGTGGTACTTTCTGTCAGTTACCCAACCATTTGACAACCACACTCCTGAGGTACTCCAAATAGTACAACAGACCCAGGGATCACCACAACCCTCATAACTGGTTTGGGAGTCTTCTCTTTCTAGAAAATCTTTCCTCTCCTGACTGGAATAAGATCCAAGTAGACTGCATCCTCCCAGCATCTACTTCTCCTCTCTCAAACTCAGCCGCCCAGTTAACTTATGTCTGAATACTCTCCCAAGACACTAAAACCTGTCTTCCTATCTAAGCTAAGAGACTCCGGATATGAGACTATACTATGAAGCATCTTGTCTTTGTTGGTTGAAGGAATGGATGACATTAAAGAATTCACATGTTCTAGACTTAGAAGGTCATGATAATATTTTTGGCTATTGTAGATATTTTCCTCAGGGTGGATGTAACGCACAGAGACTACTGTAAGTCTCCCTCCAAAAACTATCTCTCAAACTAAACCATATCTCTATCTGAACATTCTCTCAGAAACTTCTTCTTTTATTCTCCCTCCCAAAGGGCTGCTCTACCCATCTCTGACTAGCTGTCTTGATAGCCAATCAGAGAGAAGCTCAAGTCCTCTGGTGGAATTCTGAGGCACTGCATCACCTGACTATGGTCTGACTTTGCTGTCTGTCACAGAAGGGTTCATCGCCTTCTATTTGTTTGTCACATCAGATGACCAGGGAGGGGACATTTAGCTCGGTTCCCTCCCTGTGCCTGCTTTAAATTTCCACTCTCTTTGCCTCTGCATCCCAAATTTGTGGGGGGGGGGCAGTATCTTTGCAGGCCATAAAAAATTGTTTTGCAGGCTCCCCCCCCCGCACACAATGGATAGGATTGCAGCCTAACTGCGAGCAACATATTTCTTTTTTAATCCACCACAGTCAGAGCTTGAAGTTGGCTACTTTCAATTTACGCAAGCAAAGGACTTTGTGCCCTGAAAGTACTTCTGACTGTAGTTTCAGAAAATGAAAATTTAATGGAAAATAATAGGCAGCAGCAAAACAGGAATAATCTCATTTAACTGCAAGTGATTAGAGCATTTTGGCAAAATGTACTAAACATCTGCACCCTCTGATTGCAAGCTTGTTAGGCACGCTGGGAAAAAGGAAGATAAAATGGGATATAGATGTGATTTGATTCTCTTGATGACAAAACATGAAGTCACTAACATCTTGGTTGACTGAGGGTGCTTTTCCACAGTCAATCATTCTGGCAGACCAAGGCTCAATATTCAGACGTGAGTCTTACTGGGTTCAACGAGTGTATAAGATTGCAACCTTAAAAACCTGGAGCAATTTCCTGAAGCTGGGCACCATCTTGCTGCACACAGCTTTGTGTTGGGAGATATATAAATACAGTAAAAACACTAAATATAACACCGAATATAAATACAGTAAAAACACTAAAGAAAAACAAACACAAGCAAACAGTTGATTAAAATATAAGTTAGAATACAGGTCAAAATGCAGCTTAAAATGCAGCCTCGTTTTCGTGGTAGCCCATAGATCAAAGCCATAAGGAGAGAAAGCATCCCACTCGGTTCCATGAAGAAGCTTCTTGCTCCATGGACTTTCTTGCTCAAATGTTTCAGTTAAAATTCCCAGAGCTGCAGACAGGGATAGAAGGACCTGTCCATTTCTGGCCTCTCTGTTCCTCTGTGTGTTCCAGTGTGGTGTAGTGGTTAAGAGCGGTGGACTCGTATTCTCGTGAACTGGGTTCGCTTCCCCGCTCCTCCACATACAGCTGCTGGGTGACCTGGGTTAGTCACACTTCTCTGAGGTCTCTCAGCACCACTCACCCCACAGAGTGTTTGTTGTGGGGGAGGAAGGGAAAGGAGAATGTTAGCCACTTTGAGACTCCTTGTTGTTGTTGTTGTTGTTGTTGTTGTTGTAGTCATTTAGTCGAGTCCGACTCTTCGTGACCACATGGACCAGAGCACACCAGGCACTCCTGTCTTCCACTGCCTCCCGCAGCTTGGTCAAACTCATGAGACTCCTTAGGGTAGTGATAAAGCAGGATATCAAATCCAAGCTCTCCTCCTCCTCCTCCTCTTTTTTCCAGTCTGAAATTCAGCTCTCCACATTTTGTAGCATTTTGTGTTTTTAAAAAATTGTTATCTTAAAAAAATTCTCATGATTCTTTTCCAGCATTTTAGTGCAACCCCCCCTCCCCCCCGATAAATACATTTCACTATGTGGTTTTGACTAAGGTACACATTTGTGCAAGCAATTTCCCCTAACATGGTGGATTTTAGTATGTATTTTCACTAATACCTTCACTTTTATGCATATTTACCCCTGATGTTTTATGTTGTGAACTACCGTGAGCTCTACAGATGTTCGGCGGTATACAAATTAAACAAACCAACCAATTATATAATGCATTTTTTGTAAACATTGGTTGGTTTACAATATGGGTAAGCAAACTAAAGCCCAGGGG
This sequence comes from Zootoca vivipara, assembly GCF_963506605.1. Lineage (NCBI taxonomy): Eukaryota > Metazoa > Chordata > Lepidosauria > Squamata > Lacertidae > Zootoca > Zootoca vivipara. The sequence goes on from NC_083276.1 coordinate 107,210,944, forward strand.
CCAGATCTGGCCCAATCGCCTTCTAAATCCGGCCTGTGGACCCAGGCGCATAGGAAGAGGGGGGCGATGGGGGCGCACTGCCCCAGGCAGCGAGATCCTGGAAGGGTGCCATCATGGCTGGCCCCCGCCCGCGCTGGGCGCCCTGCCCCGCAGGCGGCACGCCACACCCCCAGAATGCGCACCCCCCCAGAAAGCATGCCACGCCCCTGCGGGCGGCACACTCCGCCCTGGGATGCGCGCCAGCCCCGCTCCCGCCTGCTCTCCGCCCCGGTGACGGAGCATGAAGCTCTGCCACTGTGTGGACAGTCCAGGAATCAGCGTGTTTTCACATGAGTAGAATGTGTGCTTTCATTTAAAATGCATCTCTGGGTTATTTGTGGGGCATAGGAATTTGTTCATTTTTTCTCTCTTTTCAAAATATAGTCCACCCTACCCACCCACCCCGGTCTGAGGAACAGTGGACTGGCCCCCTGCTGAAAAAGTTTGCTGACCCCTGGTTTACAAGACCTGCGTTGCAGAATTCAGATGAGTTTGAACTTCAAAGGCCAGCAGCATTTCTGTTTGCATATTGTTTCAAAACGTGTGAATTTGATTGATTTGGCTTTAAATGTGAACTGAATCGAATTTCTTCTTCACCTCTGGTTGCAAGTGTTCCTTTGCTGCTGCTTTTTGTTGGCTGTGTGTGCTTCTGCACATTACAGGTTGCTAAATTCCTAGATGTCTCAATTGTTTCATTTGAATTTTTCCTGCCCTAGAGGAGGGGGAAAAAAGGTCTAAAGGAATTTGGCCGTGGCAGCCTGTGTAAATCATTACAAATCTGACCTCACTCCTTCTTCTAACAGGCGACACAAATCTCTTTTGCTAGAGGGCCTCTCTGATTTGTTCTTAAAGCAACAGTACCAATATATTGCAGTTATTATGAGTTAAATCTGGGAGACCTATTAAATCTGCAGTGCCTCATTTACTCAGTCGCTTGGAGTTCCCCCCTGCTGCTCGCAGCATTTGAATTTAATTTGCTCAGCATGCACAGTACCCCCCCCCCTGCTCAAAAGACTTGATCCAAACCTGCCTGTTCAAGTTAAATGTTAAATCTCTCTAAGGAAGACCCCAAAGGAACACAATGCACCAACGTCCTCTTGGTAAGCTTCTTGCATGGCCCACCAATGAAGTGTGTTCAGCGGCCTTATTTTATGTGGGCATTTGCTTACACATCCCCTCCAAAAGAAGACATAGGTTTGTGTTGAAATTGTACATGTTTTTTTTATGTATAAATGCACATTTGGAAAGAATTGCTGTAATTTTTAAAATAGAAATAGTGGTACCTCGACTTACGAAGACGATCCGTTCCGCGGCCGTCTTCGTAAGTCAAAGTCTTCGGATGTTGAAGCGCCCATTCTGCACATGTGCGAAGTACGATTTCACGCTTCTGCGCATGCGCCGACTGCGCACGCCGCTTTTGTGCAGGTGCAGAACGCATGCGCGGGGTGCGCAAGCTGAAAAGACTTCCAGGGTGATCGACTTCGGAAGTCGAGTCGTTCGGATGTCAAGGTACCACTGTACAACCTGCCATTGTTGGGAAGACTACAACCAGGTGACCGTGTCTGCTTAGCCTGCTATCAAGGTTATTGTTTCTCCTTTCTTGTGATTTGTTTATCTCTTTTAAAAATTTTTTTTTATATTTTTCAATGTTACTATTTTCATAACCACATTTTGGGAATGGTACAGACGGAAGAACCCAGCAGCTAGGATTTTGTTAGCCCAGAAATGGCGGGTGAGAGAAGAAGAAGATCAAGTATATAAAGAAGAATAGAAAAATTTTATGGAGTAAACCTTAGTAGGATTAAGGTGAATTTAACAGCATAACACATAACAAAGGAATAAAAAAGGAATAAGGGAGTTAAATGAATATAGAATAATAGGTGGGATAGGTGGGGAAATCAACGGAACCAGGGAAGGGGGAAGAAGGGAAGTTGGAAATAATTGGTTTATTTTAAAGAAAGATATAAATGGGGAAACCTTTATTTTAATGTGAACGTGCTGATTGGTTTGTCTCTTAAAGCCAGACAACCGTACAAAACTGGTATTACTTCAAATAGAGCAGGGAAGAAGATTCTTTCTGGCCCGACTTGGACAGGTGGGAGGGACAACCCACCTGTCATTCAGCTGACATAATGACATCAGGCGATTGTCCTGCCCACTTGTCCAAGTCCCTTGTGCAGCATTTCTGAGGTGTCCGGCAGTCGGCTGGTTGCCAGGCGTTTGGGAAACATACGGTAGCACATTGGACTTTGCCAGCCCTGTGCTCAGCACTTGGGAAACCCCAACCATACAGCCAGCAATGTTGCTTTCTGCAGGGGAATCATAGAATCGGAAGAGACCACAAGGCCCATCCAGTCCAACCCCCTGCCAAGCAGGAAACACCATCAAAGCATTCCTGACAGATGGCTGTCAAGCCTCCGCTTAAAGACCTCCAAAGGAGGAGACTCCACCACACTCCTTGGCAGCAAATTCCACTGTCGAGAGCTGTTTGAGAGCAGTAAGAGCTGTTCGACAGTGGAATTTGCTGCCAAGGAGTGTGGTGGAGTCTCCTCCTTTGGAGGTCTTTAAGCGGAGGGGACCAGCTGCGCAGTTCAGTTCCCCGCAGGGAACTCGGCTGTGCAGCCAATCCAATGGGCTTCCATTTACTTCTCATCAGCTTATGTCACATATGACTTCTGATGTGCTGCTGGTGGCCATGGTTTTGTGATGACAGCCTCACGGGCCAAACCGGGACCTCTGCCAGAGGTTTCCCGCTCCTGCAATATAGGATTGTCCTCTAAAGTAGAGCACATGGGCTGCCTAGCTATAGCTCCCTACCAAGACTGCAGCCTAAACCCTCATTGATCTGGGAGAAAGCTCCAGTAAATTCAGTAGGATTTATTTCTGCGTAGACGTAGTTAGGACTGTGTATATATTATTGCAACTTCACTGCACCAAACTGGAACTGCCATTGGATTTCGTCACATGTGAAACCTCACGTTTCATTCAGAAGTTCCCGCCTAGACCAAACATGCAAGGAATTTCAAGGGAGGTGAAGATCGGATTAAAAGAAACCTTAGGAAAGTTTTTGCCACCATAATAGTGGTAGAAAAGCTGTATCGGTTCAAGGGATCAGAGGCTTGGGCTGTGTTACTTCCATCTCCTCCCCTGTTTGCAAAGTTACGGTGCTAATGGGAGAGACGTTGCTGCCAGTCTCCTTACGGAACCTATATAATCACTCCTTAAATTAGTGCTCTTCTGTGTTGTATTTGCTTTTTTTTAATGTTAACTTTCTCTGAGCTATAATTCTCCCCCCCTTTAACAATTGGAGCAGCTGAATTCTAATTACATTACCAACAAAAAGCTCATTAACGCCCTTAATTGGCAGCGCTTCCAAAAAACCTTTTTGCTGAATTTAATATTTTCTAAAAGAGTTCCTATCAGAGTTTAATTTAATCATCAAAAACAGCTTGGCAGAGGCATTTACATAAAGACGTGTCTGTTGTCTGAAAAGTTTTCTCATGGCAGGAGAATCAGATGGGCTGAAACAAAACAAAATAGCTGTAGCCGCACAGCAAGTCAACTCCCTACCTCTGCAGTTTTAGCTCAGTAGACCGGAGGCAGCCAACATGGGGCCCTGAGGATGCTGTTGGATTCTGGGTCCCATCAACCCCACCCAGCTTGGCCAAAGATCATGGATGATGGCAGCTGGAATCCAACAACATCTGGATAGCTACCATATCAGGAACAGAGGGAGCTGACTTGTACCGGGTCAGACTAGCTCTGTACCAGGTATCCCCAAACTGCAGCCCTCCAGATGTTTTGGCCTACAACTCCCAGCATCCCTAGCTAACAGGACCAGTGGTCAGGGATCATGGGAATTGTAGTTCAAAACATCTGGAGGGCCGAAGTTTGGGGATGCCTGCTCTATACTGTCTACACCAGTGATGGCCAAACTCGGCCCTCCAGCAGTTTTGGGACTGCAATTCCCATCATCCCTGACCATTGGTCCTGTTAGCTAGGGATGATGGGAGTTGTATTCCTAAAACAGCTGGAGGGCCAAGTTTGGCCATCACTGGTCTACGCTGATAGCTCTCCAGGGTTTCAGGCAGGGTTCTCTCCCGGCCCAACCTGGAGATTGAGCCTGGGACATTCTGCATGCAAAGCAGGTGCTCTACCACTGAGTCATGGCCCACTTGATTGCTATTTCTCATTGCAATGATTCATTTGTGCTACATGGGCTTCCTTTAATTTCACCGGAGGACAATCCTATGGCCTCCAACAGAGCGTCATGACAGCAAGAGAACAGATCTCCACCTGACCTCAGAGGTCTTGCCTCATAAGCCTCCTTTCGCAGGTGCAGAGACTTGAGCCGGGGGGTGAGTGGGTAACAGCAAACAGTGTGTGTGCTGAGAGTAGATCAGGGGATCCAAAGGCCTCAAACTCCTCAGACACATCCTCAGAAAAAGGGAAGGGAAGACATCAGCTGTGGAGCTGGTTGGAGCTGATTTGGGACTGTGGAGAGGGGAAAGCTGGGGGGGTGGAACACAGTGCCCCCCCCTGAAAAGGAGAAGACCAGAGAAACAACACCATCATCTGCCTTAGGAGAGCCCAGTAAGGCTTTGGATTTGACAGTCCCTCCCTTTGGAATCCTAAAGGCGTTCACATTACTGCCCTAGAGTTTCTGCCGGTGCATTTCACAGCGCTTCCCCCACAGCTACTCACACCAGCACAGATTAATTAGCAGCAGATTCGTTTCCATTTGTGCATACGCCGGAGGGCACTGAATGGCGGGAATGTCTTTACGGTGTTTGTCTCATTGGCTGGAGATGAATTAGGAACGGTTTAAGGACTCCCATTAATTGGCGTGGAGCTGGTTTGAGAAACAACGTATGAAACAGGAGTATTTCACAACAAAGGACAGGATGCATATGTGTCACAGTGGCCGGAGTGGACTACTTCAGAGTAACGACGCTACGCAGCTCTGCATTTTATTCTTTTATTGGTGCTGCGTATTTACAGTGCTAAAGTCATTGCTATTTACACGGAGTGATGTGATCAGTCGGTTTCAGAACCTCCTAATGGCTTTTGGCGCGTCTTTCTCCAACACAAAAGCTTTGGCAGACCCATCCTCTTTCCCCTCCTCTTTCTGCGTAATTCCGGAGTTGGGGGGATGGGTCTCCCCCCCTTATTCGCCCCTTCCTGTCCCACCTGGGACCCTGGCTCCTCTACCCTGCCTGAGCCTCGGCCCCGACTTCCTGCTTCCCCACTGGCATCGGAACTCTCTCTGCTTTCCCCTGTGCTCGGGGATGGGCTTGAACTCAGGAGGGGAGGGACTTCGCGATATCCCCTGTCCCTCACATCCACCCCCCTCCCAAGCTCTCCCTCACCCCTCCCCAGGTCCCCCCCAGGTGTCGGTGACGACTGGAAGCCTAAGAACTCAGTACCTTCCGAGCCCGTTGGTGTGAACACCTCCCCCCAGTCCTGCAAGCCCCCCCCTTCCGCCTGGGAGGATGGGAATCCCAAAAAGTCCGTGGCGTCAGAGCTGGTGGGGGTAAAAATGTTCTGCCAATCTGCTCCTTCCTCTGACTGGGTGGATCTCGGTGACACCCATACCTCATCCTCTGGTTCCTCAAACTCCGCTTCCCAGCGCCATGGTGAACTGCTCTCCCGTGCTTCCTCCCCCTCCCCCTCCCTTTCCATGTGCCAGGGTTTGGGTCTATGGGGAAAGAGGGCGTGAAATTCTTCTACCAGGAATTCCTCCTGTATCTGAGTGGCTGGGACCCATTCATTCTGGGACGGTGGAGCATCCTCCCATGCCATGAGGTACTCCAGTCCCCCCACCCCCCACCTTGAATCCAGGATGGCCGTGGCCTCATTGAGTTGCTCCCTGCCTTCCCTCTCCCCCCCTCCCTCGGGGGTTTGTTCGCTGTCTCGGAGCCTGCTGCTTTCCCTGTACGGCGACAGCAGCGATCTATGAAACACAGGGTGCACCCTCATGTCCTCTGGCAGTGCCAGCCTGTATGCCACCGGGTTGACCTGTTGCGTGACCGTGAAGGGGCCCAACCTTCTGGGCGCCAGCTTTTTGTATCGCCCTCTGATGGGAAGGCCCTCCGAGGACAACCAAACTTTGTCCCCCACCCTAATGACCTCCCCCGGTCGCCTGTGGCGATCTGCCCCCTTCTTGTACGCTTCCTTGGCTCTCTCCAAGTGTTCTCTGAGCTGCTGGTGCACCGTCTCCAGTTCCTCTGCCCAATCCTCAGCCTGTGGGCCCTCCTCCTCCTCCTCCTCCTCCCCCTCCCTCTCTGGGAAAGATCTGAGGTCACGCCCGTAATTGGCTTTAAAGGGCGACACCCCTGTGGAGACGTGCACCGCATTGTTGTAGGCAAATTCTGCCAGTGGCAGGCGATCCACCCAGTCCGTTTGCCGCTGGCTGACGTAGCATCTCAGGTACTGCTGCAGAATGGCGTTGACCCTCTCCGCCTGTCCATTGGTCTGCGGGTGTCTAGCCGTCGACAAGCTGACCTCCACCTGCAGGAGGTTCATGAGCCGCCGCCAGAACCTGGAAACAAATTGGCGGCCACGATCCGAAATAACCCTTAAAGGTAATCCATGCAGTCTGAATACGTGATCCACAAACAGTTTGGCTGTCTCTTCTGCAGAGACCGCCCTGGCACACGGTATAAAGTGGCACATTTTGGACATGAGGTCCACCACCACCAACACTGCGGTCTTGCCCCTGGACGACGGCAGGTCTGTGATGAAGTCCATGGACACTACTTCCCACGGCCTGTGCGGTGTGGCTAAGGGCTCCAGCAAACCTGCTGGTGGCGCTCTGACCACCTTTGCCCGCTGGCAGGTGTCACAGCCCCTTACATAATCCCTCACATCCTCCCGCACCCCTGGCCACCAGAAGTGTCTCATGACTAGGTGAGCGGTTTTGTCCCTCCCAAAATGACCCGCCGTTGGGTTGTCGTGCATCTGCTTGAGGACCGTACGTCTAAGCTGGGTGGTGGGCAGGTACAGTGCACCCTTGTAGAAAAGCAGCCCCCTGCGTTCTGCAAAGTCTTTTGCCTGCTCCCCCCCCCTTCTCAGTTCTCTGAAGATGCGGTTGGCAAATTCATCCTCTGCCGTCAGTGCTGTGAGTTCTGCCTCGCTCACCACTGCTGCTCCGCAGGACCATGCTGACGGGGGGAAAATGTGCCTGGGTGCCGGTGGCGCCTCCTCCTCCATGTACTCTGGCTTGCGGGAGAGGGCATCCGCCCTGACATTCTGCTCTCCCGGGATGTAGTGTATGGAGAAGTTGAAGTTCGAGAAGAACTCTGCCCACCGTATCTGCCGCTGGTTGAGCACCCTGGCAGTTCTCCAGAACTCCAGGTTCTTGTGGTCTGTGCACACCTGGATGGGGTGCTTGGCGCCCACCAGGAAGTGTCTCCAGTGCTGGAACGCAGCGTGGATCGCAAGAAGTTCCCGATCAAACACCGTGTAGTTTCGCTCTGGCTGGGTCAACTTCCTGGAGAAGAAGGCACAGGGTCTCCACTCTCTGTTGGCGTCCAGTTGCAACAAAATGGCGCCCACAGCTTTATCAGAAGCATCTGTCTCCACGCGTAGGGGCGCGTCCTGAACCACGTGGAACAGGTTCTGGTCTGAGGCGAACACCCTCTTGAGGCTTTCAAACGCTGCTTGCGCCTCTGGTGTCCACCTGAACTTCTGCTTGCCTCTCAGGCAGTCAGTGATGGGAGCCGTAACGCGAGAGAAGTTCTTGATGAACTTCCTGTAGAAGTTGGCGAAGCCTAGTAGGCGTTGGGCATCTTTGCGCGTCCTGGGGCTGTGCCAGTCCAGGATGGCCTGCACCTTGTCCTTGTCCATCGCCAGCCCCTTGTCTGACAGCTTGTAGCCCAGGAAGTCCACCTCCTTGGTGTGAAACTTGCACTTCTCCAGCTTCACATACAGGTGGTTCTCCTTCAGGCGCTGCAACACTTCCCTGACATCTTTCACATGCTGCACTGGGTCATCGGAATAGATAAGGATGTCATCCAGGAAGACCAAGCATTTCCTGAAGAGGAGGGACCCCAGGACGTGGTGCATGAAGGCCTGGAAGCATGCTGAGCCCCCTTGCAACCCGAAGGGCATCACCAGATATTCAAAAGAGCCCAGAGGCGTGAACATCGTGGTTTTCCATTCATCGCCTTCCCGGATCCTGATCAAATTGTACGCCCCCCTCAGGTCTAGCTTGGTGAAAATCTTGCCTCTGCGTGCCGCTGTCAGGAGATCATCCACTCTGGGCATGGGGAAGGCCACTGGCTCTGTCACTGAATTCAGCCGTCTAAAATCCACCACAAGACGGCGCTGTTGCGTGTCTTTCTTGTCCACCCAGAAGACCGGGCTGCCCCCTGCTGCCTTGCTTTCTCTGATGAACCCCCGCTTGAGGTTCTTGTCGATGAAAGCGCGCAGATCCTCCAGTTCCTGGTCTGACATGGCGTACAGCTTGGCTGGGGGTATAGTTGCCCCCGGCACCAGGTTGATCTGGCAGTCAAAAGGCCTGTGTGGGGGTAGGTGGTCGGACTCCGCTTCGCTGAAGACCTCCTGCAAGTCCCAGTACGGCTTGGGTATCGCCTCACCCCCTTTGACGTGCATGGTGGCCACCGTGGCTATCGGAGGCCCCTCCCCTGGTTGGTGCTGCATGCAATGTTCCAGGCAAAAGTCCGATCCAAAAGTGATGCATCTCTGGTGCCAACTGATGGAGGGGTCATGGCGCGCCAGCCAGCTCATGCCCAAGACGATGGGGGGGTCTGAGATGGTTGTGACGTTGAATGCCAGTGTCTCTGAGTGCCTTCCCACCGTCATTCTCATGGGGGGGGGGTTTGATGAGTGATGGCCCCTCCCAGCAGCTCTCTGCCGTCAATGGTTGCCACGTGCAGGGGAAAATCCAGCTGCAGAAGCTGGATCTGGTGCTCTTCTGCAAAGTTTCTCGAGAAGAAGTTGGCTGAGGCACCACTGTCAATTAGGGCGAGGACCGTCAGGGGATAGCCATTTGGGAGCGTGAGCGTCACTTCTAGAACCACTCCTGCTCTGGGAGGGGTGGGCTGGCTCTGCTCCTCTCTGTGCGGGTGGGTGGGCTGGGGCTGTTGTCTGCTGACTGTGCCTGGCTGCTGCCCCTTGTCTCCTGCAGCCAGGCTTTCCCGTTTCCCTGCTGTGGTGCTGCATCAGTGGGGGAGGGCACAACCGTTCCCGCCTTTCCTTGCCACTCCCTGCGATGTGGGCAGTCTCTGACGAGATGCTGGGGGCAGTTGCAGAGAAAGCAATTCCCACCCCTTCCCTCCTTGCGTCTTGGCGCCGCTGGGGTTTGAAAAGCCCGCGCGCGCGCGCTATCAATCTGCATGGGTTCCTGGTCCTGACTGGCCCCAGGCGTGGCTTGAAAGGGTTGTTGGGGGAGTGGCTTCTCCTGCGACCGTGGGAACCAAGCCCGCTTTGCGCGCGTTGCTTGCTTGTCGCTCCACCGGGATTCCTGTCTCACCCCCACCGCCAGAGCCGCTTTGCTCAGCTGATCCATATTACTGGGCTTTGGACCTCTCGAGAGCTCATCCTTCACCTCCTCATGCAACCCCAAGTAGAACGCCGCTTGCATTGGGGGTGACTCTAGTTCCCACCCCAATCTGTGCACCAGCATGGTGAATTTCGCCCAATACGCGCGAACTGTCATATTTCCTTGGCGTAAATTATGAAGTTCCTCCTTAGTCTGGTCCATATGACTATCGGACGAATACATCGTTTTCAAACCTTCTAGAAATAGTTTGACATTCTTCATGCAAGGATTCTTTGTTGCGATTAACGGTCTTAGCCACTCCCTGGCTGCCCCGGTAAGGTGCTCCACAATAAACGCTACCCTGTGCTCATCATCAGGGAACTCAGCGTGGTGCAGCTCAAGAGCATACACAATCTCAGTCTCAAAGCCCTGATATTCCCTCGGGTCTCCATTGAACTTGCTTACTAGCGTCCCGGCTCTCCTTCCTGGCAGCACTTGGACTTGGGGTGCCCCTCCCGCCTTGTTTTTCTCTGCATCCAGCTTGTTTTGGAGGTCTACCGCCACCGCCCTTAATTCCTGCTCTCTTTCCTGTAGCGCTCTCACCTGTTCCGCAAGTTGTAGCCGGTCGTCCTGGACCTTCTTAGTCTCTTCTTTAGCTGCCTTCAATTCCCCCTGCGCCTGCAGCGACAGCTGCTGCAGTTCTTGCTGGGCTTGCTCCGCGATCTGCCGCCATCTCTCCGCCTCTGACACGCTCATCCCGGCAACTCCAAAGTAGCCCAAAAAGGATTAGGAGGTTGCTGTCACAGTGGCCGGAGTGGACTACTTCAGAGTAACGACGCTACGCAGCTCTGCATTTTATTCTTTTATTGGTGCTGCGTATTTACAGTGCTAAAGTCATTGCTATTTACACGGAGTGATGTGATCAGTCGGTTTCAGAACCTCCTAATGGCTTTTGGCGCGTCTTTCTCCAACACAAAAGCTTTGGCAGACCCATCCTCTTTCCCCTCCTCTTTCTGCGTAATTCCGGAGTTGGGGGGATGGGTCTCCCCCCCTTATTCGCCCCTTCCTGTCCCACCTGGGACCCTGGCTCCTCTACCCTGCCTGAGCCTCGGCCCCGACTTCCTGCTTCCCCACTGGCATCGGAACTCTCTCTGCTTTCCCCTGTGCTCGGGGATGGGCTTGAACTCAGGAGGGGAGGGACTTCGCGATATCCCCTGTCCCTCACAATATGCATTTCAGATAACGTCATGTGAGCATATATTAAAAAACCCAGCACTGGGAAGGCAGTGAGTGCACAGGAAACAGAAGTGTGCACACAGTCTAGGCTACCTTTTCCTGTAGGAACAAAGCAAGCTGCCTTATACTGAATAAGCCCATTGGTCCAATTGCCAATCCTGACTGGCAGCAGCTCCCCCAGGATTTGAGGCGGACCATATTTTACCTGGAGCTCCTAGAGCAGGCATCCCCAAACTTCAGCCCTCCAGATGTTTTGGACTACAATTCCCATCTTCCCCGACCACTGGTCCTGTTAGCTAGGGATCATGGGAGTTGTAGGCTAAAACATCTGGAGGGCCGCAGTTTGGGGATGCTTGTCCTAGAGATTGAACTTGGGATGCTCTATCACAGAGCTATGTCCCTTGCAGAAATACTCCCTTACCATAGGAGTCAGCTCTTAGGGACCGAGGGAGCATCAGCCCCTCCAATAAAATATTTGAGGGTGCTGCCCCCCCCCAAAGTTGATGGGCATTGGCATTCAAACAGTGTGCATGCACTGCATCATGTGATCGATTATGCGGGCTTACATACCCCATTATTTTATTCAAGTTGGCACCCTGCCCCTTACTCCATGATGCATGCATGCATCTGACCCATGAGGACGGAAGGAGGAAAAGAAGCAAAATGTCCAGCCTTCAAAACACTTGTTTTTGTTTTTATTTTATTGTTCATTTGTTTCCTAACAAATAAGTGTACCTGGACGCAAACTGTAATATTATTTGCTAGTGCACATGTGTCAACAAGAGACGGTCCACGCCAAGCCTTCTTCTTAATTCTCCTTTTCTTATCCTGCTTCCAGAATATGCTTAATCTGTGCAGCTCGTGTTGCTTTCTAGCAAAGCACGCGTCGTTCTGCTTGCTGTGCAGGCCCATGGAGAGGAGGGGCGGGGGGGGGGGCTCTCCTTAAGCCAGGGAAAAACACTGCTTGAGGAAATGGGTCATGTGGGTGTAGAGGTGCTTAAGAGAAAGGCCTGGAATCCCATGGTTCTGGTCAGCATACCACTGAAGAGGAAGAGAATCACGTATTTTAAACCCATAATTAATTACAGTACAGTACCAGGATCTAAAGCATCAGTGGTAGCTAGTTCTGTGAACAGCAGCCCTCCCCTCCCTGCTGCCCCCCAAATGCTGCAGGACAAACCACACTTTTGAAAAGAGTTTCAAAGGCAGTCTCAACCTGTGATATGGCACAGGGAAGGTCTGCTGTTTCAGGAACCAAAGAAGTAAACCTAGCCCTCCTCCCCAGGGGACACAATAAATATCTGTGTTTTCCCTCTTCCCATCTGCTTAAACTTGCATATAAGGAAATGGCCAGGGCTGCAGTTCCCAAAGATCCATCAGGGATCCACCTGTCTCCCAGCTTTTACAGCTAACTAGGCATTATCTATATAACCTGTTTTCAGTTACACATCTTTATTCTTGGAGCACAAAAGTAATATTGAATAGTGCACCTCTGAGCATGTACAGAGTGAGCAGAACCATTCCTATCTACTGGTATCAGAGATCAGGGAAAGGCGACTTTCAGGTATTTTGTGGTGCTTCAGGAGAAGCAGTTCATTCTCTCTCTCTCTCTCTTTGGTTGTTTTGTTTTTTCTAACAACATTTTAATGTGAAAAATGATTAGAGGGATTTCAGAGTTCTGCCCATTTAATGTTTTCAATACAATTTTTTTTAAAAAAATGCTCGAGATCCTTTAATTGGAAACTCAGCTTGGAAGTTCCTGCAAAGCATGTGCCCTCCTGCTGAACTACATACAGTCCCTGATAAACCTAATCTTGGAATGAAACCATGCAACATTATAATTAAATTGTTTGATAATATCTACCATTGCCTGGAAATCCACTTGTGCGTTGACTAAGGCTTTTGAGATCTGTGCTGAGTTCTGAAAATGTACATTATCTGAAATGATAAAGTGGGGGGGGGACTAAATTAAAATGGCTGGTTAAAAAGAAACCCCAAACACACCTGGTAAAATACCAGAAAGCATACAATTGTGCTGCATTAGACATGCCATGAGTTATTAAACTCTACAGCAGACATAGAATCATGATCAACAATGAGTCAGCTTTGTTTGATGGGCTGGAAAGAAAAACATAAAATGTATTGAGAGTACTGACCCTCATTGTGGACACAGAAGAAAGCTTAGCATTTCCTAACCAAAGTGATTTCTCAATATCTGTACTAGCTTTTCATAAACCTCACCATCTGCTGTTCCATGGATGAGAAGGTACTCCACACCACGGAAGTTCTCTGCTTTTGCCATCACTGTCGAATTCTGCATAAATGAGACATAAATGAGCTACTCAGTGGTTGCCAAACATAAAACCCTTTTATGATGGTGGCGACCATCAGCAATAAGAACTGCTTGGCCCCACAGATTCCCTACTAGGCTTCTCAGCTTTCTTCCCCATGGAAAGCTTGAACATTGGTGAAGGTCTTGGTGGCTCACTTAATTATTCTTCTATGTGATGTAGCAATTGTGATGCGCTGCTCGACATGCTGCTCACCCCCCCTCTTTTGCCTTTTTTTATTTCCCAGAGATTGCATTTTGGTGTGTTACAATTTGAAGATAAAGGGGGGGGGAATAGAAAAGGAATTTAAAGAAAGTGGCTGGATCTAGACGCACACACAAAACACAAAAAACATTTCAGGAAAACGTGTTGTCAGCCTCATAATGGGAAATCACGTTAGCGAAAGATCGAACTCTACAGTGGCACCTGGTGTCACAGTGTTATAACACAGTTAAAATGCTTTTCCTTTACTAATGTAGCTGAGTCCAGTGAAAAGAGAGAGAGAGAGAGAGAGAGAGAGAGAGAGAGAGAGAGAGAGAGAGAGAGAGAGCTTCTCTCTCTCTCTCTCTCTCTCTCTCTCTCTCTCTCTCTCTCTCTCTCTCTCTCTCAGAGGCCAGCTTCTAATTAGTAGGTCCAGACTCTGACCTTGAGTAGACAACAGTGCACAAAGTAACAAACCATTCTCATCAAACGATTTTCAACCCCTTTCCCTCCTTTCTCTTCTGCTACCGTCTTCTCTGAATCTACACTCAAGTATATATTATGGAAGCAGTGGATGGTAGAAGTGGCACACATAGCACTAAGCCAAGGAAAGAAAGGCAGGGAAGGAAGTTGAGGTTAACTGGTAAAAGGAGACGAAGAAGGAGAGGGAAATGTTTCGTTATTCTTACTCTGTAGTGCTCCAGATTGTCTTCTTTGGTTGGCAGACCCATAAAGCGCTCCGTGTAGATGGATGCTGCAAGATACAATAGCATGTTGATGACAGGATGCAAACACAAAAGTCCATATGCAAGAATGTCAATGGCTAGCAGTCACGAGGGAGAGAAGATGCTCTGCCTCCATGGATGGAAGCTGTGCGCCTCTGAATGCCAGCTGCTGGAATCCACAGAAAGGAATAGTGTTGTTGTGCTCATGTTCAGCTTGCAGGCTTCCCCTAGGCATCTGGCCAGCCACTGTGAGAACAGGTTTCTGGATTAGATGGGCCATTGGCAAGATCCAGCGAGCTCATCTTATGTCTTGAACAGCAAATGTCAGCAAGGTTTACTCCTTGCTGTGCATTCAGATGTTCAAATGCATTGCTCTTAATTTCCCACAAGGAATGTTAAAACCGGATGTTTGCCCTGCTGTAACTTGTGAACCACTGGACACAGGTCACCAGACATACATTAGTATTTCCAAAACATGGAAAGCTTTTGGAAAATCTGTGTTTCTGAGCTTTGGTGGCTCATAACAAAAGTCTTTTTTTTAAATAATAATACCATAAAATCATATATCATTAGAAAGACAATTCAATGCAGAATATAATGCAACAAAGTTTGTTGAATAACCTTTATACCATCAAAGGTTATAGCAAAATAAAAGAAGGCATACAACCCAAAAACCAAAGATAAAGGGTATTTCATAACATCTCGCCATTTAGAGTACCATTAATCACACAAATTCTCCCCACACCTTTTGCTGTCAACCAGCCCCAGAGTAGACAGCAGCAAACCTCTACAAATTCTTCTTATGCACTTTATTCCATCACTGCCAAATATGGATATCCTGTCTTCAGATTAAAAATAATTCAACATAGTTTGTTGCATTATATTCTGCATGAAATTATCTTTCTAATGCTATATAATTTTATTCTTAAAAACACTGTTATGAGCCATCGAACCTTAGAAATACAGTACAACTTTTCCTAAAAGTTTCCAGTTTTGTCCACTAGTGTATAAAATGGCCCGCAATTCATGTACAGTAGCCTTCTGAGGACTCAAAAATGAGCTGTCTGGGGCTGCAGAACTGCAGGGCAAAGCACACTACATGACTCCCAGCATAGTTGCATGTTGTGCAGTCCTGGTCGACATTAAAAGCATGATTCAGCCGAAGTTTACATTCTGAAAATCCCACTGATCTCATAGGGAAAGGAATTGAGTACATGTGCTTATCTCTCCCTCTAGCATCGCAAGAACTTAACGGTGCTTAACTCTGGCAGCACCAGACCCTAAGGAATTTGCAGAGGGAGTGTTTTTTGCTTTACTTCTGGGAATAGCTGCCTTGCAATATGGGGAAAGAATCAGCAGTAGTCGGGGCCAGTCATGGGAGGGGACTGGTGGAGCTGTACTCATAAATGTTAGGCTGGCGGTATCTTAAGGCTATGAACATCCACCAAAACAAACTCTTATTTTTTCCTTGTAAAAGGGCCACAGACAACCACGTAATTCGGTCAGTGCAAATATTTTTTTTGCAAAGGGAAGGAAAATTTATTAAGCTAACTGCTTCTTAAACCTTGTCTCGTATTCAGAACTCAGGAAGGCTATGGTGAGTGATTTTAATACAATCCTCCGTAAAATGCATAAATTGCAAGTTGGTTTCTTTATGCCAAAGAAACTTTTATTTATAAATTCAGTCTTGCTACACATGGAAATGGGTTCCTATGTGTGGATCACTGCACATATACGATGCCGCTGGAGAGGGGGGAAACCTTTGAATCTGGTCCCAAGAATTAGATACTTGGCTCCGAGTGAAGGATGGTCACTGCTGTACTTGGAAAGAGCCTCCTTGCACCCCCCTTTCCCCTACTTTCCATCCTTTTAGAGTGCAATCCTAACCATGTCTACTCGGAAGAAGCTAGCCTTGTTGAATTTGGTGGGGCTTCCTTCCCCCCAGGTAAGTGGGGTTTGGGTTGCAGTCTTAGGAAAACATGGACTCTTGCTATCGGTCAGCAGAGAGTGAGGGTGGCACACAATTTTTGTCACAATATTATTCCAAATGAAACACATTCCTTGACTGCCAGCTCAGTTTCTCTTATTTCCCCAGTACTCACTGCTGTAATAACCAGGAACTGTGCAAACCGGCCTTGGGGATTGGTGGTGGGGGGAGGGGTTTGAACCCAAAAAGGCAACCTTAGCCAAAGAGAACCATGCTCTTTTGTGTGTGTGTGTGTGTTTTGAAGAATTTGTTCCTAGCTGAGGCCAGCGGTTCCTGTAAATTTCGCAAGCGGCAGAGCACCTCACAGTGACATCATTGCTAAAACAATTCATTGTCTATGACCTGCTTTCAAGGTGTGATGTTGACAAGTTGTTTCCATACCATAATACTCCCAGCTGGAGACAGGAGCCACTGCCATCCCACACCGAAACACTCCAGTGCCGGACCCAAGTGCCAGCGAGGCAACGTAGCCGCCGTAAGACTAGGGAGAAACAGGATGGAAGTTAGTAACCTTGAAATGAAGTACTAGCTCTCTAAGAATCCAAGTGGTAAAGCACGAAAGCCAAAGGGAATATTTGCTTTGGCAGCTGAGGGTGCAACATAAGCCAAGGATTCTCCAGCATAAGTCTGAGTAATTCTCTACCAGGCACAGGGACAAGCAAATGGGTTGCGCAGTTTCTTTCCATTTATGCAGTAGCTTTCCTCGTGAGTTTGATTCCTAGGGGTTTAGTCCTTTGTGACCAGATGTTCTGCTATGCTGCTAATCTCAAAAGCGGTGAGAGGGAAAGCAGCAGTAAGGAAAAGCATCTGCAAGGCAGGTAGCGTTAAGCAATCCTCATTTCCCCAAGTGGCACCATTCCCACAGCAGCTCTAGAGCATTTAGTTTTCTTTGGATGGGACGCCACTAGAGTAATTCAATGAAGTAACTTTGTGCTGTAACTATGTACCAGGGCCAGCCCATGATGAAGCCAGGTGAGGTGGCCTCCTCAGGTGGCAGGATCTCCAGAGGCAGAAGATCACAACATAGATACAATTCCAAGCACAGTTCCAAGTGTTGGTGCTAACCTTTAAAGCCCTAAGTGGCCTCAACCCTGTATACCTGAAGAAGCATCTCCACCCCTATCAGTCAGCCTTGACACTGAGATCCACCTCCAAAGGTGTTCTGGCAGTTCCCTCACTGCAAGAAGTGAAGCTACAGGGAACCAGGCAGAGGGCCTTCTTGGAGGTGGCACCGTCCTTGTAGATAAATAACTACCGGTATACAACTTTAAGAAGACACCTGAAGGCAGTCATGTATTGAGAACTTTTTAATGCTTTATGTTTTATCATGCTTTTATATGTGCTGGAAGCTGCCCAGAGTGGCTGGGGCAACCCAGCCAGATGAGTGGGCTATAAACAATAAAATTATTATTATTAGATCTTTATTCAGGGCTGGCCCACCTAGGAAGCCTGGTGAGACGACCACCTCAGGTGGCACGGTCTACCGGGGCAGTCAATCCTGATGTTAATCTTCCTTCCCTCCTTGTTCTTGATGTGTCGCATTTCACCCTCTGGATAGGCTGGGTGGTGATACTGGGACCCAGTGCTATTTCTCTAGACAAAGTAGTGCTGTAATTCACCATAAGAGAATTCCCTTGTTCTCTTATAATGGCAATGGTGCCCACCTGAGAGGTGCTGGAACTCAATTCTGGTGGGTTCTGGCTGGAAAAATGCCCTGCTGGGTCTCAAGAGTAATTTATTATTGGGGATGTGAAATTGTCCCTCTGATCAAGATGCGCAGGAAGACCTTGAGATACAGAATGGAATCAAGGAAGCACCCCAAAGAGGAAATGTTGTAGTAATGGGTGACTACAACTACACTCACATAGACTGCTAGATACCTCTTCCAGTCACTGTGAAGAGGCAAAACCGGGTGGCCATAAAAATGTAGTAACTAAAAATAAACATTATTTGGAGTAAGGTTCATGGTGCACAGTGGGACTTGCTAACTTCTAAGTAAACATTCACAGGATTATCCCGCAAAGTTGCAATCCTATGCACGGTCACTTAGAAGCAAGCCCTACTGAACTTTGTTGTTGTTTAGTCGTTTAGTCGTGTCCAACTCTTCGTGACCCCATGGACCATAGCACGCCAGGCACTCCTGTCTTGCACTGCCTCCCGCAGTTTGGTCAAACTCATGTTCGTAGCTTCGAGAACACTGTCCAACCATCTTGTCCTCTGTCGTCCCCTTCTCCTAGTGCCCTCAATCTTTCCCAACATCAGGGTCTTTTCCAAGGATTCTTCTCTTCTCATGTGGTGGCCAAAGTATTGGAGCCTCAGCTTCACGATCTGTCCTTCCAGGGAGCACTCAGGGCTGATTTCCTCAAGAATGGATAGGTTTGATCTTCTTGCAGTCCATGGGACTCTCAAGAGTCTCCTCTTACTACTGAACTTACTCCTGAGTAAACATGTGCAGGAATGGGATGAACAAGCGGGAGCTACAAGGGACCAGCCCACTGACAACATTCCACATGGATCTTCATCAAGTGCCTTCTCAAATGAAATAAACCACAGAGCTACCGAGAGAACTCTGGTGTGTAGTAGCTAAATAAAGACTTGGAGCGTCAGAGTGCAGTGCCTTCATGCCCTGTATTCAAGACACATCATGAAGCAGGCTCAGATCATCCCACACAGTTACATAATCCTTTGCTTCTTGATCACACCCACAATGCTGAAATGCTTAGCTGCCTGCCATCTAGGGTGGAATGGAGGCTGACTCACACGTCTGCTGCCTCCTGGCAAAAAAATCGAAATTGGTCCACAGCTGGACCAGTTGACTCAGAGAGACAGAGGGCTTAGCATCTGGAAACAGCAAGAAGTAAGATATGTGTGTGTGTGTGTGTGTGTGTGTGTGTGTGTGTGTGTGTGTATTGCAGGGCACAAGGGACTGAAAGGGGAAATCTGTAAGCATAACTTCTCCCTTCCATCCTTCAGCTGATGGGTAGAAGGTAAAAAAGGTAAAGGACCCCTGGGCGGTTAAGTCCAGTCAAAGGTGACTATCGGGTTGCAGCGCTCATCTCACTTTCAGGCCGAGGGAGCTGGTGTTTGTCCACAGACAGCTTTCCGGGTCATGCAGCCAGCATGACTAAACTGCTTCTGGCGCAACAGGACACCGTTAGCCAGCGCGCACGGAATTGCTGTTTACTTTCCTGCCACGGCAGTACCTATTTATCTACGTGCACTGACGTGCTTTCAAACTGCTGGGTTGGCAGGAGCTGGGACAGAGCAACGGGAGCTCGCCATGTCATGGGGATTCGAACCTCCGACCTTCTGATTGGCAAGCCCAAGAGGCTCAGTGGTTTAGACCACTGCCACCAGCTGATGGGAATACCCCCTGAGCAGAACTTGCCTTAGAGGATGCTCCACAGTTTTTGAAGTGCCCAAAGATAATCAACGTGCTCTAAAGAATTAAAACTTAAAAGACAATTCCTTCCCATGGGCCGAAAAACTAAAATGCCAAGAAACGAGAGAGAGAGCAAAATGGAGGGGAGATGGGCAGACAGAGAAGCTTTGACACACAAATGGCTATGTCAGTCATAAAAGACAAATTATTTTGTGAACTTTCCGGGGGGAAAGAAGCATATCATTCCAATGTTATTTATGCTACTTGCCCTCCGGTGTTCTTGGGACTCGGTGAGCTTAGCAAACTCAACATGTACACCCACCCACTATTTCCCAGATACTAAGCCCAACTTCAGAATACATTATTCATAGCATCATTCAATCACACCCTGCTAGAAGAGGACGCCTATAGCTATGTCAACATTGGCCATCAGCCCAATAAATAAAATAAAATAAAGTTTGTTAACATAAGCACTCGGCACCAAAACAATAAAATAAAATAGTTTGACCTCTAGTACCAGCAAGTTTACTCTGTCCTGTATTGTGCTTCTGGGCAAGCTGCTCTTATGGGAATCCAGGCCAAGGAAGAGAAACAGGAAAAACAAGCAGTGACAGACCTAAGATAATTTTTCCTGGCAGAAGAGCGCAGTTGAAGAGAGTGAGACCATAACACTTCTTGAGAGATATAATCAGAGACTAAGTAACATTAACAAAATGGAAATCATCAGACACAAGAAATTAATTGTTGGCTAGCAACTGACTTAAGTTTGCAGGCTCTGTACTGCATCCTGTTGGGGAACTGTTCGTCCTAGGTTTAGCAAAATGCCATTAAATCATAATAGGCTCATCCAGACTTGTGCTTGTTCTACCACTCCCCCCCCCCCGGAAACCCCAATCTTCACCGCTGAATGAGAGCACGTGACAATAGGGTTCTCTGCAGATTGTTCCGATTCAGTGCTAAAGAGTAGGTTTTCCCAGGGAAAGTGGCAGGGGAAACAGAAAACTACTTGGACCCATTCTGTTTTGGGTTTCCCCTCCAACCCTCTAGAGCAGATGTGCAGGGGGAGAGGGAGAGAGAGATGAAGTCCCATTGCTCAAGCAGAAGTCCTTGTGCTTAAGAGATAATATGTTTAGATGCACGAAGCACAATTAGATTACAGTTTGCCCAGGTTTAGCCATCATGATGTCTAAAATCAGGCATCCCCAAACTGCGGCCCTCCAGATGTTTTGGCCTACAACTCCCATGATCCCTAGCTAACAGGACCAGTGGTCGGGGAAGATGGGAATTGTAGTCCGAAACATCTGGTGGGCTGAAGTTTGGGGATGCCTGTCTAAAATGGAAGCAAAAAGATTTCAAAGCTGTCAGCCACGCCAGAGGAGGAAGGGAAAGCATGTGATCTCAAATCTCATCTATGCTCAATCTCATAATGCTAAACTATGGTTCAGCATTATCTCATAAAGAATCAAGCCCAGAAGAAGGACAGTGTTGATGCAGCTGATGTGGTGATTAAATCTAGTATATATTGCAGACATGCAACAGTTTAGATGCCCCATGGAGAAGAATGAAAAAGCGGGGGCCGTGCATAAGAAACCTCCATGCACTTCACCAAGGCATTTACAAAAGGAGCTGTAAACAGAACAAGGTTAAACAAGGTTTTTATTTTAAAAAGTATACATACCCATCCCCATATGGCTATCCTTTTTTCGTCAATAAATCCCATGTCTATAAACTTTCTGTTCAAAAGAAAAATGTTTCGTTAGTTCAAAAAACAAGGGTGATAAAATAGCTTTTGTTTTTGAATATTTTGGGGTTCCATTAAGATTTGTTGTTGTTGTTACATAGCAGAAAATTATGGTTATTGCTCTAATGAATTCAAACGCTCTGTGATTTAAACTAGGGTTTGAAACTGGTAGTGCTGAACACAATGGGACACTTTGGATAGTAACATGAAACAATAGTTTAGTGCATTATGGGGAGGCTCAGTACTCTTCCCTGTCTTCTTCTGCTGTGCGACAGGAGGAGGAGATCGAAAGCTTCTGGTTTTAATTTAAACTAACCAGAATTCCCCCATTGCATCTTGAATTTATACAAGCCAAGATCAAACTGTGGCTCGCTATGTTTGGATGTGATGAGGAACCCTGGTTATCTTAGAACTGATCTACTCCCTCTTGTGCGTATGCTTGCAAGATTCTTATGCTACAAAATACTTGGTGTACTCAACTTCAAATACTGACTCAGTTTTCATGAAGAGCAAGGTACTCTGATGATGGTAGCAAATTATCAAAGCATATCCAAAGCCTGATTCGATATCAATAAAACCTTATACCAGGGGTCAGCAAACTTTTCGGTCCACTGTCCCTCAGACCTGGGGGGGGGGAGCGGACTATATTTTGGAAAAAAAATATGAACGAATACCTATGCCCCACAAATAACCCAGCGATGCTTTAAATAAAAACACACATTCTACTCATGTAAAAACACCAGGCAGGCCCCACAAATAACCCAGAGATGCATTTTAAATAAAATGACACATTCTACTCATGTAAAAACATGCTGATTCCTGGACTGTCCACGGGCCGGATTGAGAAGGCTATTGGGCCGCATCTGGCCCCCGGGCCTTAGTTTGGAAACCCCTGCCTTATACAGTACCAACAATTCAAATCAATAGTTATGACCTATAAAGCTCTAAATAGCTTGAAATTTCAACATGAGTTTGTGATTATTTTATTATTGTTTTTTAAAGTTCATGAAAAGTCCTCTCTTTCTGCCACTCGATTTCCTCTCTTTCTGCCACCTCTCTTTTCATCTGCTAGCCACACATACGAAATTAAGACAAAGACTTCATGTTGCCCACCCTTGTAATAGACAGACCCCAAATATTCCCCCCATTTTAGGACACGCTCAAAACCCTTTTGCCCTGGTATTTTCCAGTGCAGGACAGTAGCTACCATGAGGAGAATCCCAAGTTGAAAACCTGACCCATCTATTATGAGTGGTTTTAGGCAACTTAGTCTCTCCCAGCAAACCCACATGGCTGATTTGCACAGGTCTAAAACTTTTCCTCTGAATAGCTCAGTAATGAACAAGGAGAAAGATTGTGCATATTTGTAGCTCTCTAGCTAAAAGAATGAGGAATATAAATGCAGGCAGAAAGGTACTTAGAGAGAGCTGAGATGGGGAAGATAACTGGCAACTTAAAGCAAATTACTGTATTTTACATTACAGCTTCTGGAGAACGCATAAACAATATTTTGGAGAGTTTTGCCGGCTAAATTACTTGGGATTATTTACACCAGATAATCTAAGGGGTTTTTCCTCAGATGCCAACCACAAGAATGTCTTCATTTCTAAGTTGGTTTTGACAAAGCAACAAAAACAATACACAATCCAGAGAAGTAGTCAACAACTCTACAATACAGTACATTCATTCCAGATTTTGCCTCAGAGGGTAATTCTGTATTGTCCGTCTATTTTTTGGCTACAATACGAGCTTATCCACCATGTGCTTTTATGTATCAACATTGCAACATATTGTATTGATGTTTTCATCAATAGCATTTGCTATTGCTTGTGAGTCCTAGTGATTTCGTCTGTAGTTTTTGAGCTTGAAGAGAACCAACATGACCATGGATTGCATTACTAAAACCAGGGTGCAGTGTGCTATATCTAAATAGAGTTGCAGGAAGGTGCCAAAGGGGCCTGATTTGACACGTTCTCTTAAAGCAGCAGCCACTTCCATGAAAAATGTCAGAAAAATAGCTAAAGACAAGCTATGAGAAGGCAAGTGGTTAAAGAAGAGGAGGAAATGACAGAACAGCAGAAATAAGTAGGTCAAGCAACTGTTTGCTATTCCCCAGTCTGCGGCTTGCTGTTTTAATTATTATTACAAAATAAAAAAAACTTGAGGAAGCCAAATTTCAAAGAAAAACAAACAAGGCCATTTTCACACCAGGAACCTCATCAACCTCCCTGAGGAGGAGCCCAGACATAGCAAGTGGGCAATTCAGACCGGGTGGAGAGACCCGGCAAATTTCTCTCGCCACAGCATTCTCCAGCGGAGTTCTTGGCCTTTGCAGTTACCTGTTGATTGCAGATTTGGAGCTGAAAAGCTGCAACCATTCTAGTACAAAGCACACTGAATGCACACAACAACCAGAGTCAATTGAATGCGTGTTTTCAGACACATTTTCCTTTTATTTTGCAGCAAGTTGAGCCATTTACACACACACACACTCTTCTCAGATGTGGGCAGCCTCAGATTTTTCTTTTGGGGGGGGGATGTTTCCAGTCTCTCTTGTATTCTTATTGTTGCACACCATTACGATATCTGCTAATGTTTAGTTGTCTATAAATTTCCCAAATTAAATGAACGAACGAACGAACGAACAGAAGAGCAGCTTGGTTTTACCTTAACCTAGGAGGACGGGCACCCACCACATCCTCTGTTGTATCTGAACACTTTAGAGCAATTAAAGCCAATTCATAAGTTTTATAGTTACTATAAAACAAGGCGTTCTTGCGTTGTGCAATAGAAAAGCAAGTATGTGATGGCTAGGGGGTTCAAAATAGTGTAATGTCTCATCTGTGTCAATCTTCGTTGCTGGTTGTTTTTTTAAAGTTAGGTTAAAGCAACATGATTCTTGATACGAAGAGGAAATGGAAGAGTCAATAAGCAGAAAGAGGACATAAGAGATACTGTAAAACCTGTTTAGATAGGCATGTTATCAGGTATATAGATCAGAGGTGTTGGATACCAGAGTTCATGGGTTCTATTTCTGACTCTGCTATTCAGAAGCAACCCTACATCATTTGCAAAGCCCTTTTACCAACGGATTGTAAAAAATAAAATAAAAAATTCAAAGAGGTTCGCCAATAAAATAAGGTGCAAAAGACTGATTTGTTTCAACTGCAGAATTAGCAATACGTGGCACCCTGTAGCAGGGCCACTTCTGCAGACTGAAGTGGTTGAATGGATGCATATGACGTAAGGGAATATTGCAAGGAAACGTGTCCCAAACCATTAAGGGCTTTATATACCAATGGTAAAACCTTGAACTTGGCCCAGTAACAAATTGGCAAGCAGTGAAAATCTGTGAGTTGAGCTGTTATATGCTAATAGGGTCTCACTCCTCTCAGCAACCGTGCTGTAGCATTCTGCCCTAACTACTGTCATAGCTGCCAAGTTTTCGCTTTTCTCGCGAGGAAGCCTATTCAGCATAAGGGAAAATCCCTGTAAAAAAGGGATAACTTGGCAGCTATGTACTGTTTCCAGGTCAAGTATAACAGAAGCCCCACATACTGTACAGTGCATTGCAGGAAATCATTATTGAAGTCACCAATGCCTGAACTACTTTGGTCAAGCTCTCCCAATCCAGGAATGACCACAGTCACAGCTGCTTCTAGGCACCACTTCAGTGGGAAAGCTGGATGCAGAAGCAGCCTCTTTCATTAAGTAATGCCCATTTTGCCAAAATGGGGTTACAGTATTTGCTCAGTGATAACGCCCCCCCCCAAAGTGACCAAGTATCTCATGCATGAAAAGCACTCCCAGATGTTTGTTAGTATATCTAAATTTGAGGTGTTCTTTGTAACATTCCCAGAAGAGAACGAAATTTGAACTAGCATGAGAAAATTCAGACAAATTCATAGAGAATAGAGCTACTTATTCATGGAGAATCTACTACTTTCAGCTCCTATGCTCTACCTCCACTGTTGTACACCAGTGAACATCAGTTGCTAGGAAGCGCAGGTGGGGAGAATATTGTTACTCTCAGATTCTGCTTGTAGGCTTCCCATGGGAATCTAGCTGGCCATTGCAAGAACAGGATGCTGGACTGTATGCAGCTAATATTTAAGATGCCACATTTGTCTAGCAACGCGAGCTATATCAGCACAATACAGAAGCCACATAGTCCTTTCTCTTAGAGGCTTGCAATGTAGGTTTGCAGAACTGCACTGCTTCCCTTACCTTACAGCTGAGATCTGATCGTCAACTTCATAAACCCCAAGTTTCCGATAGACCGCGTATAACATTTCATCGCCTTGGAAGGCCGTCCCCCTTCCATCCACGAAAGCCACCACAATCTCTTCTTTGCTCGCAAGGTAGGTCGTCCAGCTAACCCCAAACGTGTGTTTCACGCTTTGACTGCAAGGTCCTCCATACCTGCAGCGAAAATTCACAGAATCTCAAATTCAGCGCTATGGACTACAAAACACTCCCTTTTTATTAAAGGAAAAAGGAAAGGGAAAAGGAAATGGTGGCAAAAAATAAAAAATCTTTAACAAATACAGAGCCTAGGCAAAATGGAATCACTCAGGTTCACACCTGAGAGGGCTTGGGCATGTTGCCTTCCTTTTTGTTTCTATGTTGTGGTACATAATATATTGTTACTACATAAGGTGTTTTGTCACGTTGCATTGCCTAACACAGGGCCGGGGGACCTGGGACGCTCCAGATTACTCCAGCTCCCTTCAGCCCCAGTCAGCTTGGCCAATGGTCACATTCCCTTGTAGGAATCTGCTGGGGGATGTATAGCAGATGATTGAGGCATGGGGGGAGTGAGTGTACAGGAGGCTGCAGTCAAGGGATGGAAAACAACTGAGATTCCCACACTCACATTCTCTATCCAGGCAGACAAGTGGCATTATAACACTTAGGAACACCTTCCAACCAGGCAAAAGCACTTGAGGTAGATCCAGAGCAAGGCTGGTGAGGCATAGCCTTGGACAGAGATGTAGCTTGGGAAGAAGAGTCCCAAGGACCAGATAAAAGTGGCCCTCAGACCTGAGGTTCACCAGGCCTCATCTTATAACTACTATTTTAGTAGTTACTACTCTACAGTTGGGACTCGGGTGGTGCTGTGGGTTAAACCACAGAGCCTAGGGCTTGCTGATCAGAAGGTTGGTGGTTCAAATCCCTGCAATGGGGTGAGCTCCCGTTGCTCGGTCCCTGCTCCTGCCAACCTAACAGTTCGAAAGCACGTCAAAGTGCAAGTAGATAAATAGGTACCGCTCTGGCAGGAAGGTAAACGGCGTTTCCGTTGGGAAACACTGCTTTAAATAATAAAACCTACATTATAGTCTACCTGTATTTTATGACATGATTGCATCACAATCCTGTTACCTGCAGCAGTCATATTGTTTCCCATTAGTTTACTCCACAGCAAATTATTATTGGATGAGAATGGTCTTGTAACTATTTTTGTATACCAGAAAACTGCAATATTTAGTGCTCCGTACGCGGGTGGCGCTGTGGTCTAAACCACAGAGCCTAGAGCTTGCCGACCGGAAGGTTGGCAGTTCAAATCCCCACGACAGGCAGTTCAAAAGCATGTCAAAGTGCAAGTAGATAAATAGGTACCACTCCGGTGGGAAGGTAAACAGTGTTTCCATGCACTGCTCTGGTTTGCCAGAAGTGGCTTAGTCAAGCTGGTACCACTCTGGCGGGAAGGCAAACAGCGTTTCCCTGTACTGCTCTGGTTCGCCAGAAGCGGCTTTGTCATGCTGGCCACATGACCTGGAAGCTGTACACCGGCTCCCTCGGCCGGTAAAGCGAGATGAGCGCCGCAACCCCAGAGTCGTCCACGACTGGACCTAACAGTCAGGGGTACCTTTACCTTTACCTTACACTACAGTCATTAGGCATGAGCGTATTTAACAATAATTTAACAACAAATGAAGCAAAGTTATGTTAAAGAAAAGAAGCAAGCAAGGATAAACACAATTTTACATACACTTGTATGAGAAGGGGATACTTCTTGGATTTATCAAACCGTGGGGGGAGCACCATTTTGTACCACAAGGCTGAGGGGAGAGAGAGAGAGAGAGAGAGAGAGAGAGAGAGAGAGAGAGAGAATTACAAATTGTGAATGGTGGGGATCCATCACCGCATCTCGTGACAGCGAATACTGCAAACAAATTGTGCATTTTGTGATGAAGTAGTTTGGGGTGGGGGGTGGGGTCTCTCCTGAATCACTGGTGCATTAAGTTTCATAGAGTGACCTTTCCCTCATGTTCTAGTACTATGAGGGAGAAAAGACGTCTCTGTGTCCACTTTCTCCACAATAGGCATCATTTTGCACACCTCTACCATGCCCACTTCCTGCCACAGTTGCTGGTTTTCCAAATTAAAAAGGCCCAGTTGTTGTAGCCTTTCTTCACAGGGGAGTCACTCCAGCCTCTTGATAGTTTTGGTTACCGTTTCCTACAATATCATTCTGGGGGTGGGGCAATAAGGACTGTGCACAGCATTCCAGTCACGGTAGGCATCCTGCACTGCTCAAGGTGACAAACTGCCATGTTTCTGTGCAGTTATGGGGCTTCTTCAGATGACCTGCTTACGAGTCATTCACCCTGATTTGCCTGCACAAAGCTTATGTGGGGGTTAGACTATGGGCTTCTCCGCACTTCCTCTTTCCCGTAGAGAAAAGCACTCTTTAAGGTTCAGTCGGAACAAACAGCAATTTGGGCTTTCCCCGGATTGCCATTTGTTCCAATCTCTCTCTAAAGAGTGGCTTTTCTCTTGGGAAGGAGCAGGGCAAAGGAGAAAATGGTTGAACCCATGCTTTCTAGTCAGGGCACAAGCAGATGTGTGTACAAGCCCTATGTCTACTTATTACTAAACATTCGTTCTGATTTCTTTGCAGGGAAAGTATATGACAAAGAGCATTCATCCTGTTTTGCTTGTGCTGTGGTTATACATCTTCCTGCATACCACACTTTTCAGTGCAATTTCCCATCACTTTCCCAATTGCAAGAAGTCTCTTTAAAAAAGGGGGGGAAAGTGGGTTTGTTGAGTCAGGGTGACAGAACGCTTTAATCCACTTCAATTGTGCCAACTTGCATTTCTGGTAGGTGACTGGATCCTTGAATCCTTGGCAGTCTGGAAAGGACTACAGTTACCAAACATGAAGCCTTTAAATAGCTATCATATCCGCTGCTCTTCTCTTGTCACTCATAATGTAAAATCAATAGGGGAGGATACATAGTCTATTGTACTTACTTATACCATCCACTTCAAGTTTGTCAAAATCTGTGGTAGGCATGCTGATCTTTTGCAGAGAAGATTCCAAATCCCTGTTGTCTTCCAAAACTTGAATTTCTACATAGATGAAAATTTAGATTCACAATACATTTGCCATTGGTTAGCATTCTTGTTATCATCATTACTGATTTCTGAATCTCCTTCCAAGTTTGTCCTATGACATTTCACAGACATATCCTCAAAAAAGAAAGCTAAAATAATTTTAGAAGCGGTACAAGAACAACCGAGTATGGTTGCAATCTAATTATTACGTGACAGGACACAAATAGAGAATACATGTCAAATCTGCTAGAGTCATGTGTATAAGTGAATATCCTGTATGCAAATAGCAAGCAGCTGTGTGGTTTTAACAGTAACAGAGTGTTCTCTTCTATGGAGGAGAAAATGGGAAAATATTTGCTGGGACTAAACCTCCTTGGAGCTATGATAACATCTATTGCTGAGTTAGGATGTATCGCTGGGTTGTGGTGCTTGACAGAGTGTTTTTAAACCCTCTCTGGCAGGCATAAGCAAACTCCAGATGTTTTGGGACTACAACTCCCATCATCCCTAGCTAACGAGACCAGGGGTCAGGGATGATGGGAGTTGTAGTCCCAAAAACATCTGGAGGGCCGAGTTTGCCTATGCTTGCTCTCTGGGGTTTGAGCAGGAAAGAGATGTAATATGTAGAAGAGACAGGAGTGGTAGTCTTTGAAAGAAAACTTTCAAAAATCTATTAAGTAATGAAGTAATAGGATTAAGTACCTGAAGTGTTTAATGTGTTCCATCAATTGATTAGTTAAAGGAGCTCACTTCCCCCCCCCCCCAAAAAAAGGATCTGTATAGATTGCCCTATGCTACAGATGTATGACCTAAGATAACACCAGACAGTGGTAGCACATAGCAAAACAGTTACCGCTAGATTACATTGACAGCAACACTCTCCCCCTTACCCAGCACTTAGGGAAACCACTTCCTGGTCATGAAATACCAGAATATTTCCAGCGTAACCATGAACAGGAAATACCAGAAAACTTAACAACTGACTTAGTTTTGCAGGCAGGGCAATGCTTAGACTGCTATAAGTTTAAAGGCAGGCAAATAGGCCACCCGCCTGTATTTTAACAAGCCTGATCCTCAAAGAGGGAGAAAGATAACATGCACAAGATGAAGGATCATAATAAAGCGGATGGCCGGTAGAAAGTATCTGGAAAATTCACGACTGGCTGCTTATATATCTGGCTGTGTATGAAACCCTGGCCTTTCTCCACCATGGGCCATCAGTTCTGGGTAGAGCAAATATGGAGGGGAGAAGGGGTCAGGATCCACCCCACCCTACACAGGTCTGTTTCAACATCTGAACTGAATTGAACTGATGCAAGCTACTGAAATGAATAGGCGAAGGTCTGCACCTGCGATGCCAGGCCCCCCATCAACGCACATGCTCATTCTGCCCAGAAGAAATGTTTCTACACGTGCTGATTGCATGTTATAATGTTAATTACTGTAACACTTGAAGCAGAATGAACAACGAAGGGAAAAGAATGCAGGTGGGCAGAACGTTCGTTTCATGAGTGTTTTTTTTATAAAAAAAATATTCTTAACAAAAGCCAGGTATATAAAACAGAGCAAAAAAAGACAGTCACGGGGACAACGGTTGCAAAAAAGAGAGAGAGAGAGAGAGAGAGAGTAGAAGCCGTGAAAATCTCTGGAACGGGTAATTCTAATGCTTAATTTTATGCACAGAAAGTGAAACAAACTTAACCTAACTTAAAAGTGCCTAAAGTGAAACTATAAATGATAAACCTAAATAAGAATTCTCTGAGAAGGGAAAATACCCTAGTTATAAACTTCAATAGGGATTTTCTAAAATGAAATGAAATTAAACAAACCTGAAATAAATAAATAAATAAATAAATAAACCTGACAGGTTGCCGGTTAGAGGGGTCCCATTTCACTGCCGGGTTTATTTATTTCAGGTTTATTTAATTTCATTTCATTTTAGAAAATCCCTATTTAAGTTTATAACTAGGGTATTTTCCCTTCTCAGAGAATTCTTCTTTAGGTTTATTATTTATAGTTTCACATTAGGCACTTTTAAGCTAGGTTAAATTTGTTTCACATTCTGTGCATAAAGTTAAGCAATAGAATTACCCGTTCCAGAGATTTTCACGGCAGGTATATAAAACAGGCAGAGCACACGTACTGTATCTAATCAAATTTTCTTCCCATGAATGTACTAAAAGTGCTTTGAGATCAAACTCAAAATGTCTTCATCTTTAAATTTATAGAGTTTTCCTGTGCACATGGCCCTCAATGTAGGTTTCATTTGACTGTAATAGGGGACTTAGTCATGGGTAAGAGTGCATAGGATTTCAGTATGTTTAAAAGCACGTTTAGGCTGCCCCTAAAGAATCCTGGGAACTGTTGTTTGTTACAGGGGGCTAGGGCTTGTTTCTCTGTGATGCATAAACGACAGTTCCCTTGCTTCTTTGCTTTAAATGTGCTTTAATTGTACGCTGTGGATCTGAATTTAAACCAATCAACAGGACACACAAATATGCATAGTGAAAGATACCTCTGTCATGTCTGCTCTCGTAAATAGTAGAAATGGGAATGCCTGGACCTGCGATGGTGATTGGAAGAAAAAGAGAATTGACATTGAAAGAAACAAGAACTGTTGGGGGGGGGGAAACACCCCAGAATTATTACTTCTGAAAATAGCAAGAATTTTGTTGGCTAGATACTTGCATGTAACATGTTCCTCTTTTGTTCATCACAGACAGTATTAACATGTAATACCAGTATACAAAGGAGCTTTGGGTGTTAGGGTGGCAGAAAGCACTTATATTTACACACACACACACACACACACACACACACACACACACACACACTGCAACATTAATCAATTCTTCCTTCCTGCCACATCCAGCTATATTGCATGCATTCTGGAGGGTCCTGCAATCTTCAGGAACCCTTTCGAAATTTTGAAACAGTGGTGCCTCGCAAGACGAATTTAATTCGTTCCATGAGTCAATTCGTTTTGTGAAAAATTCATCTTGCGAATCGCGGTTTCCCATAGGAAAGCATTGAAATTTCTTTTTTTTTGCCCATAGGAACGCATTAATTAAATTTCAATGCATTCCTATGGGAAACCGTGATTCACAAGACGATTTTTTTCGCAAAATGAATTCGTCTTGCGAGTCACCATCAGATCACCATCAGATCGCAAAACGCATTCGTCTTGCAAAAAATTCATCTTGCAGGGCATTCGTCTTGCGAGGTACCACTCTATCTATCTATCTCTCTATCTCCCTGTGGTCTTTGGACTTCCCTGCAGCTGCTATATGTGTGTGTGAATATATAAAGAGCAGCTGCAGGAAAGTGATGGGGGGGAGGATTTAACCCCACGTGGTCCTGACAAAAATCACACACACACACACACACACACACACACACACACACACACACAGAGCTTCAATTTACATTAGGACCACAACCTCCATTGACATCCCTCCTGATGATTGCAGCTTTGGAAAGGGAAGATTTTTTGACAGGACTATGTGGGGAGGGGAAGAGTTACATTCTCCTTCCTCATCTCCCTGCAGCTCCAATGCCAAGTTCACAGTGCTGACATCATACAACTCTACTGGGCCCTGAGACGACCATTTCCTCACTTGCTTTCTCACACAAAGGCGTCCTGCAGACATATTTGTTAACAATCCTTTTTTCCCTGCTTCTCCCCCCTCTTATTTCGTTGCACCTTTACATCTTAGGCACCTCCAAACCAGGAGCCTGCCTCTGACTTTAACCCTGTAAATGCCACGTTTGATATTGGTATTAAACGATAGCGCAGCGCACAGCAACAGTGGCTGAGTAACTATGTTTGATGTCATGTCGGCATCAACGGCACCTGTGCCAGAAGCGCTGCTGAGGAAACAAAGAAATGTTAACCTTTACATATTTCAGAGAATCTCTTTGCTCTCACAGATGAAGTGATGCCCAGCTAATAGTTACATAAGCTGTGCCCCAAATTACCCATGCACAAAAGGATCCGGAGAAGTTGTCGGAACTCATTTCTCAAGGTGAGCACATTTCCTGTGTGATAACATCCTAGGCAAGGATGACTGAAAGGCGTTATCATTTTATTATGTTTGGTTCTTTGCTTAGAAGGGGGGGGGAACTCTATTATTTGCACGCTTGAGCATCCGGTCCAGATCATAAAACACTGATCGGAGTAGCTATTTTCTCCTTAGCATGATCCCATGGCTACCGTCATGGCGATATTTCTGCCTTGTGAGCAGTTTCATGCGTTCTGTACTCATCCATCAATCTGTACACATCCAGATCTACTACTTAACGCTTGATCTCTACGCTTCATTAAACACCAAATGAGTCATTTTGGTTAGACTTTGTGATGCTTTTAGATACGGTTCCAGGAGAGCAAACCTGGTTGAGCTTATTTCAGAAATTAACACAGAAACCCTCTGGACGGATCTTTCCCCCTTTGCCGACTCCGTCAAATAAAACGTCACATGGCTCATAACAACTTAAAACTCGACATGCCAAGAGCTACTCATTAAAATAATGGAAGGCTACAGCCTTCTTTCGTGTTGGCAATTTGTTTCTGCCTCCTCTGGTTAGGAGGATCGAAAGTGAATTACAGTGCCTTGGAGGTCAAACCTTCAAGCTTTTGCAGTTTAAACAACCATGTAATGAATTAGATTGTTCTAGCCCTTATATGCATGATCTTAAATTTTCCTACTAGTAATTTAGGCTGTTAACAGAACCATTTATGAACAAATGTATAGAATGCTGTTATTATAAGCTGCCCACCCCCCAATCACAAGAAGCATACAGAAACTCTGAAAGGTGAGAGCAGGCTAGCTTCTCACAAAGAAGGAGAAGACAAGGACATGTTGCCTCATATCTCAGGTTCTGTAGAATTTCAGGGGAAGTGGGGCGTTCAACCAGTTCTTAGACGTGTATCCATTGCTGCACCAGCAAGGGTTCACTGGTGCAGCAATGGGACTTCTCTCTGTCCTCCCTGCACCCCCCCACCCCAGAATCTGCTCTGGAAGGTTCCTCAACACTCTGGAGCCAATCTGGAGGTCATGCCCTGTGGGGAGCTGCTTAAGGGGACAGAAGAGGATGGGAAGGTTCTGTTGCATACTCAGAAGTCCCTTGTGCCAACAAAGTTGCAGCGTTGGTTGGCAGACCTCAGTCTACTGCCCCTGCCCCACACTTTCTCGCGGGGCTGGTGATGTGGAAGCATCCTCCATCATATCTAAAGGATACAGGATCGCTTAGAACAGGCATAGGCAAACTCGGCCCTCCAGATGTTTTGGGACTACAACTCCCATCATCCCTAGCTAACAGGACCAGTGGTCAGGGGTGATGGGAATTGTAGTCTCAAAACATCTGGAGGGCCACGTTTGCCTATGCCTGGCTTAGAAGGTACATACAAACAGTGGTTTATTGCTGGTCCCTGCTGTCTAGTATATGTTGCCTGAGTGTCTCCCTTTGCCTAATGGCAGGGCCTGCTTCACTTATTTGGGTGATTAAGTCCCACTGAACTTGATGGGACCTACAGCCAAATAAACTTGCCTAGAATTGGGTTGTGTAATGCTTAGGAATCTAGCACCAACTTTGTGGATCAGTTAGTGACATTCAGAATGTGCGAAAGAAGTTAGTAAGCAATCTCATTCCCAACTGTGCTTTAAGTTTGAAAATGCAGAATTGATTTCAGTGTTACAACTTCCCATCAACACCGCAACCATTTATATAGTGCTTTTAAGGATTCAACTGCAATCATTACAACAACCTTGTAAAGTAGGCCAGTAATATTATCTTCAAAATTACAAAAGGGGGTGGGGGTGGGGATTGAGACAATCCTACATAAGGATTTCATGGCACAACTGGGATCTAAAGGGGGAGAGCATAGAATATCCTAGTTCAAAGCTTGGAATACCCTAGTTCAAAGTCTTCTCTTTAAAGCATGGAGAGCCGGCATGGTTGTGCTAGACAAAGGCTGCAGTCCGAACTCGCCTGAGAGTAAGCCCTATTGAATTCAACCAGGACTTACTTCTGGGTAGATGTGCGTAAGATTGCACTTGGGGGGGGGGGCAGGTTCAAATTCCCACTTGACCATAAAGCTCACTGGGTGATCTTGGGCCAATTACAGTCTTTCAACCTGGTAAACCTCACATGACTGTTGTTGTGAAGATAAAAAAAATGGGGCTTGTTTGAGAACCATGTGTGCCAACTTGAGGAAAAGTTTGCTATAAATGTAATTAATTATGAAGCCCTGTGCAAATTCACTCTGTCCCTTTGCTCCCTGGGGCTTTTATCCAGGTAAGTGTACATAAAACGGCACCTGTAATGTTCCATTTATTAATAAGGTGCTTTGAAGCAGAAATACCTGGCCAGTTCCTGAGAGAACAATGAGGATTTAATAGGCCCACCCATTTCACATACCGTAACAGAGCAAAGCATAATAGTTGGCATTGGAACTGAAGCTTGCTGCATAGTACTGGCACCTTTCTTTTCTTAAATAACAAGTAATGCACTGTCTTGTCCCAGGATCTCTTCTGTTAATCCTGCAAAACAGCGGAATTTAAAAACAAAAGCAAAACTTCAGCCTCAACCTAGAACGCACAAGCAGGCATGGAAACTAACACTTTATTGCTGCATGCGGTGCAACATGCATGCTGTTCAGAAATAACTTACTGGGTACGCCTCAGAAACCAAATGAACAACAGTGCAAAATGTTTGATAACTTACTTGTAAATATTTCTTCTTCCTGGATAGCCTTCAAATTCGTTGCTTGAATAGAATCTGAAAGGCAATGTATGTTGTTAAATAAAGCATGCTTTAATAGAGCAAGGAGATCGTGAAGTGTTTGTTGCCATTAGACATTCAACAAGTAGAGCCTACAACAAAATGTTGCAGCGTGCAGCGCTCCTGGTCAGGGTTCCAGCAAGCTAGCCATTCCCCCTTTCCCAACAGCAAGTCAGCATTCTGTGACCACTGAGCACGCTCAGTCCTCAGTAGGCTGTTATAAGGGGTTCTTCCCCTTAAGGTGTTTTCCTAAAGATTTGCTGTACTATTGCATACTGATAGCAAAATACCTGGATCAAGGCTAATATGTCCATATACACATATTAAAACTTTTTTGGGATAATTGTGCTACACTTCAAGTATTGCAGTCATCTTTTTTTTAAAGTATAGTTAAGATTGTTTAGAGGCAGGAATGTTATGTTACAGGTCTGTGTTACATAACTGACACATGAAATTATTCCGAGAGTTAGACTAGACAAAGAGGATATTTGATTTTTAAAGTCAGGTGCTCTGACTTTTAAACATCAATACTATTTAGGCAACATATAAAATGTGGCTATCTCCCAGTCGTCCACCGTCGGTAGAGCTTCAGATTTCCAAGTCCTTGCTAATACAATTCTAGCTGCTGCTGTGGCATACAGAAAAAAAGTAACATCTTTCTTTGGCAATTCTTTCCTTGTAATTCCGAGTAAAAAAGCTTCTGGTTTCTTAGCAAACGTGTTTTTAAACACTTCAACTCATTATAAATCTTATCCCAGAAGCTCTTTCCTCGGGGACAAGTCCACCACATATGGTAAAAGGTCCCTTCCGATTCTTTGCATTTCCAACACTTATTATCCTTTTTATGATATATCTTCGCCAGTTTCACTGGCATAAGATACCATCTATACATCCCAACGCAACATCAAGAGCTTTCCAGACAATACAGTGGTAACTCTGGTTGTTAATGGGATCTGTTCTGGAGGCCCGTTCACAACATGAAAAGACCGCAATTTGGCGCTTCTGCGCATGCACAAAGCGCTATTTAGCGTTTCTGCGCATGCGCACGCGCCGAACCCATTCCAGAACTTCCGGATTCGGCGCGTCCATATCCTGAAAAGACGTAACCCGCAGCGGACGTAACGTGAGGTATGACTGTAACCGTAATGGGGAATCCATTTTGTCTTGTCATCTGGAAAAGCCCTTGCAGATGCCCGACCTCTCAACATGTGGTTCTGCTATTTGTCTGAGGGAGAAAATCATTCTTGCATTGAACGCAAATTTTCATTGACAGGTGACATAACCAACACTCTGTTCTTGGAAGAATGCTTACATGGCGTCATCTGTGACTCTGTAAATGTATATGGCCTCCCACTTCCCACTAGTGATTGGGACAGCTTTTTCCTAAAAAAAAAGGGGGGGGAACACATGTAAAGTCAGGTGTCTTATTTATGGCAACTGTACTGCAAAGTATGTGAAATTTTAAATTTAAATTGCTTGACATACCACTGAGTCTTTGACGTAATGAATATGTTTGTAACCATCCTTGTCACTAAATATTTTGTAGTAAGAAATGCCATCTGAAGTGAAAGAAGGTGCTGAAACAAAGAACTGAGGCAAAAAAGAAAAAGAAACAAACAAACAAAATAAAATCAACTGTAGATGACAAAGAATCGAATACCTTTTCAGTCAGGTAAAACTGCATGGAGTAAGTGGTCCTTGTTCATATTAGGTTATTTTTACTTAAAAGCAAAATGTGTGAGCACATTGTTTTAGGGTGTAGTTTATTCTTTATTCTTGTTATGCCAATGACAAAAAGTATAATCTAATATGATCAATGGGAAAATTCACTTGGTCCCTTTAGAAGTGCTTTATGGTAAGAAGAAGTAAATACAAATGAGAAACCACATATGTGAACATGAGAATTGTTCCATTATTATGCTGAGAATTTATATTTTCATATAGCTGAAATATGCAAATACACCCTCCATTCTTCTACTACTACTTTCCTCCCCTCCCCAAGATGTTTCATTTCCATTTAAAAGACCATCTGTGCTTGTT
The DNA here is from genome assembly GCF_963506605.1 of Zootoca vivipara. Taxonomy (NCBI): domain Eukaryota; kingdom Metazoa; phylum Chordata; class Lepidosauria; order Squamata; family Lacertidae; genus Zootoca; species Zootoca vivipara. The sequence goes on from NC_083276.1 coordinate 107,248,254, forward strand.
ACAAGTAAACAAAAACAGTTTTTTGAGTTGGAATGAAATTTGTGTCAAGTGCATGGATTAATAACTGTGAAAAGCAAAAGCCTTTGCGCAGATCAGTCAGGAAACAAGGCTACAATCCTAACCCTACTTAACTGGGAGGAAGATCCATTGAATTCAATGGGATGTTCTTCAAAATAGACATTGCTAGGATTGTACTGTTACAATATTTCAACAAAATCAGAAGTGTAAAGATAATAAAAATCGTACTCCACCAGCCCATCCTGTGTGACTTTCTTCTATATGTTGCTGCTTCTGCAAAATAAGAACAGAGGCAACTGTGTGAGGATGTGTGGCATAAGTGAAATAACTTCATTTAAAGGAGTACAATTTTCAGTCTGGACCCTGAAAAACAAGCACTGGCTTAGACGTTTTCCTTGGTGTTAATAGTCTCCATGCAGTGGAGAAATGGAGACATCTTTTTTACTGGCTTCCAGAAAAAAACCACCCCTGCATTATTGGTCTGTCCAAATGTGGTGGCATTTTACACAATAAAATACATTACTCCACACCATTCTTTTCAAAGCAAAGGTTGCATTTCATTTCAGAGCAAAAGGAAACACAATGCAGATTGGGAAAGAAAAGCAATCAATTATGTATCATTTGCAGACCAAAAGGAACAACAATTCGTTGAACATGAGATGAATAAGGGAACATTGGCAGTTTCTGTTCCCGTCTGAATTCCCTGACATCCCTAGTTCTGCTTTAGTCTTGCGGAACTTCTTTTTTAGACACAACACCAACATCAACTTGCCCCTGCTAAGCAATAGGTATTGTTCCTTTTCAAAGGCACTTCCAAAACATCTCCATAGTTCTCTGATTGTTTCTTCCAGCTTCGTTCAACTGTTTGATTGGAATGTTATGTACAAAACCTGATGGCGTGCTATTACAGATCAATACAATTACATGCTGATATTCTAAAAGTCTTTTAGTGTGTTTAAACATTGGCTTATGAATCACTTCAAAGTGCTCAGTGACCTGCCAAAATTAATGTATGGCTCAGATGTTTAGCACTCTAATTGCAAAATGAAAATGAAGTATTAGCAGGCTACGGCTGAGTGTTGCATACAACTCATTTATACATATACATAAGATGTTTATTTTCTCTTAGATTTATTTAAATGCTGTTGGTGAAACATTTTTTCCACAGTCTGTATCCCTGTGGAATGTTTTCAGTAAATTTGCTCTCTGAAGGAATTATTTCCCATTTTTTAAAAATCCACCATGTTGCAGCTCAGCAGCAGAGTTATGACTTCTCTGTCAACTATTGTACTATCCTGAACACCCAATTCTGTCAATAATTTTATTAAGAGGGGAAGGAACCTCCCAGTATTAGGTCCACTGGCTAGGGCTGTTTGTTTGCATTTACATTATGTGAGAGAAATAAAAAAAATACAGTCAAAGGGGGTGCCCGTGCCAGCAGGTGCCACTCTCAAGGAGTTGCCAAGGATCCACCATTGCTCTGGAGCCCCTTTAACAATGCCCTGATGAGTTTTGGGTGGCCAGAATTATAATTGCCCACAATGCTTTGCAACACTGAGCCAATTGTGGGCAATTACATAATGGTGGTGATCGACAGCACTCATTGGAAGGATACCACCACACTTGTGTCGTTGTCCTTTTCTGGCAGTGTGAGCCTACCTATTCTTTCTTGTGCACAAACAGAAATAAATTTGAGGTAGATAAGAGGGATTCTGACATGGGAGCCACCAGAGGCCCAATGGCACATCAAATTCATTGGACAGATAGTGTCAGGCTTCAGGGAATCTGCCACGGTAGGCAGCCAAGAATTAGATAAACAAGGAGAGTTCTTACCAAGTCTTTTATTCAATATTCACAGAGAGAGGCTTAGAAAAGGTGCCTCTAATGGCGTTTCTCCGAGTAAAGTCCCACCCCCTCCGTCTCTCCTATTAGCCGCCATCCCTGTTGGCTGATCTGTGCTTTCCTCCTCTGAGCTTTCTGTTCTCCTACTTTCAAAGCCCGCCGGGTCCTGGGAGGGGGAGTCTGGAATGCTTTCTAAAGACATGGAGTCCCCTGGTGCTTCTTCTTCTTCCTGCTCCTCTCTCAATATTTCCCAGCTTCTACCCTCTGAAATGGGACCTTCTGAAAACCCCTGCTGTAAATCTATACTGTCTCCTTCTTCTCTGGAAGGTTCAGGCTGAAGAGGCAGTATCCACCATTCCTTCCCCTCCTCTGCCCAGTCCCTGATAGATAGTGTGGTGTGTAGAGATACTGCAAATATGAATCCAGAAAGGAAGAAAGTTTTTCACCTCCTTCATACAAACTATGTTAAAACAACACACACAAACAAACACATAACAAACAGTGTTTCTTGGCAAAGGAGTACAACCTGTTTCCAGAGGTTTCTCCCAAGCATATTAGCAAGATAGTTGAAACCATTGTTTACATGATTGGAAAGCATAATGGGGCAAGCAGATTAACATATTGCTTCTTCCTCTGATGCATTTTCCTGTACAACACCTTCCATTAACTAGGTGCCTCTGGCCCTGTATACAATTAGGCATAGCCACAGTTTAATTCAAGTGTGGGTGGTGGGTGGTGGGGTGGGAGAGAACCATGTCCATGTTTTAATTTCTATAAGGTAAAGGTAAAGGGACCCCTGATCATTAGGTCCAGTTGCGGACGACTCTGGGGTTGCGGGGCTCATCTCACTTTACTGGCCGAGGGAGCCGACGTTTGTCCGCAGACAGTTTTTCCGGGTCATGTGGCCAGCTTCCCACCTATTTATCTACTTGCACTTTGACATGCTTTCGAACTGCTAGGTTGGCAGGGACCAAGCAATGGGAGCTCACCTCGTCGCGGGAATTCGAACCTTCTGATCGGGAAGCCCTTAGGGCTCAGTGGTTTAACCCACAGCGCCACCCGCATCCCATTTAATTTCTATAAGCGATCCCAATTTAACATCTATTTTACATCCGAAAAGTTGAGTTTGGTGGGCATTTCTGGCTGACCGCACAAATTCTTGCCTGTGTTTAATTTTTATTCATCGGGACATATTTGCTGAACATAAACATAAAGTTCAGTGCACAGCTCTGAGTTTGCAGCACTGCTTTCCCACTGCATTTTTATTATCTTCCAGTATATGAAGTAGTCCACATTTCTTACGCATTATTACTTCCGGTTTAATCGGAAAACAAAGTAAGAGATGGAAATATAGTCCCCTAGAGATCTTTTGAGCAAACACTGCTTAATGGAGTTCTCCCATCTGCTCGCACTCCTGTTAACTAACCATTGGTGCACAGATTGATATGGTAAAAAGCACTTGATAAACAGAACGTGGCGGAGGTTTCAGCAGTGACTCTCATCAGGCAAGGACATGCTGAGGAGTGCAATTATCCTGGAGTTTGGACCCGACGTTGCCACAATGCTGGTTCCAAGTCCAGTGAGTATAATTTGGCAACTTGAAACCTGACTCTGTGTTCCATGTAGATCGGCAGGGCCACTGCCAATGATGGTATGAGTAAGGCAAAGAGAATTCAAGTGCAGTAACCCCATTAGTGGGTTAAGAATATAAGGGCAGGGCCACAGCCCTTAGGCAGTGCTATTTCTCCAGAAAAAGAGGTGCCAGAACTCACTATGAAGGCCTCCCGTGTTCTCTTATCATGTCAATCGTGGCATTCTGGCTGAAAACAGCCCTGCCTGCAGGTCAGCGGTAGATATAGTGGTACCTCTGGTTAAGAACTTAATCTGTTCTGGAGGTCCGTTCTTAACCTGAAACTGTTCTTAACCTGAAGCACCACTTTAGCTAATGGGGCCTCCTGCTGCCGCCGCGCCGCCAGAGCACAATTTCTGTTCCTGAAGCAAAGTTCTTAACCTGAGGTACTATTTCTGTGTTAGCGGAGTTTGTAACCTGAAGCGTTTGTAACTCGAGGTACCACTGTACTCCTTTTTAGGGTATTCCTTACAGAATAAAATCTGGATTGAGGGAGGGGAAAGTGTGGGAACGCTATGATTTGGAGAACGTAATATGGACAACGAAGAATTAACGGAGGTCCCAGAAGCTTCCTACCCACATGAAACCACAGTACGGATGAGGCCTGAGTCAAACCGAGAGTTCATCTAGCTCAGACTGGCAGTGGCTCTCCTGGGTTTCAGGCACTAAGTTTTCCTACTCTTCCCTTGTGATGCCAGGGATTGAACCTGGAACATGTCAGTGAGCTACCGCCATTCCTTGGGCTTCAGGGGAAATTGCTGAAAATTGACCCTAGCAATTAGTGGATGAGTCTGTGAGCAGAGCCCCAATCACGGGAGCATGGGGTCCAACCCAGCATTTGGAAAACTCTTCCCTTTCCCCCCACTTTTGCACAAAAGGAATACATTTGGCTGCTTACCCAGTGGGTAGCTGTTGAGGCCCAGCTCCTTCCCCTCAGGAGCAATGCTGGGGCTAGGCAGTCAGCCATTGGGGAATTCCCAGGCCACCCGCTGGAGATGGGCAGGCTTTCCCACCACCTGTTGATTTGAATCCTGGCCAATCCGGCCGGACCAGGTGGGCGGGGCTTAGGACCCAATAAAGGCTGGCTGCCCTCCCCCGCACACACGTTTGCACAAAAGTAATACAGAGACCGTGAATGCTCACCAGTGGGTAAGAGAAGCTACTTCTGCATCTCTTCTATCAAAATACTAGCTCGGTGGGAAACGGTACCTGTGGGCAGTCCCAGGACCTGGAGCGGTCGTTGTAGTCGCAGATGGCTGACACGGAAAAGTTCTGGATCCTTTTCAGCCACTGCACGCAGATTCGGTTGTCTCTCACCCAAGTAATCCAAGTGACATAGTGATCGCTGGAAAAGAAGAGGGGAGAGGAAGGGGCTGTTTACTATGAGAGGGGTCGGCATGGCGTGTTTAATAGTACACCTGTGACAAGCCAGACCTCTTTCAAACCAAGGACTGCATTCCGACCTGGGCAACCTTTCAAGGCCACACTTACACATCCCACAGTTACAGATCCTCCAGCCAGACTACGGGGAAGCATTCTCAGTGTTCAGGAACACATTCTAGCGAGGCCAAAACACTTAAGGAGGCTATGAAGTAGGGCGGTTGAAGGGTGTGGGGAGAGGGGATGTGGCTGAGAGGAGTGTATGGTCTAAGGAAAGGCCCAAGGGCCAGACAGAGGTTTGGAGGGCCACATGCAAGCTCCTGGCCCAAGGTTCCCCACCCTGGGCATAGCCAGGATTCATGTGAGGAGGGGGGGCAGGACATCCACCTGTCATCATCTTCTGTCTGGTTCTGTCTAGCAGATTTGGAATGAAATGTCTCAACCTCGCTGCGAGAAGCCAAGTTACAGGGAACCAGGCAGAGGGCCTTCTCGGTAGTGGCGCCCGCCCTGTGGAACGCCCTCCCACCAGATGTCAAAGAGAAAAACAACTACCAGACTTTTAGAGGACACCTGAAGGCAGCCCTGTTCAGGGAAGCTTTTAATGTTTAATAAATTATTGTATTTTAATACTTCTTTTGGAAGCCGCCCAGAGTGGCTGGGGAAACCCAGCCAGATGGGCGGGGTATAAATAAAAAAAATATTATATTATTATTATATCAACCACAGTTGTTTTACATTGCTTCCTTCTGACTCCAAGCGCTCAGAAAAATCTGCCTAAATCTTTCTACAATTTCTACTTTTAGTTAAGTATTTTTATTTATTGACTTGATGGTGAGAGCGACAGCTGCCCCTCCTGTTCCCCCTGGCTATGCCCATGTTCCCTACGCCTGTCGGAGTAATGTCCAACATTTGTCTTCCTCAGAGTAGACCTATTAAAATCAAAGGGTAAAGGGAACATAAGTTCATCAGTTCTGGTGGGTCTTTGACTTGGTAGGATATCACCCACAGTTTTTCGATGGCAGTGGAAAATGAAAAGCTAGCATCTACGCTAGTTCCATAGAACAGATCTGCAAGGGGCAGTGGTGGTGGGGAGCCCAGGGTCAAATTATTTAAAATAAATATTCTATTGCTAAAACAAAAGAAAAGAAAAATGAAGAAGAAAACATCAGTACCTTGATGCTATCACTGCTGGAGCAGGTACTTCCTTAGGACCTAAAGCTTCAGGATAAGTAGCATCCACAACATACACTCGGACGGTAGGGTTTTTAGCCCCAGCCTTCAAAGGAAAACATATAATCAGGTTCAAAATAATCTCCAGGGAATTGAGGGAAGCCTGATTGCCCCCCAAGACCGGCTGCTCCTAAGGAGGTCTGCCCTCTGTGCCAGCCTGCCATTGGCCAATTTGGCAGGCTGGCGCAGAGCCGGATTTCAAGCTGGGAGTATGAACCAAAGTTCACACTCCGGCAAGAGCAGCCCCTGGCGCCCCAGCTCTGCACCATGGGGGGGGGGAGCGCTGGCCATCCTGCAATGCCACCCCACCCCAAAAGGGGGTAAGTGGACTTGGACTACAACTCCCATCCCCCCTGACTACTGGTCCTACTAATTAGGGATGATGGGAGTTGTAGTCCAACAACATATGAGAACCCAAGTTTGAGAAAACCTGGCATACATGTGAGCCCTATTGCTTTACGGAAAGAAAGTTTGCAGTAGGCACTGCACAAATTAATACATAGATTATTATAATATTTCATCCTCATCATGTGTGTTACTTCTATACTGCTATTTGGCCAAGATTTGTATTAATACAAAAGAAAATACATTAAGACCACAGGGAACGTAAATACAAAGATACAATACAATAAATCAGTTTTTTTTTAAAAAAAATAACAATATCCCAGGCATGCCATAAATCACACTTTACACCAGGCATAGGCAATCTTGGCTCTCCAGATGTTTTGGAACTACAACTCCCATGATCCCTTACCACTGGCCCTGTTAGCTAGGGATCATGGGAGTTGTAGTTCTAAAACATCTGGAGAGCCAAGGTTGCCTATGCCTGCTTTACACAGTCACGAGTTGCATTTGTGCCCTCACGCACAACACAACTGCGATCCACAAATGAACTGCCCACACAATAGGCTTCTCCCTGAAAGCAACCCACAGCTGTGGTGAAGTTCTTACAGTAGCTCTCCAGGCTAGCTGGCTCAACTTTGACTCACCCAAACACTTCCCTTTCAAAATACTGAAGGGAAGGATCCAGTCTTTAGCTGCCTCTTCCCCTCCTCTCCCTGCATGCATAAGAACCTTTTACTGCCAGTCTCTATCCTTTTCTGTCAGCAGCCATCCTGGACATGGAGAGTTATGCTAACAGGAGGGAAGTCAGGGACTGGGCAGAGGAGGAATGGTGGAGCCTGCCTACCCAGCCTGAACCTTCCAGAGAAGAGGAAGACAGTATAGATTGACAACAGTGATTTGCAGGAGGTCACAGCTTAGAGGTAGAGCTGGAAAATAATGAGAGAGGAGGAGGCAGGGGAGGCAGAGCTAGAGCAGCTGGCTGAACATGTTATCACTAGAAAGCTTTACAGACCTTCCTTCTCCCAGAACCCAGCGAGCATTGAAAGTAGGAGAGCAAAGGGCTCAGAGAAAAATCACCCTAAGAGGCTATCATAAGGTGGGTGGTGCTGTTGACAATTGGGTGGGGTGTGTGGAGATTACTCAGAACAATGCCATTACTCAAAGAGGCAGCGTTTCTAAACCTCTCTCTGTGAATATTGAATAAAAGACATTGGTAAGATTTTCCTTGTCTATCTGTTCCTGGCAGCCCACTGTGTGGGGATCGGATTCCCTGACACCTGACAAGGGCTGAGTACAGTGGTACCTCAGAAGACGAATGCCCTGCAAGACGAATTTTTCGCAAGACGAATGCATCTTGCGATCTAATGGTGACTCGCAAGACGAATTCGTTTTTGAGAAAAATTCATCTTGCGAAATTTAATTAATGCGTTCCTATGGGCAAAAAAAGAAATTTCAATGCATTTCTATGGGAAACTGCGATTCGCAGATGATTTTTTCGCAAAACGAATTGACTCGCGGAACGAATTAAATTCGTCTTGCGAGGCACCACTGTATGTCCAACGGTAAAGGTGAAACGATAGACCGGGCCCTTTATTATGTCATCATCAAAATATACAATGCTTAACCCAATAGTTAGTTTAATACTAATAGGCATTTAAATCCAGCAGTTAAATCTTAGAAATCCAAGCATCTCTACACTAAAATTTGATCAGATCTCATTCAACAGAGCCAAGCCAAGTAAACAACAAAACCCCAAACATACCTTTGGATATGGTATCTTTATTTTTCTAGGATATTGATCTTCACCATAGTATGAATATTCAATAACTGGTATTCCAGAATCATTAAACTGTAGGTATGCCACATTCTTTGCATTTGGAGACCACCACAGTGCATATTTTACAGCAAGCATTTCCTCTAAGAGAAATCATGTTAAATATATGTTATTCTACTACAAAAGAGGATCATGAGCTACCGTTATCTTGTAAGGACACCAGTGTACATAGAACCCATTTATCTGATAAGCTGCCATGCATCAAACAAGCAAGGCAGCTCTGTCCCAGTGGTAAGCCCTCAACTTGAATGACACGTGAGACGTTGTTTCTGCTGTACAGATTTGTCCTCATTTTTTCTGGATAAATACCATGGCTAGTTTAAAAGGGAAGGGGAGAGGATAGGGCAGGGCAGGCATCCCCAAACTGCGGCCCTCCAGATGTTTTGGCCTACAACTCCCATGATCCCTAGCTAGCAGGACCAGTGGTCAGGGAAGATGGGAATTGTAGTCCAAAACATCTGGAGGGCCGAAGTTTGGGGATGCCTGGGATAGGGCATATCTGTTGCTAAGCTAGTCTAGTGCAACAAAGCATAGCATTATTCCAGCCTTATTGGCAGTGATGGATTTATGTTATGAGGGTTCCCTGTTTGGGAGGCCCTAGTTATTCACCTAAATAAATGTAACTATGTCCAAGAACATTGCAGAGCTAAATGTGTAAGAATGTTAGTTAATAGCATGGATTATATATTTTTTCTTCCTATATACATAGAAATGCAAGGCTGTCATCATGCAGTCCCTATTGGATTTGCATGAAGTCAGGAGATTGATACCATTGGCAAGCAACGTGAGCAGGAGCCTTTTGTTTCTAATTCATGATGTACATATAAGAGCAACATGGATACCCATTCAAAGAATGTAAAATATTCATAGATGTTAAATACTCTTGAGATAAAGAATGTGAGTAAATTTGACTGAATGTGAGGTAATATTGGCTCAAATGGCCAAGAGAACCAAATGAGGAGGCTTGGTGGGCCATATTAGCCCAGAAGCCAGAGTCTCTATTATTAGTGGCGTGTTTTAGAAGCCAAATTAGAAGAAATGGTGTCCTAATATTACATATAAACACAATACTAGTGTGGCGCTCACACAGTTCCATGGACTATTGACTCTGCACAACCATGGTTTATCTCTTCCACTGCCACCAACCAGGTTTCCCCGGTAATATATTCAGACTCAGTCAGGTTGTAATGTATTAACAAAGATTCCAGTTTATTGTGAATGCAAAAAAGTTTTAAATACTTTGAAACACTGTAATCCGATTCACTCTCTCTGTCTCCCCTCTGTCTCTAACTCACTCTGACTCCTATGCCTCCCACCCACAAGAAACCAACCAAACTAACTGCCAAACCCCCTGTATTGAGCCTTAAACACAGTTAGGCTCTGCCCCTGGGCTTTCTTATTGGTCAGCCTATTAACTCTTTCTCTCTCTCCCCCAGTACGACATCTCCATAATGAGTGGGCAAAGGCCACAACTAGTTCTTAAGTTGGACGGATAGTTTTATGACAGATATCTGAGGAACATACAAAAGTGGGTAGGTCTAAAACCTAGCAGAAACTAACTAACAGAAATATCCCCCCACCTTACCCTGAAGAAATATGTGGCAGGATGTGAAAAACCAAGATACAGGATGTTAGGAAACCACAGTGAGAATGCATGTTATTGCTGTAAGAAATTGAGCAAAGCTGTTGACAAATAGTAAATTATGATGGTGAATAACCATGCTGACTTGTAGTTAGCAGCTAGATTTTTGCAGTTTTGAGGAAGGGACTCCTTATGAGAAATAGAATCATTCTACACAAACACAGCACTATGAACAACTTTTGGCTGCTGCTCAGGGCATCACATCTTTTTGCTGCCCAACTCTTGCCTCGCATGGCAATAATATTGATTTCAGGTTGATGTTTACCTTCGTAGACCCAGTCAGGGATTCCATTAAATATTTCATTCCAATAACCATTTGTAGTTATTTGAACAGCAGTGTCTCTGGGGCCTTGTTTCAAATAGATATTATTCTGATACACATAAACCTGGGAAGGAAAAAAAAATCAAAATCATTTTATGCAGTCAAAGCTATTGAGGACAGGGAATTACAGTGAGGGGGGAAAGTATTTGATCCCCTGCTAAATTTGCCCGTTTGCCCCCTGATATGAAGAAATGACCAGTCCATGATTTTAATGGTAGGTTTATTGTAGCTGTGAGTAGTGCTTTCTTTGCATCTGGGCAGACAGAAGATGGTCAGAAACTACAGTGGTTGGGTAAATAGCAAATGAAGAGACCCTAACACCCGGGTCCCTGTACCTTGGGTTTGTCTAGTTTTCGGAGAAGACAAAGTGGTCCAACAATTACCAGGTCTCTGTGCTAAAGCACCCACAGTTCCAGGCAGCCGTGGAGTGTTTATCTTTTTAAGAGTCAATATTCTAAAGCACAGCTGATAAGCAGAGATAAGAAGGCCTACAGAAACGATGCCTGCGCAAACACTAAAGGCAAATGAATCTCATAAAAAAGACGCGTTATTGTCACACTTTGTGAGCTTACTGACCAATTTGTGTCCAACAGGTGACCAGGCTATATACTGAATGCCATGCGGAAGCTCGTGTCCTTTGACAAAAGCACTGCAAAGGGAAAGAAAGGAGAGATAAAAAGGCAAGCTTGGTATTTCAAGGTCAGATTTCTTTTAAAGCCCTAGGCTTCCACAAAAGAATCCCCAAAGAAGGGTCAACAGCAAACAAAAAGGACCCTCGTGAGCACCTAGGCGGACATGGGCACAATGGAGCCCACTGAAGTGGATGGTTCTTTTCTTATTTAATTTCTTGTTATAGTTGGGGGCAGCCATCTAGTCATGTACATGGTTACAGATACTCATTTTATTATTTTTTACTTTATAATATGTTGACTCTCTTTTTCAACAATTTGACAGAGCTTATTCCCAAGTCAATGTGTTCAGCATCTGGGCAGCAGAGGCAAGCCCCATTGTATTCCTGTGGTTATGGGAGTGCTGTGATTTAAGGGAGCCTAGAAAGTGCACACACCAAGAGTATTTGGGTCATATCTTGCGGTAGAGTTCCGCGAGTGCAGAAGACTTGTGTTACAGAACTTTCCTCTCCCCTTCCCTGCACACCTTTAGAATCTGCTCCAGAGGGGACGCAGGGAGAAGAGAGGAAGGGGAAGTCCCATTGCGTGAGCAGAATTTGCTATGTGCAGCATGGGATATAACCATTTAGAAGTGGATAATTTAGTAATGTCACAGGAAACAATGTGCCTATTAGCTTGCCTAACTAATACAAGAACATAAGGAGAGCAGTGGTTGATCTAGTCTAGCAACTTGTTCTCACAGTTGTCCACCAGATGTCCATAAGGGACCCCTCAGGCATTGGCGCCAACTCAGGGGGGCCTCGGCACCCACAAAATTCCCATTATGGATGCCCAAGCATATCTGCGGCAAGCCCCAGCAGAGGCCCTGGCCCAGTTGCTGCCGCACATGAGAGCCAGAGGAGGAGGCGGGCAGAGGCCAAGCAGCATGCACACACAATGGCGCAAGTGACGTCATGACATCAGGCCACGTGTGCTGCTGGACACCCACAATCTGGAGGCCAAGTTGGCACCACTGCCCTTAAGCAGGACCTGAGCACAAGAGCACACACCCCCTTCCTGTGGATTCCAGCAACGGGACTCTGACTGTGGAGGCAAAGCACAGTCACTGCATCTGGTAGCCATTGACTGCCTTATCCTCCATGATTTTGTCTTTTAAAGCCCACCAAAGTTATCACTGTTCTCCTAAGAGGAAAAAAAAGTATGCCTTAAAGGAGCCCAAGTAGAAGACCAAGAACAAACAGGGAACAGATTGACTTGTGGGTCAGTATAAAAGAAAACTTTTTCAGTCTTACCTGTTTGCAAGATCGTAAATGTGATAGGATGCTGTATAAGAGTACCTCCAGAGCTGAAAAAGTTACAACAGAGACATAACATGATTAGTTATTATTATAGCCGAAACATAGCAACATACAGTATTCCTCCCAACATTATTTTAACAGAAGCCAGTTTCACTTTATGAAAGCTCTGCAAACCTTCACAATGGCACTGTCCAAGCACCAGTTATCACAACACAGCTCACCTTGCGGAAGCTGCTGGAAATGCTTCCTGGTGGTGACAGCAGGTTAGCTTCCAGAAAGTATAAGGGACAATCATCACGCAGGTTGTTCAGCCAAGTAGAGTGTGTTGACACCTACAGCGCACATCCCTGAGACCCACCATGAGACTTAGGCACCCATGGGCAAAGTATTTTGGCATCTCGGGTGGCCAGCGCCATGGGGACCTGTTATTGCTAGGGGTGGGCAAATCTGTCAGCTTCAGTTTCTCATTTTCCCCAGCCTTAAGTTCAACTCTCCACATTTCCACTTCACTTTGTGATTTTCATTTTTCATCCACATGAAAATTCATTAAGCTTTTCAGTGGACGTTTTCATTCAATGCAATTTTGCCTCGTGTGCATTTTTTGGAAAGCGGTTTTCCCTTATATAATGCATTTTAGTATGTTCCTTTCACAAGCAGATGCACTTTTACCCACACTTTAAGTATGTGTAGTTTTGTATACATTAATTGGCTGGAAAACTGCATTTCACAAGACAGAGAAGTGCAGATTTCCAGAGACAGCTGAGCTTTCTTTTGACTCCCTTTTGGGGGAGTTAGGTCCTCATTTAAAGGGGAGCTAAATGTCTCCTCTGTGTCTAGCCACCACTAAGAAATATTTCCACACATGGAATGCAACATGGGTATGATCTTTTAGACATTTGATGTATTTCTCAGTCTAGTAAAAATAATAAGTTGCCCACAATCTACAAAATCTGCATAGCAATTTCCAAAATGACCACTCAGCCTAACTGCTAATGGGAATGAAAGCAGAGTAGAATGGGGCTTCTTGATTGACGCTACGTCCCCTCCCCTTGCAAAACCATGGTGTCTCTATGTCAGGCATCCCCAGACTGCGGCCCTCCAGATGGTTTGGCCTACAACTCCCATGATCCCTAGCTAACAGGACCAGTGGTCAGGGCAGATGGGAATTGTAGTCCAAAACATCTGGAGGGCCAAAGTTTGGAGATGCCTGCTCTATGTGGAGAGAGTTCAGAATGTTCTCCTTCATCTCAGCCCTTATTGAGGATCGCACAAGTGTGTTTGCCTTGGACCATTGGGAAATTTCCCTGATAACAGAGAAAAGTCCACCTATTGGTTTATTTTGTCAGCAGAATTAGGAGATGCTTGCTTATACAGAAGAATAACAAGAGGAATTCCACTCCCCATCACCTCCGCTTCTGATTCATTGGTGGTGGGAAACAGGGCTGATTGTAAGCTAAGGAATAAATACTGGTTTGTATCCAAAGTAGTGCTTTGTAACTTCTGCTTCCCAATGAAGCTTCCCTCATCTTCTTCCCCTGCACCCCCTTCCCTAAGACTGTTCCACGAATTTCCCCCAAACCCATGTAGGGCATGGGGAGCACATGGGGGGAGGGAGGGAGTTCTATCGCTCACTAACAATGTGACCAATGTTCACTAAAAACGGGGAGTTACACAAACATAACAAGTGCACTGGATCCCGCCCACAAATCTCAGCTGAAAAACATTTTACCTTAGAGTAGTTGCTTTCCAACAGCATGAAATTCTGGTCAGCTGACAGTATATAGCTTGTGGCATTCACTTTTTTCTAAAAGATTTAAAGATACGAATTAGAAGCCAAAGCATGGCCCTTTGACCAATTTTTAAAATTACAGTAATACGTACAAGTACGCTGTTAGACAGGAGTGTGTGTGACTGCCCATATTCAACATTGTAACGAATTATATCATCTTCTGGGAACTGGTGGAGATATTCATTTCCTTAGGAGGGAGGAGGAAAAACATAGCCTGAATGATTACAATAAGCTTGGTTACAAATGTCATCTCACTACAGCATCTGTTACAGCAAATGATGTTGGAAATGGATGTAAAATAACAATACTTTGATGCTGTAATTCGGGGGGGGGGGAGAGAGAGATGGAACAATCTCAGGTAGCTCAAATAGTGGACACACCACACATTAAAAACACATAATTTCCCCCAAAGAATCCTGGGAACTGTAGTTTGTTAAGGATGCAGGGAACTGCAGTTATGTGAGGGGTAAACTACATTTCCCAGGATTCTTTGGGGAAGTCATGTGTTTTTAATGTATGGCATTACGCAGCCTGAGATAGGGGCAGAGGTTAGAGTAGACAATGCACAATTTATACTGCTGTGTTCTATATTTATGTTTGCTTTACAGAAACAGCAGAAACTTTCTCTTTCTGCCACCTCCCTCCCTCCCTCTTTCTGTCTCCCTCCCTCTGCCCTGCTCTTTTCTTTCATGCTTTCTGCCACCCCCTTCTTTCTTGCCCTTTTTCTGCCGCCCTATTTTATGCAAATCCTATTGGTCTCAGTCTGCAGTTACTAGTTAATATCAAGGTACTTACATGGCACAATGAAACCCCATACACCTCACTTTTCCCCATTCCTCGAACATTTTAGCTGCACTTACTTTTTTGTTTTAGAAACCACATACCCCATACTTCCAATGCATTTACGTTTCTCAGGGCAGCTTAAAACATTTAAAAACAAAACACACCCCCCCCCAATAAAAGACATAAAACGAAAACAAAAGCATCAGTGGACACAAGCTTTGTAGATTTTGTTTTTTTTAAATAATAATAATCCAAAATGATGTTTCAGCACCACGTATTCATTGACCCACAAATAATGCCTTCCCTTACCCGAAATCCAGTAAGGAGAAATTGTTTTGTAACTGAAGTCTCCATCCAGATATTCTTTTAATGTTAAAGGTCTAGGATTGCTTCCTTTGTTTCGAACTTTAAAAACAGAACAGGAATGAGATATTTAATAACAACACACCCAAGAGGCACAAATGGTTTCTAGAATTTTATTCATTTGAATTATGGTAGCCACTAATCTGAGGGTTTGGGAGGTTGTAGACCTGCTAGGATGAAAGGACATGTGCCCTTCCGCTTATAACCACGCTGAAAAATACCTGGCTTGGTGAACTGCAGTAACCCTTCATTTCACACAAAAGATTTATTTCTTCCTCAGACCAGCAGGAATCTGGTTTTCTATGTCTCTGAAGAATGCCAGTTTTCATTTTGACGGATAACTGGGAACACCCACATGTCAACTCCACTTGTTATGCCGTGAACTAAGCAGGTACATTCCAGCCTCCGCCCATCTAGCGCCCATCAGCCCCAGCCAGCACAGCTGAACTAGTCCATGTAATGAATTAACAATGAAACAACATTTTTCATTCATATCAAACATAGGTGGGCTATGTTCAATAAAGCTCTCTGTCCTAAGTTTTAGAATCACTGGTCCCTTTCCTGTGTTCTTCAGTGTTGCCATATTTTAACTCAAAATCCGGATTTTGAGCCCACCCCCTTTTGGCAAAGTTGTTGAGCTTTTTTTTTAGGGGGGGGGAGGCAAAGTTGTTGCTCTTCTTTGGAAAATCTAAAAAAAAGGAGTAGGTTCCTCCGTTTTCTTCTTTTAGGAAAATCACCCCTAAATCAGCACTCCTATATGGGCTGCCATATTGGAGCTGAGGCTCCAATACTTTGGCCACCTCATGAGAAGAGAAGACTCCCTGGAAAAGACCCTGATGTTGGGAAAGATTGAGGGCACTAGGAGAAGGGGACGACAGAGGACGAGATGGTTGGACAGTGTTCTCAAAGCTACTAACATGAGTCTGACCAAACTGCGGGAGGCAGTGCAAGACAGGAGTGCTTGGCGTGCTCTGGTCCATGGGGTCACGAAGAGTCGGACACGACTAAACGACTAAACGACTAAACAACAACAACATATGGGCTGCCATACGCATGCGCTTTCTCAGACTTATCTCCCCACTTTTTGAAAATTTCGCCAGGATATCATTTTTGACAGATGAATCCTTGCTATGTCCGTGAAATTCCGGACGTATGGCAGCCCTAGCTGTATTTCCCAAACAGTGTTTATTTTTAAAACACGTCCATGTGAATGGCCAAAGCTTGGCAGACTTTAACAATCCAAGACCAATTTTGTGAATGTCCGAAAATTTCAGGTGTACGCCAGTAAATGCCAACGCTGAACAACCACCCAAATGAAACTGCTGACAGCGAAGGGGGCATCCAAAAAGAGGGAGGGGGAATGAAATGAAATCAAATGAAATGAGTGAATGAAATTATTTTGGAATAACATTCAGACCGCAGAAATTCACCAATTTTAGGCATTCATCATAACACATTAAGTCATTAAGCTCTGTTGGCTCAGATCAAAGAGTTAACATGCCATTCCATCTTGGTTTCCCTATGCAGAGCACATTTACTGTAACATACTTATGAAGGATTAGAAAGAGAACAGCTGAAAAACACAGTTGTACAAGCCTCATACGAGTATTTCCTGCAAATGCTAACTTTGCAATTGTTTCCTGTTGCATTTCTCTCCTTGATTTACCCACAAATGATTTTACATACTTGTGTGTTTGTGTGTGTTTTAAATTGATTCATCAGAGAGTAATCCCTGGAATTCCGGTGAGTGCTGAGGAGATTGTTCCATCAGCGCAAGCATTTCTGTTTGCCCAACAGAACGATCTCCCCTCCCCCCCCCCGGGTGGTGTTCTGGGGGTTCCCCTGACCGTCCAGAGCAGATCTGTGGCTGGGAGGCATGAGGGGGCAATTAAGGGGAGCAGCGGAAGGAACGCAGGGCTGGCCCACCCATGAGGGAAGGTGAGGCAACCGCCTTGGGTGGCAGGATCTAAAGGGGCAGCAGATCTAGCCTCCAAGGAATGTGTTGCCCACTGGCGCAGCACCAGCAATGGATGCACCACACTAACTGGAGGCTGAATTTGCTGCCCCTTGGCAGCTCCCATGCCACCTCTATAGCAGCCTCTTGGAGGACGAGAGGCGCTGCTAGTCTCCTCCCACCTTAGGGAGGAAAGGGGGTCTCCTAGGCTCTGCACCCACCCGGAATGATTCAGATCAGGCATCTTCGCTGCTCCCCACCCTTCACAAAGGCCTTTGATTCCTACTTCAACCATTGGGTAAGGTTGATTTGATTCCTCCCCCAGCTTGTTGTTGATGTAGATCTTTATTCTTCGCTTGTTCCTGATGTATATACTGTACTTCACTCACCCCTTGTCCCCTGTTGGGCAGGGGGCGTTTTGTCGTTCGCCTCAGTTGCCAAAATGTCTTGGGCGGGTCCTGGGGAAAGCATTGTTGCATTAGCAGGAGTCTTTGCACTGGCTTCTGCTTAGCTAAGTCTGTCCCTCTAAGTCAGCTAAACAAAAAGCTAGCACATCTTTGCAAAATGTGTCTGTTTTTAACCTGGCCTAGTTAGAACCTTGAGCTGTTTCTGAGCGAGCGGTTTCTCAGAAACAAATATCTTGTTTTCTGTAGCTAAGTATTCAAATCGATTTTCAAAAACTTCGTGACGCTGCAGTAGTAAATGAGGAGATTTGAGATGATCACCATTTCAGCAGGTGCTCAGAGGAGAAACACACCTGGTCATTGTATCTGGTGATACTCGCTCCTCCATAGCTCCCTCACTTAGGGACTTCCCTCAAGGTCAATATATTCAGACTCCTGATGAAACATTTCACCACGTTTACTTTAACAGATCAATATTTTAAAAGGAAAAGGGAAGATAATGCTTGTTTTTCTTCTTCTATGTAACTATTAGTTACTCTAGAACACACATGTCACTTCTACTGTTGACACTGTTCCTCGCCAGCGCCAACGCAGAAGAAAGCTGTCAAGATAAATAAACCCAAAGGCCAGTCTAGGCACACAAAGAATCATCATCATGGCAAACACTGAGTTAGCAATAATCTTTCAATATAAAGATTCATGAAAGAAGAAGAAGCTCATCTCCCATCAGATGGCAGTTTCTAATTGAGAGCTTCAAAAAAGCCAAGGATAAAAAGCTTACACTACTGTTCGTTAAAACACAAGGGTGTCATTTTAATCAGCATAAAGTGAAAGGAATCTTATGACTCGCTGCGCACATTCCAGAAAAAAACACTCTTTAAAAAATGTATTTTGCGAGCATAGAATTAATATAAAACACCTGCTATTAATTGTATTTCTGTTATAAAGGATATTTGACAATGCTGTTTGGGTGCGAGGGCAGTGGGGATCTTAAATGCTACTGTCAACAATTCTACCACAATGCCTAAAAGTTACTCCACAGTATTAGAAACTTACATGATTCGTAGTTATAAGGTCTATTCACAGTACATTTGTTACCTATTTATGTAGCTCAAGGCTGGGGGACCTGGGCCCCTCCAGATGTTAGACTAAAACTCCAATCTGTCCTCACCATTGCTCATTCTGGATGGGGCTGGAACCTATCAACATCTGGAGGGCTACATGGTCTTCATCCGACTCTTGCATGAGTCATGTTTTTCTTCAGGACGGACAGCATATTTGCAATATATATTGCAACATACTGAATGACATGGTGGTGGCTGTAGCGGATCATCGCATACAGGGGTGAGGAATCTTTTTCAACCTGAAGACCACACCCCCTTATGGTCAACCTTCTGAGAACCATCTGCTAGCGGTGAAGTGGGACCAGAGGGTAGGGCAGGTGAAGCAACAGGTGTTCCTCACAGCAATCAGAGATTTCTACAGACACTTCTCTCTTTTGCTCATCCTGGCAAGAAAGAAACATTATCGCAGTTCAACGACACGTTCCAGCCAGACAAAAGCACTTGAGGTGGCTGGTGAGGAGAGTGGTCTGATGAAGAGCCTGGTGAAGATTTGGAGGCCCACATTCAGACACGCACACCCTCGGGGGGCAGGGCTGAGATTCCCCATTCCTCAAGGTCACTTGAGATTCCCCATTCCTGCTCTAGTACCTCCCTACACACCGGATGAACTGTTGCGGTATCATGGAATGTTCATGGACATTCTGTTTGCTGAGGGAAGTCAGCACCAGAAATGTTCACAATAGTCGCTTGAATGGTCCAGGGTGGTCGCAACAACAAATAAACTTTGACTTCACAATGGTCCAGCTTTGAGGCCTGTGGCAAAGGGTCCACCTGGCTGAGAAAAAGGGCCTAAGGACAGAAGCTGTCTGAAGACAGAAGTTGTCCCTAATCTTAAACTGGAACTTCTTATCCTGGAATCTCTTCTTCCCAATCCTTAGATATAATATGCAGGAATAGTTCTTCATTGTGAAGGAAGAGGCATTTTCTATGTGTTCAAGGCAGTCTTGTCTCTTGTGTTATCTGTTCTGAATACAAGGTTACTGGGGCTAAAACACTGATGGAGGCCAGTCTAATTAAATCCCAGCTGACTACAGAGATAAAATATTAGATCATATTATTACCTCACCTCCCGGTCATCCTAAGGTCTCAGGGCTGGTTATGTTAAAATATAATATTAAAAACTTATAATCACTGACATAAGGTGAGCCCTAACCCAAGTGCCAAAAGCTATCTACTGCTAGTAGAAAGAAATGGCTGTCAAGATTACTAGCTATGAACGTTTTATACGCTGTAAAATGTTAGCCTCCCATCAGCAATAAAATTCATTAATATTTGCCCTGTTTTCCATATGCTTTGCCTGTCAAAAGTTCAGGCTAAGTATCCCTCAGCTGTTAAGTCTGCTGTCACCATAGTAGCTTAGTGGGCTTTTTGGTAAAGCTGTTGAAGGTAGCATTTAAGGTTTGCTGGATACTGTAATTGGTTTTCTACCACACACAGAATAGAGGATATTTTCTGTTTTATATAAACATAGGACTAATGGAGGATGGACTCCCCTCACAATATGCACAGCAACAACAAAAAACTGATACACATCCCCATAATTTTATTCTGATAAAAAAGGAAACATTGATTCTTTTCTTTTTTAAAAAAAACGAGTAGGATGAGCTTTTTCTTTTCTATTTTTGAGAGGCTTTCCATTACGACAGTCATGGGGTGGTATCTGTCACTCATTAGTTAAGATCAGTTGACTTAGGAGCATTCATTTCGGTGGGTATAAGCTGAGCATGACTAATGTTGAATCTCTGAGTGACTGTTGGATAGGCCTGAATTCATGTGTACATACAGGATGGTGCCAGATCCCATAAGGAAACCCTATCAGACTGAAGTGCTTGCACATTGTATGTACCTAGGATTATTAGTTACCCGATCCAAAGCAATGGATAGGAGGAAAAGAAGCCATAAATGTCATGAGTTCGGAAATGCCTGCTAACAGGTAGATGGCCGTTCAAAACACTGTTTGTAGCCTTGTCAAAATGTATTACCAGTGATTCGCACCAATGGCAATGCAGCTACAATTTTCACTTGAAAAGATTCCTTGCATCGACACATTCAGGCACCTGTATTTTTCCAGGGTATAGATAATGGCAGCCCCAAATTCCTATACCTTAGTAAACCCACAGTAGTGCTGGCAAGAAGACAGCAAACGATTTTCTCTCTCTCTCTATTGTTAAACTAACTAAATAGCTGTAGCTTAAAGAGAAAGAAAGAAAAGCTAGGGTGCAAACTTACTCAAAGTTACATGCATGTTAAGTCCTGCCGAAAATAATTCTGGCTGCAGACACATTTATGGACATAGGATTTTGTATTTTCCAGGATGTTATCTTACCTTTTGGAGGAATTAATACGGCACACATAATGAACAAAGACAGGAAAAGACATGAGATCACGCCAACTAAGATTTTCAGCTGGATCTGTAGAATAGAAATCAGTTGCAATTCAAGTCTTCCCTAAATGACAGTTCTCAAGACTTTAGTTATAGTCCATTCCCCTCCTCCCAAAGCAAAACTATATAGAATTTCAGCAGCGTATTGTATGCCAACAGCTGGAATCTCCTTCAAGTATGTGTCGAGCCGTATGCTTTTTCAGTTTCCTCTTCCTATTGAGAGCGTGCCTTCTGCCTCTGAAATTTTCTCACAACCGAGCAACAGAACAAAAAGTTTTTAAAACCCTCCAAAATCCAGACCTATCTATGTATCACTTTATTATTTTTTTACAGACCTTCATTCTCCCGCTTGTTCTCTTAAGGAAGATTCTTTAGTTCTCCTTCCCTCTTCTGGATGCCGGTCACTGGATCTCCGAGAGCAGTTTGCAAAAGCAGCGTCAGCTTTCTCAAACGGAGGCCAAGCCTCAGACAGTTTTCTTTATGTGCTTTCAAAATCCATGCCAAATTTCAGAGGTTTTTCCATAAAATAGGAAACAGATTTTTGAGGGCGTTCTCAGCCCTGAAATGAACTGTGGGTGGCTGCAGCAGGCCTTTGGCTGTATCAGTGCCGTTCATGTAAACCATAACTTAACAATGCTTACATGAAGAGTTTGTGGGTCCTGTGACTCAACAACAGATTGGAGATGTGCTGTTTCACCCTGAGAAGTATTTACAGTGCGTTTTGGCAATACTTGAAGTAGGAAACGTTTTCAAAAGCAAGATGTTGCACTCATAATACAGAAACAAATTAAGGAAGAAGTGGAGAATCTGTGAATCTACATATGTAAATATAGTTGGGGCGGTTATGTATGTGTGTACACACACACACACACACATGAGACTGATTTATACCTTAGGGAAATTACTCTTTAGTAGGGCCCATGCTTTGCATGCAAGGAGGTCAAATTCCAGCACCTCCAATTAAAAGATAGCAGGTAATCACACAAGGTGAAAAACTTCTACCCAAGACCCCAGGAGAGCCACTGTCAGCCTGAGCAGACAATACTGGACCGGATAGAGAAATAATGTGACCTGCCATAAGGCAGCTTCCTATGTCCTCATTAAAGACCCCAAACAGCTCTTTGCTTAGCACTGTGTATTTTCAAAGGAAAATGAAACAATTTGCCTCTTCCAGACAAGTTATTAACCAGGCGTTCTTCTCGATTTGCTGGCACAAAGCTTTCCTTATGAAAAGGAAGAAGGCAGCTGTTGGAAGTGACTCTTTAAGGGTGAAGATAGGGCTCTTGCAGACAGCCCATTTATTGAGCATACAGAAGACATCTGAAGGCAGCCCTGTTTAGGGAGGCTTTTAATGTTTAATCAATTATTTTATTTTATTTTTCTGTTGGAAGCCGCCCAGAGTGGCTGGGGAAACCCAGCCAGATGGGAAGTTGCTGGGGAAGCCCAGCCAGATGGGAGGGGTATAAATAATGAATTATTATAATTATATATTATATTATATTATATTATATTATATTATATTATTCATTCCAATAGTTTTGCAGGAAAGTTATTTGAACATGTCTGGTTCTCTCATATTCTGTTTTCCAAATGTTGCTGAACTATAACTCCTGTCAATCCCCAACAAGCAGTGGCGTAGCGTGGTTTGCTGGTGCCTGGGGCAAGTGGGCATAGGAAGTGGAGTGTGAACGGAGCCCGCTGTGCCAGCCCAGATTTTGCCGCCGCTGGAGCGACACCTGCTCCAAGCTGCTTTGCGAGGTTGGGATCATCCCAGAAAAATGTGCCCAGGGCCATTGCCCCGGCAGCCCCTCCCCCATGCTACACCTCTACCAGCAAGTATCTGTGTGTGCCATTTTCACTGATACACACACATGTACACTTTACTCTAGTATTTTTGCTTGACTGAAGAACTGCAACAGAAAAGTCAGAGAAGTGTGAATTTGGAAAAGTGGCTCATGTGCCATTTCATAAAGTGCAAATTTGGTAGGTTTGCCTTTAAAGGTGAACTGAATTGACTTTCTTTCCCATCCCTAGTTTCAGCCTTTAACCTGCAATCCTATGCACACAAGCATACCTGCATGCATTTATTTTGGGGTAAGCCCCATTAAGCACTTCTACATAAAACATGCTTAGTATTTAGTGTATAAAGGGAGCAGGAGAAAAATTAAGGGGCACCTTGCCTCTTAGAATGCACAGGACTGTACTGATGGAGATATTGTGCTTATTGCTTTGTGCAAAAGTCCTAAATGTACTGTGCAGTTGTGCCAGCAGCCAACTATCCTTCATGCTGCAATCCTAAGCGCACTAAGCGGAAAGCAAATTGCATTCAGTGGAATTTGCTTCTGAAGAAACATGCTAAGTAGGATTCTACTGTTGGTACCTTGGTTAATAACACTGATATTGTTTGTTTATCAAAGACTATGCCCCCCTCCTTTCTAGATTTCTAGCCTTCCCTTCAACATACCGAACAGAGAAACTTAAGCCCCAACCTTTTCTGGTTAGGTCTGCCAAACAGCATTTAATAACATTCTCAGCTGATGACCTCAGATTGGAATTGGATCAGAGCATTCAAATGTTAGCAAGATTGTCACACCCAGCTTGCAGCTTTCGCTGAAAGGACACCAGAGCTAAGAAACTGGGAGAGCTTTGTGAGGTCGAGTATGAGCCAACTGCCTTTTCACTGGAACCGTTTTCTCCTTGTTGCACTTTTCATGTGAAATAGCAGCAGGAGGAAAGAGCTGCCTTACACCTGACCACCAAGCCCACTAACAGTCAGCAAACACAAGATCTATAGCCGGTCTAAAGTATGCACTTTATATTTGAACAATGAATGGCCCGGACAATTTTCTTCCAATTTTCTTCTGTGGTTGGGGAGATCTTGGCAGAAAGCCTTCAGTGAATTGTATGAGACGTGAGAACAATGGGGCTCATCACTTTTTTTCCTTTTCTTTTCTGCTGAAGAGCCGCCTATGCCTTTAAGAGCTGCATGACAGAGATTCAACAGGTAGAGTTTCATGCCAGTGCAGAGATACACTGATAAAGCTCAGCTTGTCGAATTTCTGCCTCCCTGTGGCAATCAAAGGAACCACAGTCTTACCAAGAGAAATAAGTTAATGATGGGGCGTTATTTGCTCAATAAAAGGCATGCTCACCTCCATTGTCCTGGCTTTCTGCTTCTTCATCCTCTTTTCTAGGTGAGGAGCAATTGCTTCAAAAAACCAGCAATGGCCTGTGTGCTGCTGGGTGGAAGCATTAATACCAAGATATTGCTCGTCCATTGAAGAAAACTCACTAAACCAAATGAGGGTTTTTAAAAAAATAAGGCTGCAACGTTTAAAGCATTAACTTACACATGTCTACACAGAAGTTAAGCCCTATGGAGTCCAATGCTATTTATTCCCAGGTAAGTGGGTATAGAATTGTAGTTGTGACTGTGGCTGAGATTAATCTATTGTAAAAGAATTAGTTGATTACAAAGATGCCTGGATTAAACAGACAATTATTGGCAATATAAGTACGTATAAAAAATAGTGGCTTCATGATGTTTGGGCTATTCTTTCAGCTGGTTTAAACTGGTTCTCTTATCTTTTCTGCCAAGGTCATGCTGACTATAATAAGAGGCCAGAAGGAGCCTGGGTTTCACTTTCTATCTCTTTTCCTTCCGGTGTGGTGTTCCATACATAGCATGCTTAGTGTTAAGGTTTAGACTTAAGTATAAGTTATTGTAAGTTTAAGTCTGCTGCAACTGATTTCTTATAGACAGGGCCAATCCTGGGTGAATTGGATTTGTGACCATTATGCTCTTTTGCCTTCAGTAGCAGTAAAGCTCTGCTGGATGAAATACAATGGCCTCTGGTCTGTTTTTTGGGAGTCCTGCAACGTGTTTAAGTTTCTACTCTGCTAACTATACGTTGGAATCTACTCTGGATCAATATTGAGTAGAATTTCAATGACAAGCTATTCTCTACAGGGGGTAGAAAGAGGTTATAGCCGCTTCAGGTTGCGTCTTTTTGGGTTGCGCTCTGCGCCAAACCCGGAAGTACCGGAACGGGTTACCTCTGGGTATTGGCGCGTGTGCAGAAATGCTAAATCGCGCTTTGCGCAGGCGCAGAAGTGCCGAATTGCGACCCACACGTGCGCAGACGCGGGTTGTGAACATGCCGGTGTGGTGTAGTGGTTAAGAGCAGTAGACTTGTAATCTGGGGAACCGGGTTTGGGTCTCCGCTCCTCCACATGCAGCTGCTGGGTGACCTTGGGCTACTCACACCTCTCTGAAGTCTCTCAGCCCCACTCACCTCACAGAGTGTTTGTTGTGGAGGAGGAAGGGAAAGGAGAATGTTAGCCGCTTTGAGACTCCTTCGGGTAGTGATAAAGCGGGATATCAAATCCAAACTCTTCTCCCGCACGGATCACGTTCGCAACCCAAACGCCCACTGTATATGTTACCACCACAGCAGGATCAGAAACCAGTACTGAAGCCTACTGATTTATTTGGAATATTCCTCTACTGTTCCCATGTTCTTCTCTCCTTGCTGGATATGGTTGGGGAGAGCAGATGAGCAGAGAGTTTGCACAGCAGTTAGCAAGCACTACAGCGGGCTCCAGTGGCCACTTGGCGCAGCTGCAAGCACCTTCCGAAAGGGTGCTGTTGCAACCAACACATTTTGACAAACGTCTGTTCCGGTGTTACGCATTTCATTTTACTTACGCCATAAAAAGGAAAGGCCAAATTGAAATTATATGCATAAACAGTATAGTATGTACCGTTTCCTACTTAAGTTGTTGCCTCAATAACGAGCAGCAAATAAACACATCCTACTCAAGAAACGAACAGGCTCTTATTAATGTCAATCAGTCTTCTCCGAGTCTGACTGCATTTGAGTCCTATCCTTGGGGGCAGATTCAATGAATGAGTCCCACTAGTGGAAAGGCTCATAAAGAATTCTGCTTGCGCACTGGGGCTCCCCCCACTCCCAAATGGCTCAGAGTGTGAGAACCCCTCCAGAACAGGGTGCGGGGAGAGGGGGGGGGAGAAGTTCTGTTCCATCTGGCAAGCAGAAATTATGGCACTGACGGAACGATTGCCATAACGCTAAATGTTTAGTTGATTCCTCAATTAAAAATCAGTAATTTAGATTGGAAATACATTTCTAATTAAACAGGCTTTTTTTTGGTTAAAATTACTATTTCATTTTTTTCACTATTTTGCATAAATTGCTATTCAACTGAAAAGTAAATTATAAATTACTTTCTATTATTTTAATAAGCAGCATTTAAAAAACAAACGAAACAAGATACACGGTCCCCATTTAAAATGACATTATACTGTGTATGTGCATACATCTGTTGTGAACAACTGCCCTTACATTGTGAACTGCCCCGAGACCTGCAGGTATAGGGGAATATACAGATTTCATTATTATAAAAAAATAAAGGTGCGGGTGGAAATATTTGGACTTTTGTTGATTAACATGAAAATATCTGTCGATTTATAGTTCCAGCCCCAATAGTGTCTACACTGAATGAAATCCCGTTGAGTTCAGTGGGTCTTGCTTCCAGATAAGGATTGATCAATTGAATAAATTAATTGATCAATTGAATTAAAACTCATTCCATTACCCAGCTAAATGCCGAGGTTAGGTCAATTATATTACCTCATTTAGAAAGAAATCCTTGCATAAGGAAGGAAGGAGCTGGTTTGATGTCTATGTAGGATTTATATAACACATTTCAGGAGTTCAAAAGTACTTCATATCATACCGGTATATGTTAGTTTAGTAACCCCTACTTCTTCTTCTTCTTTGGTGATCACTCGTAGCCGAGTAAGATTGTCTTCCATAAACATGGTTTTAACTATGAGTTCGTATGTGACTGTGGAGGCCAATTCTGGATCCGCACATCCTTCTACAGTGGGGACATTGGTTTCCGGGCGGGAGTTGATCACGGTGTGGATTTGCCAAGTGTGCCTTCCTCTTAGCATGTTTCTCCCTTGCGTCCCGAGTTCGAGTGTCTTCAAAGCCCATGACACCTTTGGTAAAAGCTGTTCTCCAACTGGAGCGCTCACAGGCAGTGTTTCCCAGTTGTTGGTGTTTATACTACAGTGGTACGTCGGGTTGCAGACCCGATCCATTCTGGGGTGCCGTTCGCACCCCGAAAAGTCCACAACCCGAGCGATAGAATGCTTCTGCGCATGCACGAAGCATGCATAACACTTCTGCGCATGCGCGCGCGGCAAAACCTGGAAGTAAACACTTCCGGGTCCGCAGCGTTTGTATCATGAAAAAATGCAACCTGCAGCGGACGCAACATGAGGTATGACTGTACATTTCCCTACAGGAACTCTGCAAGGCATATCACCAACTGGATCTTAATTCCTGCCTTCTGGCTTCCCACAGGTTATTGGTAATGCATGAGGGTT
Organism: Zootoca vivipara; assembly: GCF_963506605.1. Lineage (NCBI taxonomy): Eukaryota > Metazoa > Chordata > Lepidosauria > Squamata > Lacertidae > Zootoca > Zootoca vivipara. The sequence goes on from NC_083276.1 coordinate 107,275,642, forward strand.
TTACACTGCTTCTTGGTAGGGCTCTAAACACAAGCCTGAATGAAGCAGGATTTATTTTAGTCCCAAGGAAGGAGAATGAGATATGCAAGCTGGGTTGTGAAGCTTAAGGGTCTTAAGAATACAGAGAGTTCACTGTGCCCGTGTACAACATGGTAGGCCAACGTTATTATCACAGTATTGTGGATATGCAGATGACACAACCTTGATGGCAGAAAGCGAGGAGGAATTAAAGAACCTTTTAATGAGGGTGAAAAAGGAGAGCGCAAAATATGGTCTGAAGCTCAACATCAAAAAAACCAAGATCATGGCCACTGGTCCCATCACCTCCTGGCAAATAGAAGGGGAAGAAATGGAGGCAGTGAGAGATTTTACTTTCTTGGGCTCCTTGATCACTGCAGATGGTGACAGCAGTCACGAAATTAAAAGACGCCTGCTTCTTGGGAGAAAAGCAATGACAAACCTAGACAGCATCTTAAAAAGCAGAGACATCACCTTGCCGACAAAGGTCCGTATAGTTAAAGCTATGGTTTTCCCAGTAGTGATGTATGGAAGTGAGAGTTGGACCATAAAGAAGGCTGATCGCCGAAGAATTGATGCTTTTGAATTATGGTGCTGGAGGAGACTCTTGAGAGTCCCATGGACTGCAAGAAGATCAAACCTATCCATTCTTAAGGAAATTAGCCCTGAGTGCTCCCTGGAAGGACAGATTGTGAAGCTGAGGCTCCAATACTTTGGCCACCTCATGAGAAGAGAAGAATCCTTGGAAAAGACTCTGATGTTGGGAAAGATTGAGGGCACTAGGAGAAGGGGACGACAGAGGACAAGATGGTTGGACAGTGTTCTCGAAGCTACGAACATGAGTTTGACCAAACTGCGGGAGGCAGTGCGAGACAGGAGTGCCTGGCGTGCTATGGTCCATGGGGTCACGAAGAGTCGGACACGACTAAACGACTAAACAACAACATTGTGGATGGGTGGCTGAGGAAGAGAATCTAGCTAATTAAAGACAGATCTCTGGCTGAGGCGAGATTTGAACCAGGGGCCACCTTAACGCAAAACAGAGCAGTTGCAAATTCAACAGCAACGAGAACTTGCCTTGCTCTTTGAACTGCAAGCATTTTAAGAGTCTTAAAAGTAGCGGAGACTTGAGTCCACATGTAAAATTGCCACCCAAACTGTGCATGTGTTAACTAGAAGTCTACCTCGCTGCGAGGTTGCCATTTTCCCTTACCTCCTGCAACCGAGGAGCAACTTTATCCAACATCTGCTCACAGGAAGGCCTTGGAAGAGAAGAAGACCTCCTTTCCTTCACTACCATACTGAGCAAAGCAGGCAGGTGGGGGAGCTTTGCTTTCTCTGAGTTTTTTTTTGGGGGGGGGCAGGGAGGCTTCTCACAGGCCTGTTCGTGAACCAGCCTCTCTCCCCCCCCCCGCCCCGTTGTCTTACTCTTGCTACCAGCTGAACTTGCCTCTTAAGAATCTATTTAAAAAGCACCAGCTCTGCTTTGCATTAAAGAGGTAGGCCCGAATCCAAAGGAAAGCCAATTGCACAAGAGGGACTTAAGTTAGTAGCAACGAATGGATGGAATTAAGATTGGCTGTCCTCCTTTGCACAGGACAGCCCTGTTCTCCCCTCTATATACAGGTAGGTAGCCGTGTTGGTCTGAGTCGAAGCAAAATAAAAAAATTCCTTCAGCAGCACCTTAAAGACCAACTAAGTTTTTATTTTGGTATGAGCTTTCGTGTGCATGCACACTTCTTCAGATACACTGATACACTGATATCTGAAGAAGTGTGCATGCACACGAAAGCTCACACCAAAATAAAAACTTAGTTGGTCTTTAAGGTGCTGCTGAAGGAATTTTTTTATTTTGCTCCCCTCTATATGTTTGTGGTTTGCTCTGGCCAAGTCTAGTTTAAAGATAAGGAACCAAGATAATTTTTTTAAAAGAATGGGAAATGTTTATTATATATTTGCAAAAGTATTGTAAACAGGTTAATACATTTAAACAGGATTTTAAGAACACGTGTAATTTCAGAATATAGGAAATTTGAGGTAGAAAAAATAATTTGGGGTAGAAATGACACGCAGTTGAAAAGGGAATTTAAGGAACCAGGGGAGGGAAGTAACGGGAGAATCCCATTTCATGGATTTGATATTGTTGTTGTGTATAATTTTCTTTGTATGTGGTTGTTGTGGTTTGTTTGTTTTTTTGTTGAAAAAGAAAGAGGAACCATAAAAATACAAGGGAGCCTGGAGCAGCACCCTGCCAGTAGCCTGAGCAGGCATCCAAGCTTGGCATTTCCCCCTTTATGGCACTGTATTTCTATTTAAATTGCAGCTGGCAGTTGCATCTATTAATGTACATTACCATATACATAGGACGTGGGTGGCGCTGTGGTCTAAACCACTGAGCCTCTTGGGCTTGCCGATCAGAAGGTTGGCGGTTTGAATCCCCATGATAGGGTGAGCTCCCGTTGCTCGGTCCCAGCTCCTGCCAACCTAGCAGTTTGAAAGTATGTCAAAGTGCAAGTAGATAAATAGGTACTGCTGTGGCAGGAAGGTAAAAAAACGGCGTTTCCGTGCGCTGCTCTGGTTTTGGTGTTCCATTGCGCCAGAAGTGGCTTAGTCATGCTGGCCACATGACTCCAAAAAACTGTCTGCAGACAAACGCCAGTTCTCAAGGACCGTAAAGCGAGATGAGCGCCGCAACCCCAGAGTCGTTCGCGACTGTACTTAACTGTCAGGGGTCCTTTACCTTTTTACCATATACATATCTTATGCAAATCAGGGTCTTTTTTGGTGTAAGAACTAATGACACGACAATACTACTACTAATTAAAGTGACAGTGGCCCTAAAAGCCCCAATAATTCTTTGCAAATCTACACTGGGTAGGTTTGCACTATAATTGTGTTTTAAGACAAAAATACTATCTCAGAAAGACAGGGAAGCAACATGAAAAATACCAGAAGGGACAACCTAATCTGAATTCTCTATAAAAATCTGAACTAATTTTTTTTAAATGGAATGAATGATGCCCACTCCAAATTAAACAGCTAGTGTAGATGCATCGCAGAGTGAATACAATCCACATACTGTACATACAAGTGCCAAGATACGTGCCCTTTCACTTTGCTTCTTTATGGTAATATTAATAACATGTTTAACAATGCTTTCTCTTTTATCCAAGATGTTATAAATACACAATTTCCCCAAGAATGCTACTCACCTGTGCCCCAGGCTTCCTAATGTATAAATCCATACTCTTTTTCCTTCTGAGAATACATCATTTTGCATTTACAGCTGGTGCATTTACAGCTTTGACCCGCCAGCTGTTTCTGAACTACAACTCCCATCATGCTATGCCACTGGCCATGCTTTATAGGGCCGATGGGAGTAGTAGATACGGCAAACAGCAGCATAGCCAGATTCCCCATGCCTGACTTAAGTCAATAAACTAACAAGTGCAATCCTATAGGTCTCTACTCAGAAATAAGTCCTGGTGAGTTTATTCCCTGTTAAATGGGATTAGGATTGCAGTCAAAAACAGTTTAAAAGAGAGAGAACAGAAAGTCACCAACGGCCTATTTTTTTATTTTATTTTATTTTTATTTAACCGGAACATTGAGCAACAAGCTGCCCGGTACTAAAGTGCAAAACATTTTGTAGCTGAAATATATATATATATGTAACATAAACACGATACTAGATTCAGAAAAACATCAGCCTCTTTTGTTAAAGTTTGATCACAAATCAATTTAGGAAATGTGCTTTTATTGATGAAATGCACAGGAACTTGAATATAGCATCAGCTGCATATTGGGCAATAGAATAATTGGTAACACGGGTTTCATTTAATGCCGTTTGCCGATTAGAGACATGGTTCCACATGGTCTGATGACGTTGTGGTCCACCCTAGACAGCCACTGCAGGGTCGAATGCAAACTCCCAAGCAAAATGACTCTCCGCAGAAGCTTTTGGCTGCACTTGGCAATTCCACATTGTTGAGCTAATTTATACATGTGTGGGCATCACGCAACTATTCCTTCCCACTCTGTGACTCACAGCTCAAAGCATGAACTGACTCTACTCAGAATTTGATGCGAAAAGAAAGCTCTTGCCACGCATACAGGCCATTGCTTGGTGCTGTGGTCCTCACGTCATAAACATGCTCGGGTAAACTTTTCCCTATTAAGAACCTGAGTGCGCAATCTTAGCATCTCCACATGCCTTAGAGTCTCTCTCTCTCTCTCTCTCTCTCTCTCTCTCTCTCTCTCTCTCTCTCTCTCTCTCAAGCCTTCTTAATCATCATCACTGGAAATGCAATGATCCGCATAACTGAAATCTGGAAACTTGACAGGCAGCTCGCCCCATCTTTTAAAGAGCTTTTTGACAGGAGTTTTCTTGTCGTTGAACGAAACCACAAAATTTTTTATTTGCAAGCAAGGCAGGTCTAGGCCTCGGAACACCATCATATTTCCCCAAACCTGGCGGAAAAAATGAAGGATGACAACTGAGTAAAACAATCGCTGATTATTAGGACAACCAAAATTTAGAAGCCCGTAACAAGACACTTACTTGTCCACAATCTTTGCAGATAATTTCCCAATTGGTTTGATAATCCGCTGCTTTTGCTTGCAGAGTCTTGTTTTCCCTTTTAATATAAAGGCCCCTAAAATGATAGACAAGTAAGAATTAGGATAATACAGGTGACAGCAGTGAAAGGCCAGGCAGGCAAGGGAAGGTGTGTTCTACCCCCTTTCCACTTCTGGGCATTCCTACTGCTCTTGGCTGCCTAAATAATACAAAGGCTTCTCTACCAAGAGCCCTGAGCAGGACACTTACGCAAATTCCGTTTTGACGCTGACATGATGCATGTCTTCAATGACCTGTATGTCTTCTCCTGAACAGGTCAGCTTGGTACAGTTTTTGCAGAGGAACTTGATCAAAGATGGGTTTTCCTTGCATTTCTTTGACTGTTCTTTCCTAGCCTTCATTTTGGCCTCCATCTTGCTTTGCAGCTGAAAGTCTCGTATCTAATGGAGGAACAAAGTGCATATGAAGTCATCCGTCCGCCTACCCCCTGCTCCAAAAGAAGAAGTTACAAGTCTGAGGTGAACCTGAACACTTCATGTGAGGAAACCGATTCAAGAGGCATTTGAAAACGACTCTTGTTTTTCTGTCTATTAACCAAGTAACCACAGTACTAAAACAAACCACCTATGTTATATTGGCTTACTTTGATCTATACATCTTATTTAGTTTATAATTTGCCACAACAGGTAATGACTCTTCCCTTTCCCTCCATATTCTTAGGGCGCTTTACAGGTTAATATGGATCTATTTTATTTCTATTTATTTTTTTTAAATGTGTAGACCCTGCTTTTCGCCATGGACGCAATCCCAAAGCGAGTTCCAACACAAAATAAAAGATTTAAGACAATATGACACCTGAAACAGAAATTAGCAGCAGCAGCAGCACTACATAATAATAATAATTTAATAATTTATTATTTATACCCCGCCCATCTGGGTATAAAGCAATCAAAAAACTTCAAATCAACAAGCAGTTGTTGTTGTTGTTTAGTCATTTAGTCGTGTTCGACACTTCGTGACCCCATGGACCATAGTATGCCAGGCACTCCAGTTAGTAACATGCAATTATTTTAAACTAAAAAAGAAAAAAATGTACCCTCATATTATTATTTTTTACAGCTAAGAATGTTTGAACCAAAAATATATGGGTACACTTGCTCCATCTGCTTTTCTCAAGGCTAAACTAAACTGGTCCATCTGTGTATAAGGCAGGGGATGAGAATAATAATAATAATAATAATAATAATAATAATAATAATAATAATAATAATAATTTATTATTTATACCCCGCCCATCTGGCCGGGTTCCCCCAGCCACTCTGGGCGGCTTCCAACAAAACAGAAATTCTAAAATACAGAAATCCATCAAACATTAAAATACAGAGATCCATCAAACATTAAAAGCTTCCCTAAACAGGGCTGCCTTGAGATGCCTTCTAAAGGTCTGGTAATTGTTGTTCTCTTTGACCTCTAGTGGGAGGGCATTCCACAGGGTGGGAGCCACTACCGAAAAGGCCCTCTGCCTGGTTCCCTGTAACTTGGCTTCTCGTAGTGAGGGAACCGCCAGAAGGCCCCCGGAGCTGGACCTCAGTGTCCGGGCAGAACGATGGGGGTGGAGACGCTCCTTCAGGTATACCGGACCGAGGCCGTTTAGGGCTTTAAAGGTCAACACCAACACTTTGAATTGTGCTCGGAAACGTACTGGGAATCTTTCCCTCAGCCTCTTTTAACTTTGCATTCTCACTGTAGGAGAGCCAAGATGAGAGATACCCACCTTCAGGCTTTATATGTAAATGGGGCAGACACACTAAGATTAATTAATTAATTAATTAATAATTTTTAAAAAATCAGATTTATATACTGCCCTTCATCATAAGATCTCAGGGCAGTTCACAGAATAAAATATAGGATAAAAACAAGTAAATAAGTAAAACAAGACAGCAAAACAATAGCCCCCCCTTCAGACACATTTAAAAGGCTATTATTATTATTATTATTATTATTATTATTTACATAGGATGTAAATCAGATCAACCAAAGCCCTGGTTAAAAAGCAACATCTTTTCCTAGCGCCTAAAGATGTATAATGAAGGCACCAGGCAATATTCCCTATGGAATATCAATCAGCCAAAGATTAAGAGAACCACCAAACTGAAGTACAATAAAGAGAAACACCACAATGATAGTAACACCGCCACTTAGGATTTGCATACCATTCGCCCTGCCCCACGTTCAAAGCCTTATCTTGTTGCAATCCTGTATCATAGGTTGGCAAAAGTAAGTGAACCAGAATAAAGGAGTGGTTTGAGTGTCGGACTAGGAACCGGGGGCCATGAAGCGCACTGGGTAGTTTCACACAGAAGGCCACAGATTTTTCCTGAGCTCCTCTTACTCTTTCAACCATCTGGTCCTCTCAGATCCATTTGATGCCAGCAGAAGCAGTCAGTTCTGGGGAAGCGGGGGAGCAAAGAACCCCAATCTGCTGGCCTCACACATCAGCCCAGAGCTTTCCTTTATTTGAGAAGGCAACCTGTTGCTGGTATTATAAAGCAGGAGGGTGGGGTGGGGGTGGGGGGGCTGTTCCCTGCCAAAGGATGCAAGGAGGGGCAGCCACGAGGCTCCCTCCCAACATACTTTTGCGAGTTAAAGACCCAACGTGGCAGCTCTTTTTAGAACCAGAGCAGCCTCAGCTACGGTACGGGCCGTTTACCTTACGTATATACTCTTCTCTGGGCATGTCCTGGACACGTCCGATTGCTTTGTGCATCATTCTCTCGCGGAACATGTTGACGCTTTCACGTTCAACAGCTCCGGATTCCCCCGACGCCACAAGCACATAGGTGCTCTCGTCCGCTCGAGCTCGTCCACGAGCCTGGAACAGACAAGGCAAATAGATAAATAGATAAATAGATACAGTGCACATTCAGGTGTACATACAAGCAGGATTCGGGGTCTCCCGAAGGGGTGAGCAGCGATCCTGGATCAAGCTACAAATCTCGTTTCCAGCAGGTTAGCGAGATGCTCCCCAAAAGCCTACAAGTAATAAACCTACAAGACAACAGGACTCCCTCTAGAACCTTGGAATTCAGAAGCATAATAACTCTGAGCAAAGAACTTCTTCCAGTTCCCACTCTAAAGCAATCCAAAGACCAAACTACGCCCCATGACCAAGCGTTGTAAAGAAGCCCACAAAGGTGCACGTATTAGGTAAAGGGACCCCCGGCCATTAGGTCCAGTCGTGACCGACTCTGGGGTTGTGGCGCTCATCTCACATTATTGGCCAAGGGAGCCGGCATACAGCTTCCAGGTTACGTGGCCAACATGACTAAGCTGCTTCTGGTGAACCAGAGCAGCGCACAGAAATGCCATTTACCTTCCCGTTGTAGTGGTTCCTATTTATCTACTTGCACTTTGACATGCTTTCGAACTGCTAGGTTGCCAGGAGCTGGGACTGAGCAACAGAAGCTCACCCTGTCGCGTGGATTTGAACCGCCGACCTTCTGATTGGCAAGCCCTAGGCTCTGTGGTTTAACCCACACCTGTGCTAAAGGAACTGCAGCGGCTGCCAATCACCGCTCCCTGGTCTTGTTCAAAGTTTTATTGTTAGCATATAAAGTCCTAAATAACTTGGGACCAGGTTACCTGAAAGACTGCCTGCACCTGTGTAGGCCTGTAAGATAAATCGTCCGGGGAAATTCTACTCAAGGCACCCTTGCCCTACAGAATATCATAGGGCAGCAACCCCCAAATGGGCATTTTCTGATAACAATTTATTAATTTCACCCCAAACAAAACAAAACAGAAATAAAAACAGCATCAATACAAAATCAAAATGGTACAAAACAAATTGACTCCCCCTAGTCCCTTCCTTGGTTCCATTATTTATCAATGTCCATTGTTAACTTTGAAAATCATTTAAATTACCTATTGTCCATTCATAACAAAATTACAAGTAATCCTAAAACCCTGCTAATGTATTTATCTGTGTACAATGCTTCTGTATATATGCACAAAATGGGCATTTTCTGAATGGAATGCCGTTTTCTCTGCAGGAGATGAAACAGAAAAACCCGTAAGATTGGGCAGTTTCATGTGATTTAACCCCACAAATTTTTGTTTGAGCTACTCTTAAACCCAACCAGAAGGGCGGGGTATAAATAATAAATTATTATTATGTGCTTTCATACTGCTGCTTTTTAAAAAAATGATTTTAGGTGGTATTTTGTTTTAATAATACTCTTGTTTTTTCTACACTGTATACCACTTAAGAAATTTTTGAAATATTAAGCTGTTTAGAAATCCTATGTTTTAAATAAATGAATAGTTACTAGCCAGGAAAATAAAATGACTACCCTTCTAAGATGCTGAAACCCTGTGTTTCCATGCTGACTGTGGAAGAGGAGAACCATCTGATATGCCTTCACCATATCATTCCTACTAACAACAAACTGAGTGTATGAGTGCCAACAGGATTAAAGCAAAAAAATGGAGCTACTAAGAAGTAAGAGGTGGGATATTCACATGCTTGGGGAACCCCAAGATTTGTAGAAGTACAAAACATCTTGAGGGCAAAAGTCTCTAATGGGAGCAGGGAACCCTACCAAAACCAGCTTGACTAGGAATGAGAATTCTTGGTCACAAAATGCAGGGTGGAGACAAAACATTTAAAACAGAGAAGGGAGAATGAAATGGAGTGTTCTGGAAGATGGCATGGCCAGCTGCACCGCACACTGAAAAGGAGAATTCTACTGCAACAACATTATTTTGCAAGTCCCACGTGATTCTTGACTGATTCTTCAATGACCGATTCAAGCAACATCCCTAATAATTGATTCCTAAAATCAAATTTATTTCCTCCAGCATCATATGGCCTTTAGGATTGCAAAACATAATCTCTAGGGTGATCAGGGAGAAAAGAAATCTAAACATACAAATGGGGCATACCTGCATCATAGCTATTTCATTGGTAACAAGGCCATAGCGGATAACTATGTTACATTCCGGGATATCCAGGCCTTCTTCTGCCACAGTAGTAGCAATAAGGAGGGTGACTTTTCCAGCACGAAATTTTTCAATGACTTCCTTTTGTTCATTCTGTGGAAACACGTTGCAAACATGTTCATTAATGGAAGGAAAAATGCATTTGACACCTAATCAGCAAGTCATGGGGGTTTGGCGAGTTGCGCATAAAGTTTCTGCACTTACATATCCAACATTGCTTCTGAACCAATTTACAAAGGAGCCCAACTTTCAGCAACCATAACACAGGGCATAAACTTTCTCAAAAGCTTTGAATGGATAATACTGGTTCTTCTACAGTAGGGGGATCTAACTCAACTGGGATTGATGGACAGGAGACACAAATACAGTTTCACACACAACCCACCTCAAAAAGATACTATACTAGTAAAATTCCAAGTAGCTTCTTACGGATTTCACATGAGATCTGCTCTTAAACACGGTCCTCTGTCCTTTCCCCCTACTTGACTGCTTGGAGGTACTAAGTAGAATCTTCCTCTTTCTGGAAAAGCTTAGCTGTTAGAGGAGCATCTCTAGGTTTTCATGGCCTTTCTTTGGGTTTCCTTCTACAACAAGCCTCTTGGTACTAAATGCTGGAAGTGGATAAATCAGAGGAGGCATGGTGGCATTTCTAGCCCTTTCTTCCAACTAGCTACCTATCCTGAATGTTCTCCATTGGAATCTATTTATTCACTGAAAAGCTGTGAATTCCACTTTCCCCCATCAATAATGGGCGAGAAAGAAGAGTCAGAACCAAAGGACCCCTCCCCAAGTCTTGTTGCATTCTACTTCTTAGCCATCTCTCCCCGAAGGCTTGGAGTAGACTTTGGTGGGCAAGAACTGCTCGCCTCCTACATTTTCTCCTTCCCTGGCATCCTTGCACTTCTTCGTCAAGGATTTGCACAGCTAGAGGTCCAAGCACAAGATGTGCTAGTGTCGCACTGCCTGGCATCTTCTCACTTCTTTCCTAGGGGTGCTACTTCAGCTTCTGGCCCTGAGCAGCTTCAGATCCCAGCTTGGGACGTGGCTGAACAGTGCGGCAGACTATCAGGTGTCCATAGGAGGGGACTTTGTAGGCCACGAGGCAGCCTTCCTCGAACCCTCGTGTTACATCACACTCCTCCTCTTTGCTGCTCTGGCTGCCCTTTCTTTTTAAATAGAAAAAGCACAAAGTGGGGAAACAAAAATGGGATTTTGGGCTTGTTTGCGGCAGAAGGAACTGCCCTCCTATTTTTGTCATAGCTGCCAAGTTCTCCCTTTTTTTAAGGGAAATTCCCTTATGCTGAATAGGCTTCCTCACGAGAAAAGGGAAAACTTGGCAGCTATGATTTTTGTATTGACACCAGATTACAGGAGAAAAATGAAGCGGGCAAGATGCTAATCTTACAATTGACTTTCTCCAAGAATATCACTTTTTGGATCTATTACCGCTTATTCCTGGGGGTTTATTCAAGTACTCACCGAATCAAATAGTCAGGATGAGAACAGGTAAGGATTCCTACTTCACCTATCAGAGAATCTCTTCCCTCCCAACTGCGTGGTAAAGAAAAATATGATAATACATTTTACCTTCATTCTTTACCTGAGTCATGGGCTTAAACTCACTATTGTGTCCGGCACCAATAAGATAGTGAGATTTCACTTTAACGTCCTCAAATTTTGGGTCCTCTTCAATCCACTGATGGAGAGCAACAGCACTTTGCCGAGTCTTTGTGAAAATGATTCCTCTGGGCTCAGATGTCTTTGTGAATTCTTCCATTAATGTTCTACGCAGCTTGGTCAGCTTTTCGTTTTCATATTTTGCTTCTCTGGTTAAATGTTGTAGCTCCCTCTCTTTGGCTTTAAAAAGAACAGGCATAAATGAATAAAACACTGAACCTAACTTGTCACCCCCCAGAAGTTATTGGACTACAACTCCCATCTGCCCTGACCATTGGTCATGTTGGCTGGGGATGACCAGAGTTGGGAGGGGGGGTCCAACATCCTCTGGAGGGTAACCTGTTGGGTATATGTGATTTATAGCCTATAGCACATAGCAAATACCAACATTCAATATAGGATCACAATGGCTTCATTGCAACACAGAAATGCTAGTACAGATATTTAGTCTGTACAAAAATAAAAAATAAGTAAGGCCATCATACTCAATAAAAGCTTCATACTTGTCACCACCTTGAGCACCATTGGGTAGAAAGGTGGGATACAATTCAACAAATAAGCAATAAATGATACTTAGTGAAACTTGAAAGATTTCATCGGCAAACAATGGAAGGAAGGAAGGAAGGAAGGAAGGAAGGAAGGAAGGAAGGAAGGAAGGAAGGAAGGAAGGAAGGAAGGAAGGAAGGAAGGAAGGAAGGAAGGAAGGAAGGAAGGAAGGAAGGCTGATGGGCAAGACCAGTCAGATGCTAATTTCTGAATCTGGTGCTGCCATTTTATTGCTTGATCAACCTTCTTCTCCATCACACCAATTAGCTGCAAACTACTAATTAAGGAACAATTAATTAAGCTTTAATAATAAAAGGGTGTGTATGTGTTTTGAGTGTCACAATTAAGAGGGAAAGGTGGCAGGGCTTCTCATTAAGGATATGCTTTAACTGATATTCCCCTTACTATGTAAGCCAGGCATCCCCAAACTCAGGCCTCCAGCTGTTTTGGGACTACAACTCCCATCATCCCTAGCTTACAGGACCAGTGGTCAGGGATGATGGGGACTGTAGTCCCAAAACAGCTGGAGGGCTGAGTTTGGGGATGCGTGATGTAAGCCATGGATGGGAAATCTATGGCCTTTCAGAAAAGCAGTGGACAGTGGGACAGGCATAATAACAACAACAACAACAACAACAACAACAACAACAACAACAACAACAACAATTTATACCCCTGTGGCTTACTGGGAGGGAGAGGCAGTGACAAGGTTGGTGCAGTGCAAATGCTCTGGTGGAACTGATCTAGCACTGCAGTCCATGCATTTGCACCACACTGAATTCACCCTTTCCCCTATCCCTCCTGGTAAACTGTAGCAACTCCCGATATGGGAGGTTCCTATAAGCACCCCCACCCCAACTGCTCCTGCTCCAGAGAAATCCCTTCATCAACTGGCCATGCTGGGCGAGGCTATTGGGATCAGTAAATCAAGCAACATTTGGGCTTCCCATCTCTGCTGTAAGTGAAAGGCAGCACGCAATAACCTAGGATGCTAAAGCAAAGGAGTCCCACAGATGCAAATTTCTGATGTCATCACTGTGTCCCTGTCAGCCACTATGTTCAAGCCCCTATATTCTGGAAAGGGTGACCTAACTACAAGCAATGGTCGGCTTTTGGTTCTTATTTTCATTTGCACAGAGGTTAGTGGAAGAACGTATGGCAATTTGCCAAGGGTCTCATGCTTACCATAAAACAAAGCTATAAGAAATGCATCAGTTTCATCTGGTTTTGATGCTCCTGGCTGATCCTCATTGTGTTCATTCACTGCCATCTTCTTACTCTTTTCTTCCGTGTAGAAGCTTTTGAGATGCTTATACGCATCCATCATTCGGGTGGTGTCATTAATCATCAAGGCATCGTTGTATTTCTTCAAATGCTCTGCACAGACCCGCTGCTTGCGATGCTCTTCTTTGGCAGCTAAGGGACACACACACACACACAAATTTTACCAAACCAACAGGCAGATGTCTGGGAGGTTTGGTAAAATATTACAAAACACTTTAAAACATGGTTACCTTTCTTCTCCTCTTGAATCACCCACTGCTCATAGGTCTGAGATCCATACTCAGCCCTTGGGTTGAATTCACAATAAGTCTGGATCTCTGTCATTATGTTTATGAGTTTCTCTCTGAACGGATCCTAAAAATGAAAAACACGGGCACTCACTCATTAATGAGGGAAGGGATACTCTGCCAACATCAACAAGGGATACGAATTCCTTGTTTTACATCATCACTGAGAGAAAATTTATATAAAGTACATACTCCCCTAGACATGAACAAAATGGCCCAATTACTTCACAGCAAGCCAATTAACAAGCAACGAATGGTTATGCTTATGCGGCTCATGAAAATGGACCCCAGGTTGCCAGCCGGGATACAACAGAGGTGCAGAGAAAAGTGTCGCCATTCGCAGGCAACATGACTGGCAAATTCATTTATGGTGGTGAGTTGAGTTGAGGTGCCACTGGCTCCCATCTCCAATTAGCTTCTCAAATACTTCCAGGAAAATGTTAAAACCAGGGCCATAAAGTCATTACCTGAAGTTTAATTCCTTCCCCATTTAGAAGCGAGAACATGGGCAGCCAGCATGATGTCCTCCAGATTTTTTTTGGGGTTACAAGTCCCATCATCGCCGACCAATGGATATGCTAGCCAGGACTGATGTGAATTGGGAGTCCAACAAAGGGAGTGAAGGAGGAGCAGGTTAGCTGTTCCTTAAGCCCTTCTACATAAAACTTAGGGCCTGTTGTAGGGAGGAAGCTAAATCGACAATAAGGTGTTTTGTATTTCCTGGGTGCATGGAAAGAGCAGAAGGCAGGTTGCAGTGCGGAAAGCTCTCCCAAGCTTTTTGAAAAAGGAAGCCTTTCATATACAAACACTTCTCTCCAGGGCTGTCTTAAGCATATCTGGCACTGTGGTGCAAAGCTCCCTCCCCGTTTCCCAGAGTTTTTTAGGGAGGAAAGTGCTGCTGACGGGGCTGCAGGAGGCGGGCCGCGGCTGGAGGGCGGCTCCGCTGGTGGGGAAGAGGCGGAGGCTGGACGCAGCGCCTCCCAGCTCAGCTGGCCGCTTCGTGCCACAGTGGCCATGGCAGACGGAGGCTCCAGGTGCGGCGCTGCTTCAGCGCGGCATGGCAGAGGTGGACAAGGGCAGTGAGCTGATGCTGGGAGGCGCTGCGTCGAGCCTCCGCCTCTTCCCTAGCACCCTCCAGAACTTGCCCTGCACCACTAGCCTCTATGGGTAAGACGCCCCTCCTTTTCTCTGTATAGTGTGCATATCGAAACAGATGGAAACCTCCAACTGAAATGAAGTCTTGCTTCCGTGATAACGCAAGGACACAAACTGCAGGTCACAGAAAGTCCCCTGGATGGTTTTCGGTGGCCCACGGATACATACTCCTGCTTGTTATTTTGTGGCCCACAGAAACATAGGTTCACTTATTTCGTCTTGCTTTGTTGTGGTGGCTGTTTGACTGAGGGTGCACACAAGGGGGAATGCCTTTCTTACACACTCTAAAACTGTAATGCCTGCCCTCGTGGTTAAAACACTATGGCTATCCTTCTGAAATGTGGCAGGATTCATGCTCTCAGAGGAGGCGACTTTGCAAATTCCACCCAATTCAATTCTGGCCCAAAAGGAAACAGGTTATAGCTGGTTCCGTTTGGGGGTGGGGTGGAGGGGGCAGAGAAAGAAGCAGACTTAGATACAGTAGACCCGAAGTTGAATCTCATAGCCCATGAAGTACCTTGCTTCAAGGTGGGCTCGCTTCTGAAGCGCCAGATTTATTATGAAGAGGCAAAAGCAGACAAGAAAGAAATTCAACGAGAAAAAGCCACAACAAAAATTCATACCTATATGAAGTTTACTGCCTGTAATGTGTTAAAAGAGAATATGATGAAGATGATGTATAGATGGTATCTTACACCAGTAAAGTTGGCTAAGATGTATCACAAACAGGATAATAAATGCTGGAAATGTAAGAAAGTAGAAGGAACCTTTTACCACATGTGGTGGACTTGTCCCCAAGTAAAGAGCTTCTGGGATAAGATTTAAAATGAGTTGAAGAAAGTGTTAAAAAACACGTTTATTAAGAATCCAGAAGCTTTTTTACTTGATATTATAAGAAAGGAATTACCCAAGAAAGATATTACTTTTTTTCTGTATGCCACAACAGCAGCTAGAATTGTACTAGCAAGGAATTGGAAATCTGAAGATATACCTATGGTGGACGACTGGCAGATGAAGCTGATAGAATTCATGGAACTGTCTAACTGACTGGGAGACTCCGGGACCAGGGAGAAAAATCAGTGGAAGAAGATTGGAGGAAATTTAAAGTTTATTTAGAAAAGAATTATAAGATTAACAAAATTCAATAAAGGATTTGGAAGTATAAGGAGGTTGCAGGAGTAAGTTAGATAAATGTTATATGTGTTTAGATTCAGATATATGATTAGATGATATTATGCTCTTACGATTAAAATTATATCATGAGGTTTTGGAAATTTTTGTTTGAAAAGGGATTAAGAGTAATATTTAGAATAGATAATCAAGAAATAGAATGTTATTAAGATTTAGAAAGCGCTAAGTAAGTGATATATAGAAACGTAGAAGGGGGGAAAGGAGGAAGTCGACAAAGACATGGAATATAAGATTGAATGTTTTTATTTTGTTTTTGTTGGATTTGTTGGATGTATATGTTAAGTCAGTTGCTTTGTATGTTTTGTTATTGTAAAAAATGTGTGTGTGTGTGTGTGTGTGTGTGTGTGTGTGTGTGTATATATATATATATATATATATATATATATATATATATATATATATATATGGGGGGAATCCATACCTTTCTCTTGTTGTCTGCAATCTCAAACTTCTTGGAGGGTTCTTTCACCTGATCCTTCAGCTGTGGGGCATGTTCTTGAACTGTCATAATTCCATCTGCATCAAGATTGGCACATATCTGGAAGCAAGAAGGTTATTACAGACATGGCACATGCATTTTGTGAGTAATGCTGCCTAAAGATGTAACATTTCTCCCCGTGAAATCAATCTTAACATATATTTTCTAATTAAGCTTTCACTACCTCAGATGATTAATAAGGGTGCCCAGCCATGAATAAATATGTGCACAGTGGTTTTTTGGCTTCAATAACAATGTTTTGCCCAATCCAAACTATAGATTTATGGCCGTGGCTTTGATTTCTGGCTACCTCATCCTCTGGTTTTCTCATTCCCAGCTGGCCTTTTCCAAATCCTCCCATCTCCGCTTTTGCAAATAGGCAAATTAATGTTGTTATTGTTTGGTTATTGTTTTTTTTTTAAAAAAAAAAAAACAACAACCAACCAACAACAATAAATTTAAAAAAGCAGTCAAATCCTAATTCAACAAAATATAGGGGGAAGCGGGGCACATTGACGCACGGGGCACATTGATACACCAACAATATTTCAATATGTATCAAGAAATGTTATTTGTGTCACGACATCACTAAAACATGTCTATACATGTGTGAGTACAACAGTTGCAACCGCGCTGCCCGCCAGTTAGCCGCTGGCGTTTGACGAGTGTAGGTGTGTTTTTAGTATGGCCAACTACAAAATTGTGTGAAATGTCAAAGCGATCCAACACTGTTCATTTAGTTAAGATTTAAAAATACCAAAGGCAAGTTATTCCACGCAGTCATCAGGATTACACATGATTTTAAAATAAGTTCAGTGGTTTTATTAATAATTGTTAAGTCTTTTTTTTGAAAATGTTCACTGGGGCACTTTGATACACTAAGACATTGATACATATAAAAACCCTGCTAGTGTACAATAGTGCCCCAATATACAAGTTTGCATGAAATCTCTAAACTCATTAAATTTGAAAAGAAAAAAAACTGTTGTTTACTACGTGGCCGAAGTCATTTCTAAATACAGGTATGACTGATTATCAAGTGTCATATCTCAGGAAAAAACCAGGATCTTGTATGTTTGTTTTCCCCATTGTAGAAGATAAGGCAAGTGTTGATTCCAAGGATGCTGTTTTGCCATTGCCAAAACCAAATTTCCCGAAGGGCACATCATCTCTTTATACTTTTTCTATGGACTTAAGGGGAAATAATGTGCAATAGGAGCTAAACGTTAAGTAATTATCTTGTTTTTTATAAGCATTCTGTTTAAATTACTATTTTTAACTACCTAATGTGAGTTCTTATACTTTTTAAGTTTTTCCAAAGTTTTTTTTAAAAAATGGATAGGTGTTTGAGGAAAGATTAATATACAATAAGTTTTGGTGTTTTTTTTAAGAAAACCTGCCATAAAGTCTATGATGTGTGAAACACTGTTAGTTTTGATACGTAATTTAGATTTCAAGTAACAAATTGTAAGGCTGATTATGATCTCTCACAATAAAAATTGTTTTTTTCATTAATTTTTTGCAAATAATTACTGTTCTCATACAATTTACGCTTTGTATCAAAGTGCCCCGACAAATGTATCAAAGTGCCCTGTAGGTGGGGCAGAATGATACAACCCCCCCCTTTTTTTTTACTGGTCATTATCTTCTAACTTTAATGGTTCTTTTGATTGGTATTATAAAATTGATTAGTTATGCCATGCATCAAGCCCAAAAAATTATTATTTGACTCATTTTTGTTACATAAAATAGGAGATTGAATTTTTCTGTATCAATCTGCCCCACATCCCCCCTATTGGGTTGGATCCAGACTTGACCTTCCATGGTGACTTACTTTCAAAATATGCTGCTCAGCCTTTGCCGCATTTTTTGCACCTCCGACCCCAGGTGAAGCTGTCAGTCCCAGAACCTGAGCTTGTGGAGAACACGGCTTGCCCTCTTTCCTCCGCTTCTCATTGTCCCTCTTCTCTTTTAAGTATTGGCGCATGATATTGTTATACACCCCTTCCTTCTGAGTGTGATGGCATTCATCAATGATGATCAGGGAGAACGCTGAGGAAAAACATTTATTTGTTTAATAAGGTGTCTTACCAGCCATTCACCATAAAGTCCCAGGAAGGATTACAACTTTTGTTTGGGATTAGGGCCCCCATTTCCATTAGAACACACACACACACCTGGTTGCTTGCAATAAACCCAGTCCAGATTGGCAGTCTGCTTAGTTTGGCCCTGAGAGACATAATGCACAGTGCACAATCCTAACAAGGTCTACTCAGAAGTTCGTCTGAAAAAAGTGGACAGGTGAAGCTATAGGGAACCTGGCAAAGGGCCTTCTCGGCAGTGGTGCCCTCCCTGTGGAATGCCTTCCCATCAGATGACAAGGAGATGAAGAACTACACAACTTTTAGAAGACATCTGAAGGCACTTCTGTAGTGGGAAGTTTTTAATGTTTGACGTTTTATTATGTTTTTATGTGTTGGAAGCTCCCATCAATTGTTATTGATGATGATTAAAGCATTCCACAAGAAGCATGTCCCAGTTTGAGATCTAGCGGCTTCTTTTCTTCCAAAATCTAAGTGTCTGTTTTAAGCATGTTTCTAAAGGCACACAAACAAAATGTGTTTAGGGCCTCAGAAGCACGGACAGGCACACCGTTATCCACAATAAATACCTTTTAACTGAACTCCCTCTTCTTCGTCCTGGTCTGCATTTTGCAATGCATTCTCAAGGATCTGAGCTGTGCAGATAATGACATCGTTATCTGTGACAACTTTAGGGAAGGAAATTTTCAGCTGAGAGGCACCGCTCAGCCCAATGACTCGATACTGATGCTTCAGAAAGGGGTGAAATTCTTTCCGGAAATGCTGCTCCACCAATGGCACCTAGGAAAAGATTTCCAACCAAGAGTTGGGGATACAACTAAGCCCCTTCTGTAATAATGACCTTTGTTTAAGCTCTTTGTGCATTTGCAAACTACACAATAGCATCCAAAGCCCGCTAAATGGTTTTGGCCAAAGGTTATGCAAGCTTACCCCAGCTAACATGAATCACAGAACTGTAGAGTTGGAAGGGATCCTGAGGATAATCTAGTCCATGTGTAGGCAAACTAAGGCCCGGGGGCCGGATCCGGCCGCATCGCCATCTAAATCCGGCTCGCAGATGGTCCGGGAATCAGTGTGTTTTTACATGAGTAGAATGTGTGCTTTTATTTAAATTGCATCTCTGGGTTATTTGTGGGGCATATTTTTCTTCAAAATATAGTCTGGCCCCCACAGGGTCTGAGGGACAGTGAACCGGCCCCCGGCTGAAAAAGATTGCTGACCCCTGATCTAGTTCAACCCCCTGCAAGGCAGGAATATGAACTGTGTTTCCGCTCAGAATGAAGGATTTCGTTATTTTGGAACCAAAATGCCTGCCATCCTACAGTTCTGTGCTTGCATGACTCACATACCTGTACAGGTGAAACTCGGAAAATTAGAATATTGTCAAAAAGTGCATTTATTTCAGTAACGCAATTTAAAAGGTGAAACCAATATATGAGATAGATGCATGACATGCAAAGCAAGATATGTCAAGCCTTTATTTGTTGTAATTGTAATTATTTATCGTTAGGTGGGTCAGTTATAAATGAAATGTAATTAATGAAATGTAATAGCAATGTTTATTTTTGTATTATTGTAACTATTTGTTTTATTACTGTGGAATTTCCAAAAGAAAGCATTTGTAAAAATCAAAAGAAAAATAATAAATAATAAGTTGCATTACTGAAATAAATGCGCTTTTCGACGATATTCTAATTTTCCGAGTTTCACCTATAAGCAGATAGCATAGCAGTTCTCAAAACTGTCTCCCCGCCCCGTTGGACTGCTTGAAGTTTTGTTGGGCACCTTGGTGCAGGCACAATTTTACAACTTTCTGGTAATGCTTTAAGGAGAGGCCACATCAACATCATTTTTATGAAAATCATTGGCTGTAGACTAGGGCAGGGTTTCCCAAACTCGGGTCTCCAGCTGTTTTTGGACTACAACTCTCATAATCTCTGACCACTGGTCCTGCTAGCTAGGGATGATGGGAGCTGTAGTCCAAAAACAGCTGCAGACCCAAGTTTGGGAAACCTTGGACTAGGGTCTTATTAGCCTGTTTGATAACCCAGCCCTGGTTCAAAGACAACCTCGATCTTAACTGTCAGAAAAAAAGTACATCGAGCACAGGGCCAGGTACAGATATTCTCGATGGTTTTACAAGCTTTTTGAGGACCTCCTAACATCGCAGACCACTAGTAGTTCATGGGGCCCAGTTTGAGAACCTGTGGACAGCGTACCTTGTTGACAAGCACGATAACTTTTGCAGGCTCTCCGGCTTCCCTTCTCTTATCCAAGTGGTTTTTGGCAATGTAGACGGCCACTCGGGTCTTGCCACTGCCTGTAGGGAGGCACAGGATAATATTCTTCCCTTCCAGGGCAGGCTTGGCAACCTCCATCTGGTAGTCTCTGAGAGTCAGCTCTGGCTCTGGTGAAACTCTTGTCTCTTCATCCTCAGCATCATCTGCAGGTGAGAGAGACCAAGAAATAGAAAAGCATTCTCCTCCTCCTCTATAATTTCCGCCATGCAGATTTAGGCGCAAGCCAGAGATGCCCCTGTTTTTTGACCAATGATAACTCCTGCCTTCTCCCCACAACTGCAGAACTGTTTGTGCGAACACCTTTCAGGCCACAACATATGGCTGATGGGCTACTAGAATTTCCTTTGGGCATCACAGCTGGTGTCAATTCATTCTTGGGATGCACAATTTAAGGCTCCAATCCTGTACGCCATAGGTGGGAACCTTTTTCAGCTCAAGGGTCGTATCCAGAACAAGCCCAACCAGCCACTGAGGGCAATTCTTGGCAGGTGAGCAGGAGCAATTCAAATATTAATCATGGTTGTTCATATTTCAACATTTGAATGAAGTGGTTCTATTGTGCATTTTAATGACGGTATCTTTTAAAGTATTCCGTATTCTAATCAAGTTATTCAATTAAAAATTTTGTATTTGTAAACTGCTGAAAGGTCATCTTTGCATTCAGTGGTATACAATTTTATGAGTAACAACAGTAAAAGCAATTGAATTTAGGTTTGCTTGATGTTTTATGATCTTGTCAAAAGAATGTGGCCTGTTACTGACTAGAATTATATCCATTTTATCCGCACAACAACCCTGTGAGGTAGGTTAGGTTGAGAGCGAGTGACTGGCCCCCCAGGTCACCTTCATGACTGTGTGGGGATTTGAAGCCTGGCCTCCCAGGTCTTATTTCCAACATTCTAACCATAAGGACCTAAGATGGACCTGCCGGATCTAGTTCAGCATCCTGGGAGGAAGGGAGGGATATTAATTTATCAAATAAATTGGGTGGGTCCAATACAAACCAAACTACTAAGTATTAATAACATTTATTCGTCCGAAAAACTGAAGGATCCCAAGAGCTGTGCTGAATTACAGAGAATTACAAATTGCCCTTCCTTAAATTGATATTTGCATCCTGTCTGTCTCCAAGGCTTTGAATGTCGCCAACAAATATTTACAATTTTACGTCTTGAGTTGGGAGGGAAGAACACACGCACCCTGCTGCCCAAATTACAGCTTTCCTCCGAGCCTGCTATAAACATCCTCTAGGTGACGAGTGCCTTTCGAATGCAACCCACAGGGCAGCTGGCACTTGCGATGGGCTCCTTACTGGGAAAAGCAAACAAACTGCCATCAGCCACTGGGCTTTGGGCCAATGGGTGGGTGCTGCCCGTCCCTTTTGGTACAAAACAGTGCTAAGAGGAAGGTGGTGGTCTGTCTCGGACCTCTTGTTTCTTGCACAGCAGGGGAAGCAGGGGAAATCCTACATTCCGTCAAGCAGCAAATCTTGGGGGCAGGATGGAGAAACAGAATCCACACTCTCTTTCTCTCTGATCCTCAAGCAGTTCTGATCTCACGCATTCATTTTGATAATATTTTGCTCACAATGCTAGACAGAAGAGCGCCGTGGTTTCTACCTCGACAGCCTACAACAGGCATCCCCAAACTGCGGCCCTCCAGATGTTTTGGCCTACAACTCCCATGATCCCTAGCTAACAGGACCAGTGATCAGGGATGAAGGGAATTGTGGTCCAAAACATCTGGAGGGCCGAAGTTTGGGGATGCCTGGCCTACAATGATGTGGCTTAAATTCTCATTCGCCCAGCCTTTGTCGGCATAATTTAGACAGTAAAATCATAAAAGAGAAAGGAAAAAGGGGGGTGGAATCCATAAATCATTGGTATTCCAGACATATTAGAAGCATAAAACATATAAAAGACTCAAAAGTCACCATTAAATAAAATTAAGTAGTTTTAAATCTCGGCTAAATATCCTGAAGCAGTCCTTTCAAGAATACCATCCCTCAACAGATAGTGTAAAGGTTTCACATTTTAAATAGAGTTCCGTGGAGAATGTCATATACCTGAATCACCGTTGGCGAGGCTGCCCCGACCGACAATCTCGCTCACATCATTGACACTTGCATCCAGCAAACTGACGTCAGAATCTGGAAGACACAATTCAGAAATGAGGGTGTAAATATTTTGTGATATGCAGTTACTTCTATCATAGTTTAATGTGCTCCGCATTTTGATAGACCAAAACGGTCTCCCTCTAATCTCATTTTCAGCAAAGCACCTAGAGAGGGGAATGTGCTGTTCACACAGCTCAGGCTATCTTAGGTGAATCAGCTGAAGCAAACCTGAACCTTTCCATGTGCTCAAAATGCTTATATTGCCCTTGCCTGATTAGATTTACCAGCTCTGAAATTCTTGCTTAATACTAGCGACACAACCTTGAATGCAATACTGTATCTAGAATTAAACATAGGTCACAATGCGACCTGATCAGACTACATAAGCCAGTAATGCAAGAAAGTATTTGCCTAAGACTGCAATCCTAAGCACATTTTACTAGGGGGTAAAGCATTATTTGCCACTGCAGGGCTTGCCTCTGAGTAAACATGCATCAAATGGTGCGGTAAAAAACCAACCACACTTTCCTAACAACGAATTGGTAAGGATGCCACCTACTGGTCAATGCTGAGCTTACCAAAAGAGTGCAAGAGAGCAAGTCTGAAAACAGATGTCTCCATCCTGAGGACAGGTGGGAACCTTTTTCAGCTTGAAAAATTCCACCCAATTTGTTTTAATGTGCTGGTAAACCACTTTGGGAGCTCCACTACAGGGCAGCTCCCATGCTGCAACAAAGTAAATAAATAAGCTTTGTTTAAAAAAGCAAGAGCTGACAGGTTACCTGAAACTGCAGAACTCCCTCCACACGATTCTTCTGAGGCATTCTCCTCACGGGTGAAGCTGCACCCCAACTCAGCACCCTGCTTTGGATTCTCAGGTACATGAGGTTCCTCGGTGCCCATAGTCTCACCTGCAGGCATCCCGTTGACTATTTGCTCTGTTCACATGAAACAAAATGTTACGTTGCAACATCGGAGATCAGCCCCCGTACGCAGGCGAGCAAAACAGACAATGTGGGGACACAACAAGGCAGGGAGATAAACCACAAGGTAGAGCAATGTCACATTTTAAACTCAAATTTGAAGCAAGGTGTTGGAAGAGCTGTGCCCAGATCTTCTATCGTTTTCCCCAAGGTGAATGCAGACCAAGGTGCTGTAGGAGGGAAAGTAGGCATGTATGTTTGTTTTTTAAATGTATTTATTGAGTTTTATTAAGCACTAGTGGGAAGTGCCTGGTGCTGCCTGGGATTTTTAGAAACCAATAAATACTATGATGTTCAAATGGATGGTGTAATTTTTGAGTTTGGATCTGTCATGCCAAAAATCAGGTAAAGTCATGTCTTGGTCTACCATCTTGGGCAGTTGCTTAAAATTGTATAAGCGTGTTTTAAATGTATTGTTTCTTACAGCACATTCCTGTGCACATCTCCTCAGAAGTAAGTTTCACAGAGTTCAATAATTTTTAACATGTGATGTGTACATACATTGGACTGCAGCTTTCATGTCAAAATTTACACATATGCAGTTCCCAGCATGTGTTTATTCACACCTTCTGCCCCCTCAACACTTTTAAAGCTCTGTGTCCAATTGCTCTCCTTTTTTGAGTGAGAGCTTTCCACGCAAACACCTGCTCTTTGGCGCTCAATCGGAGCAAGTGCCAATCTGAGTTTTCCGTGGATTCCCATTTGCTCCAATTCAGCTTTAAAGAGTGGGTTTTCACAGGGAAAACTCCGGAACAAAGAGAGATAGAAAGAAATGAGTGCTTGGACACAGAGCTTTCAAGTGCAGACAGAGTCTGGAAAGTGCAGGGGAAAGGTTAAGTGTGGGTAAGCCCTGTGTTTCTGTTTCCCCAGAGCAACTGCAGACCCTTCATGTACAAAGGGAAGTCTAAGAACTACAGCTTTTCGAAACTGTAAGATCGTTTTTCTTACCCTCTTTATGTCCACTTAGGATATTTGCGGCCTCTTCATGCCCAGATCCGCCCAGGGCCTGCAGAAATGGCGACAGCCACTCTTTCTTCTGCACTACTCTGCCTAGCAGCTCCCTCACCGCTGCTGCATTCCCTGCTGCTGCATCTTTGGCTCTGATCTGGGTTAAAAGAAAAGGGAGGATGGAAGGAATACTCACACTGATATTTCTGTAAGATGTATCACAGTAATCCGTTCCGGAAGTCCGTTCGCAAACCAAGGCGCAGCTTCCAATTGGCTGCAGGAGCTTCCTGGACTCAAGCTAAAGCCACATCGGACGTTCGGCTTCCGAAAAACATTCGCATACCAGAACACTCACTTCCAGGTTTTGCGGCGTTCGGGAGCCAAAACGTCTGAGTACCAAGGTGTTCAAGAACCAAGGTACGGCTGTACCTATAAAATAGGTTCCTTTATTGCCTTGCAGAGGAAATACTGGATTAAAGGTATTTCCGTGGGAAGCTGGGTGTGTGCAAACCAGCGTTCCATAGTATGGTCCTCTCTTGCTCCTTTGTACCATGGTTCCCATCAACTCCAGCAAGAATGGCCATGGTGCCTGGGGCTGGTGGGAGTTGTAGTCCATATCATATGGAGGACCCCAGGCTGGTATAACCGTTAGTGAGAAAGGGGCTCATAAGGCCTGTGTTTTCAAAAATGCAATTTCCGTGGGCAACAGCACAACCTGGACCAGTAACGATGCATTTCACGTTCACAGTTTCTTCTGGGAAAGGAACTTGTCACACCCATTATTCAAGCTACCTGTGAGAAATGGAGTGTTTCTGAGTGTGAATCAAAATGTAAAGCTTTTCCTGCGCTGTACTATTCCAGGACTACGATGGGGACAGAATGTTCTGTGCAGGTGGGGAAGAATCCTTCCATGTAATAAATAACTTGTCAGGAGACAGACTGCCCTGAATATTTGTCTGCAGAATGCCTATTTCCCAAATACAGTCGTACCTTGGCTCTCGAACACCTTGAGACTCAAACGTTTTGGCTCCCAAACACCGCTAACCGGGAAGTGACTGTTCCGGTTTGCAAATGTTCTTTGGAACCCAAACGTCCGACAGAGCTTCCGTGGCTTCCAATTGGCTGCAGGAGCTTTTGCAGCCAATCAGAAGCCGTGCTTTGGTTTCCAAATGTTTTGGAAGTCAAATGGACTTCCAGAACAAATTCCGTTTGACTTCCAAGGTACGACTGTATGGGAAAAACAACAACACAGCAACACTAGGTAGCAATCAGACCTGCAATTCCACCCTGCCGCCACCAGCTTCAAGTGGTGCAGTCCAAGGAAAGCCTTTTGCCAGTCGATTCCACAGAATTGTTTGTTTGTTTGTTTGTTTATTAATTATACCGCCCTTCAACCTGTAAATCTCAGGGTGGTTCACAACATAAAAATACAAGATAAAAGCACAAAACGCACAATAAAAGTAAGTACAAAAAACCCACCGCCACGAAAGAATAAATCCCCCTTGACAATGAATGTTGAAAGCGACATGTAACCTGATCTTAATGTGGGGATGGACCGTCTAAACTTACCCTAAACATGTGAAGTGATGAGAGAGAGAGAAGAGAGAGCTCAGTCGATATAGAACACGAGACTCTTGATCTCAGGCTGGTAGGTTCGAGCCCCACTTTGAGCAAAAGATTCCTGTGCTGCAGGGGGTTGGACTAGATGACCCCTGTGGTCCCTTCCAGCTCTACAATTCTGTGATCCTATGATATATACCCAAATACTGTACCTCCCTCTCTCTCTCTCTTTTGAGTGGGAGGGGGGGTGGATCATGGACGAATTGTTTCAGGCAGCGTTACCTACCCGCTCCACGTCCTCGTCGGTAAAAAGCTGCTCCCTCAGGCACAGTTCGGCCACCTGCGTGGCTCTCAGCTTCTCCACGAGTGTGCTGGAGAACAAGTTCACCAGTAACTTGCCCGTGTCGTCCATGGCCTCGAGGGAAGGCGAGGGCAGCTCGCTCATGCTGGGGTCCACGTAGTCGGCGGCGCTGAAGCCGCCCCTCGACAGCGCCTCGTAGAATTCCTGGCACAGGCCGGCCGGGCGGCGGTCCTTCTCCAGGGCGCGCAGGAGCCGCTCGGCCGCTTCCACGTCCCCGTGGTGGTCCGCCACGGCTCGGATAGCATCTTTCTCCTCGTGGGGCAAAGAGGGCATCAGGTCCAGCACGGGGGCCACGCGCATGTTGCTCTTGATCCGCCGTCTGAAGCAGAAGATCAGGTACAGGATGCACTCGTCGTGGGAGGGAGCCGCCGCTTCCATTCTGCTGTCCAGGGTCTCTTCGCGCTGCCAAGAAGCTTTTTCTCTCGCTCGGTCAGGAGGACCGCCCCGCCTGCACGTGGGGAAGGGCGATCGTGGCTGTTGCTTTCCCCCAAAATAGACAAAACCAAAGCCAAGCAATCTCTCCCGTTGCTCTTGGAAGTTTTGTTTTTCCTGGACGCCGGAGCAAGACTCCGTTCTTACCGACTGCTTCGTTTGCCACTGGCTAAGGCGACTCCGCCGGCCGCTTCTTATAGGACATGGCACTTTCGGTTTCTATTCTCGCCTGGCGCTCGGTTTCCAAACGCTAGTAGGCTTTTTCCTGCAGGCGAGTTTCGCTTTGCCGTGCTTTCCCCGCAGCACAAAGGACGCAACCATGGCGATCCGCCTTTCCAGGGCCTGAATCAACCCACGCAATCCTTCGGAAGGAATGGTGGTGGGGAACCTAAGTCTGTCGTCTCTCCAGGGGTGGTTGTAATCCCATGCCCCGCTCCCAGCTAGGATGGCCAATACCGAGGTATGACTGGAGTGCAAAATGTCCAGGATCGCAGGTTCCCGTCCCTGCTGCATCCAGTTTGGCTCAAGGCCCTTGGGTCACTTCCAGGGGGGCTGTTTATTGAGCCTTCATTCAGATTTGTTTACTGGCAGGTTACACAATAGGAGTTTATTGACTGTCTCTATTTTCTAGCGAGATTCAATCACATGCCTGGTAAGTAAAGCTGTATTGAAGCACTTGCGGAACAATTCCATTTACACACACACACCAAAATAGAGAGAACTTTTTGCAAGAATGTTCAGGGAAAATGCACTCAGGGAAGACTTGCTCGACACACTGGCTGTTTAACCTCCCTGCAAACAAATAAAAATGGATGCTTTTTAGCATGGCACGTCCACACTCACTATCCATTTAAAAAATCACAAATGTTGCTTGGTTTCTAGAAACTCCCTAGCACACACTACCAATGCTCAGTAAGTCTGGAAATTTCAGTGTAATGTTAAGCAATTGTCAAACCACACTTTCCAACACATTTGTCCATAACTTTTCTTAACACCCAGAGCCTGTCTCTCTCTGTGTGTGTCTCTCCCCCCCCCCGTTATTTTTGGAAAGTGGGTTTGTGGTGCAAGGAAGGGTGCTGAATCTACTTCAGTTGTAGTACAACATAAATGTGCTGGTATGTGACTGAATCCCACCCCCAAAATAGCAAAGGTTGGAATCTTTGTGGTGTTTTCAGCCAAAATGGCATGAGTCGTGTGCACACTTGGAAGTGGTTCCTGTTGAATGAAGTGAGACTGCTTTGGAATAAACATGCTTAGAATCTGCGTGTAAGAGTGCTTTTACAAAATAAATCAGTTTTTTAATAAAAAAAGCCCTCCCTCTAATTCAAGTGCGTGAACTTGAGCTAGTGCTGAAGGGGATTTTATCACACAGGGCTTCTTTAGGTTTCTGATTCACAATAAGAAAGAAGGGAAGTATCGTTTCTAAGAAAACAAAAATACAAGTGACTGGCACTCTCCCTGATAATAAGTGCATCTTGCATTTCTCACTGTTATTTTCCCTCTTTATGGATTTTTAAACTAAGGAAGGTGGTAAATGGCTAGCTTGCATTGAAAGCAAAATCAGAACCTGTGGCCTATCATGTGAGTCGCTGCTTATGCTCCCACAATTGGAAGCACTCCAGACAATCAAGTGCAGAATCCTAGAGATTGAATTCCAAACCCTTTGCACTGCAGCCAAAAAAACCTGTTCCCCATTGGGGTTGGGAATCCACCATCGTTTGGCCAGGACGCTCCATATTTATACCAGCTTTACAATCCCCATCTACTCAGAGCTCTTTCCCTCGCAAGATTTAACGTCTTTCCACCTGCAGTTTTGCAAGGTAGATTCTCGAAAATCCCATATTCTGAAAGAAACTGCCCTTGTGGTACAAAACAGGTCGAATCCATCAGCCATGTTTTATTTTATTGCCCATTTTATGCAAAAAATATGATAAGTCAGGCATCCCCAAACTTAGGCCCTCCAGATGTTTTGGACTACAATTCCCATCTTCCCCGACCACTGGTCCTGTTAGCTAGGGATCATGGGAGCTGTAGGCCAAAACATCTGGAGGGCCGCAGTTTAGGGATGCCTGTGATAAGTATTTGGCTCCCTTATTGAAGGAGGGGACTCTCCCAGGTTGTCTTATCTGCTGAACAATTGTAGTAATGACGTTGTGGAAAATGTGGCTGGATTTTAAAATGACACTACATACGAAATTACATCACCATGGGTCCTAAGAGCCAATTTTGTCCCTCACAGTGTCTGGAAAATTTTATCCTAAAGTATCTCCTACCATGTTTCGTGCCGTTTCCCGATCCATGTATACGGTGCACTTTTTCTACGCCAATAAAGGAGATTGATTGATTGAAATTAAGGAGGAAATGCCAATAGAGAGATTCTGAAATGGAGCCAAACAGACATGATGAAAGCAGCACCTATAACATTTCTACAGTATGCTTTATTTCCAGCTATTGCATCATGTTTGCATACATACCATATAAAATAAAAGGTCATCAACAATGCAGCTATCATGTTCGATTGGTTTCCTTTCATAATGTGAAGTGAAGTAAAATGAAATGTTTACATAATGCAGTGACCATGGCCTGCTCTGAAAGGCATAATTGAGAAGAACAAATAAACCGCCTTGGTGCTCTACACTGAAAGATGTACAATCTAGAACACTTACTATTTTTGGCCCTTACTACCTGAATGACTTGCTAATTTCTAAAGCTCAGCCTTCTATTGCTGACATCTTCTGATGGGTCCCTGGGTCCCACATGCTCCTTGACATCCAGTTAGCCTTTTACCAGGGACTAAGCCTTGATGTGGCAGTCCCTGGTCT
Organism: Zootoca vivipara; assembly: GCF_963506605.1. Classification (NCBI taxonomy): domain Eukaryota; kingdom Metazoa; phylum Chordata; class Lepidosauria; order Squamata; family Lacertidae; genus Zootoca; species Zootoca vivipara. The sequence goes on from NC_083276.1 coordinate 107,305,482, forward strand.
GTTGAACTGCTTGCCAATAGAAGTTCGGCAGAAGTCCTGCCTGCTTGTTTTCTTAAATTTGTCAAAAACTGTTATTCGGACAGGGCATTTTCAAACCTGAGATTCTTTGCCTAGTTGGCTTTACTGATGTGTCTGACATTCTTATTGTTTTTATTGCAGTATTGGGTTTTCAGGTTGCATACCACCTTGTGATATTTAATATGAAAGTGAGATTTATAAGTACTTCAATAAAAAAAGAGAGACAAAAAGATCTGGTGGCATTTGATCTTTGTGTGAAGTGCACAGGATGCTTCTACATTACAGTTTGCTGTGGACTCAGTGCTGCTCATGGATGTAAATTTGCGCAGCTTCTACACAATGTTGCCCTCATCAAAATTATTTCCCCATTTAATCCAGGTTTGCCATTTCTATGGAGAATCGGGTACGTAGGATAAAAAAAGTTTTATTGTTAGTTTTTAATCTGTTCTTATAATATTGTTTTTATTATTATTAATCTATTCTGTTCTTATAATACTTATTATTTTTAATTGTTTTGTTCTTATAATACTATTTTATTATTAATTAAAATTTAATAATAATAATAATAATAATAATAATAATAATAATTGTACCCCACCCATCTGACTGGGTTGCCCAAGAAATATAAAAGTTTAATAGAACATCAAACATTAAAAACTTCCCTAAAGTTTTATTGGCTTTACATTGTATTTTTGTATACAACTTATATATTTCAAAATACCAAGCAGTTTAGAAATGCTTTAAGATAAATAAGTAAGATAATGGAACACCCATAAGATGGAATCTGGAACAGGGCCTCATCATGAAATCTTAATTGTCACAAGGGGCCTGCTTCTTAGAGAGTCCAATGGCTGCCCCAAGTATCATAGTATTGTTCATAGCCATTCAAACTCCTACTGCATAAACAGATTAGACTATCCGCACCATACCACCTGTTGGGTCTCCTCCACCTCTGGCGATAGCTGAGGCTGGCAATGGCTAAGGCTGACAGTGATATCACCTTGGCCGCAAGAGATGATGCTACAATATTTCCACTGATGAATACCATTTTTGTGAACACTACTGGAGCACCAAAGCACACAGAGATTCCTGCCAACTTTCTTTCTCATGCTGACCAGTCATCTGTGAGCCTGCTTGCCTTGGTTTGGGATCCTTGTCATATTGGCAGCATACGAATACCCAGGGGTAAGGCATTGTAAGTTTACAACAAACTGCATTTCATAGGAGAAGGGGGGGGGGGAGATTTAGACACATGGATATTGTCTGCAAGATAACTTCACCCACAACTTTACTACTATCTGCCTGCATCTTGAAGAAATATGGCCTGTGATGTATTACCGTGGACCTGTATTGGTGACATGGTATTTTGCCCATAAAGAGAATAGTTCTTAAATCTTTTTGTAAAGAGCTATTGCAAGCCATTAGCTACTCAGTCCCCCCACCTGAAATGTAGAAACCACAATTTGCTGATTAAATAAATATTGATCATACAGGTTTTAGCAAATTCATTTGCATCGCCCCAAGTTTGCTTGTGACACACAAACACAAATAGTTTGAAGCAAAAAAAAAAAACAACAGTTTTGTTTTTTTTACACTGAATTGCCACACTGTATCTGTTGTGTATTTTATGCCTGTTTGGATTTACTGTTTGGTTGTTTATTTAAAATATTTCTATGCCGCCTTCAACAAAAAGCCACCCAAGTAGTTTACAGAATTATAAAATAGGGTCTCTTAACTTTTTTTTCAGGGCCTGGGGGCACATTTGGAAATCTGAGAAACTGGGGGCACCACAAAATACCTATTATTTCACACACAGAAAAAAATGAATGATGCTGAGAAACACTCCCTGCCTGCCTGCCTCCCTCCCTCCACCCCAAAATATCAGAAGGCCCACCTGGAAACAAACAACACACAGGCAAAAATCGACATTCATCTAAAAAAGAAAAGAAAATACTTGCAAATCATACCCAGAAAGACAATAAAAAAGCAGAACAAAATAAGTAAATAAACCATATTGGAAAATTCCCTTGATACTCCCTATCCCCCTCGCCTCGCAACAAACTCTCCTTTCGGATTTTAATGGCGAAGACCCAGAAGTGCTCTATCTATGCAACGGGATGCATTACTCTCTAACTTTCTTGTCTCTGTGGCCCGTCTAGCGGCCTCCAAGGCGGAAGAGTTTCATATGCCTGTCAGAGTGGTGCAAAACAATGGCCCGATCTTCATCCCGCCCCTCTACTTCCGGTTCAGACGCCACTGGTGCCGTCTTTCTTCGAACCTGCCTTCCCTCACGCATACGCCCGAACTCCGCGGTCCATTTCACTCTTCCGCCCTTCCTCCTCAGCTCGGAGGCCTATCGCGAGTGGGGGGCGGGGCGAAGCTTCAGCCAGTCAAAAGCCAAAAGCAGCGGCGAGAGGGCGGGCGAGCGCCGTGAAGGAACTTCCGCTTCTCCGTACGACGACTTCAGGAAGAAGGAGGAAGCCACCGCGGCAAGAGCTGGCGAGGTAGCGGAGCGGCCGTCGTGGTAGATTCGAGTCCGGCCGAGCTGCGAATCCGGGAAACGAATCCCCTCCCCCTCCCCGCTCTCAACGGTTTTTTCCTCTCATAAACGTCGACATGACGTACCCAGGGTTCGGAGCGGTGAGTAGAAAGGGCGTGATTGGAGGGAAGGCCTGTCTGTCTGTCTGTCCGTCCGTCCCTCCCCCACCCGCCTGCCCGCCCGCTCGTGCCCGGCCGGGCCCTTTTATCTGGCGTTGCGGCTGCCAGTCTCTCCTTGCTCGTCCTCCCGGCTGGGGTCAGAGCTGAGGGATCCCGGCCGGCCCTTCAAGCTCCAGGCTCTTCTTTTTAAGGCCTTCCCGAAATAGGTCTCCTTCCGCCGAGCGCCCCCCCCCCCGGTAGTTGGCGGAGGAGCCATTAATATGTGCAGTGCAAGAGGCGAGGAAGGGGGAAGGGAAGGAGGACACTGTTCTCTTACAGCGGGAGGAAATGGAAGGCGTGCCTGACTCTGACACATCAAGCGAGCTAAAGGGTTGCCATTTTAAAAAAGAAAAGAGGAGGGGGAGGGGAAACACCTCTCCCTTTCTTTCTCTTCATAACTGGCCCAGCCTCTGCCTTGTGGATGACGTACCATTTGTCACCCTATTAAATTTGAATGCTTAATTCGTGGTTGTGGAGCCACCACTTAAAGGCATAGCAAGCAGGGCCAGGGCTATATATGTGAAAATTTTTGAGTGTTTAGGCCGTGCTTCTAGAAACTGGGTGATCTGTTAGAGCAGCACTGGTGTTTTTAGGCCCCTTAGTTAAAAGCACTGAAAATGTACTTGCCGTAGGTGTACACCACAGCGAGTGGTGCCTGGGGAAATCATTTCAGCTGTCGCAGTCATTGCTGATTCTAAGCTTCTATCTAATGTGGGACACTGTGCCCGATGGGGGGGTTGCAGGGAAGGATAATTTATCTTTTGTCACTGCTCTGCATCCCAGGTAAATAGGGTTATGACTGCAGCCTGAATTGATTTTTAAAATGTCAGGCAAGTTAAAGGATGTAAGACTGGATGAATAGCAACCCATCCGATTTGGCTTTAAGAGAATTTTTGGTTTCTCTGCCTTTTGACTAAAATCAGGTGAAACGTCCTTTTTATATAAAAATTTGTTTGTTTTTTCAAATTAAAGTTTTCCAATCACATATCCAACATACATCATAAAAACAAGATTTCAAAAAATCTCCTGGACTTCTCTCCTCCCCTCTGATCTGCAGGGAAGATCAGGTGAACTCTCAAGCACCTGTTTGCTACCCCATTAATATATATGTGTGTGTGTGGCTAAAAGTCTGCCCTTAAACTTTAACTCAAATGGAGTCAAAATAATTGTTTTATTGCATCCAAGTGAATTTGGTATATATAAATTTCTAAGTAGAACTGTTTTTTTCTACTAAAAAAACTTGCAGGCCAGCCTTGTGGTTGGGAGTAGTCAAATACTTGCCAGGTCTGTTTGGAAATGGTATACAAGAACTTTTTCGATGGCATTCAGAAAAAAAAAGCTTACCTTTCCCCCCTAAGAGTGTTTTCCTGGCATGTAATGTTAAACCTGCTACTTCCCCCAACCCCTAGAATAAGGGAAGCTTTGATGATAGTAGTCTGCTTCCTGGCTTCCTGCACAAATAAAAATACTGTAGTCAATTTATAGTGGTACTAGAGTTCCTTCCCTTGCAGGAAGGTAGTTGAAACAAAATATTAAGCACTGGTGTGCTTTGGACTACTTTGTATTTGTAAGTAGCCATATTTTTCCTCACTTGGCTAGGTACAGTGTACTTAGTTGACGTAGCTTGCATCACCACTGCAAAAGTAGCTGAACTAGCTAACTTTTTCTTTGCTGGTGCAATTTTGCAAACACTATTGGGGGAACTCAGATTTCCAGCACTACTTTCTGGTACTCCTTTTTCTGGTTTGCTTCTTATGATGTTACTTTGTTGAACTGCCCTTTCTGTACTTCCAGAGTACCATGCCTCCTGTGCCACACATACCCTTACAGTAGTGAATCCCAAATTAGTGGTCAAGAAAACTATCTGTTTCTATAAGTGTAAATGTTAACTTAGTAAGATGTAGTTCTATTAGAATTGTAGTGCACACACACTCCCTGAGTTTGTGAGGCATTTCAATTCAGTGAAAATAGAGTAATCTGTTATAGACAATACATGTTTGTGATGAGCTGGTAAATATAGTGAAATATGTATGTTCTTCTTTTCCTCTCTCTTCCACCCCACAAAAGTATGGAGCTTACCGTGGGCAGGTGCCAATGCAAATGGCAATGGGTCAGCCCGTTCCTGGAGGAGTGCAGAGTGTGGCCCATGGTGGATCTCCTGGCTATTCTGTGTATTCTGGTGCCTATGCTGCAGCCGCTGCTGCTGATCCCTTGTGGACATTTTTCAGTGCTATTGCTGGACAGGTACGTTAGTTCAAGTTACTGTCTTAAAGTTTAGAAAAAGGGCTCTTGGTTTTGATTGTAGTGTAAGGCATAGACTAGTCCTCAGGAATTTGTTTGCTAACATGTTAACAGTAACGTGTGTATAGATCTGTCAGTGATTTGCACCTTGAAAACATTGTAAATTGAAGATGGGCATTAGTTCTATTTCTTTTTATTTCTTTTTTAGGGGATTGTGATATTGTTGAAAACTGGCCAGGCTCCTTAGTCACGTTCTTTTTCCACCTGGTCAGTCAACTACATGTGTAAATTTGGCTCTTATAGATTTAGATATTACATTTTCTTGTATTATCTCAAAAACATGATATCATCTCAAAAACTGTCTTGTTTGCAACTTTAATACATACTGCCTAGTCTTTGAAACAAAAGGTTCCCTTGTAAGAATGTGGGGACTCTTAAATTTGATACTTTAGTTCCGTGGCTGCAAATCACTGAGCAGATAATTTTATTTCCAGGATTATATGTCATAAGGATGGGGAGGCTGTTGTAACTGCCTTCGTGCTCCCTTTTCAATGCTGAGAGGATTGTATAGAATTTTGTATAGCTATTAATGAAGTAATAATTAAGTGAGCACTTTTAAATTTTGAGTCTGAATCAGGCTTCTGGGTTGGAAGAGTCATATACATTGTATGTGGCTTGGCATTTTATAGAGGAGCACCAGTGTAATCTGGGCAAAAGGACTGGTTAAAAAAAAAGGTTATAGTAAAGATTCACGAAAGGGCATATGCATGGCCCCACAGGTCATTGGTCTCTAGAGCGTTTTGGGACTTGTGATGCCAATATGCATTCTCTCAAGAGTGTGGATCTGCAAAGGCAATATTCATGAAAACTCCAGTTCCAGGTGAGTATCTCCTTTAGATTTTTCTCCCCTTGGCATTTTAATTTCTACAGTCTTTACCGAGCAAGGTTTCAAGTTGTTACATGTTACATCCTACATGTTAGCATTTCAGTAAGACATTTTATGGAAGGCACAACTTTCATATGTGGTTGTCTTCTTCATACCAGGGGTAGCATTTCAGATTTTGGTGGCTGGTGTGGTTAAGCCAGATCCCAAAGGCTCACTCTTCACATTGTAATTGATGGTTGCAAAGAGCCAGCATATTAAAACAACTGTATTTTAATGATCAACAAGGACCTTTGCTGGAATAATAATAATAAAGCAAGCAACATTGCACAAGCAGACTTCTGCTCTCCTTTCTTTCCGCCCCCTTCCATCCCCAAAAATATGGTCCAGAAAGTCCTCCGACCCTATGGATAAGATTTTGGGGACAACGTGAGGGGCTGAGGGAGATAGGACAAGAAGGTAAACTCCTGTTGTATGACTTCAGGCCCTTCTCATTCATGCATGGACACCACTAGAGATAACCTAGTGTTATTCATATCACACATGACTTTTTAAAGTAAAGGCATTGATGCCTTTGGTGTGCATAGATCCATTTGATTATATATAGTGCTCCTTTTGTAAGACCAGTGAGTTAACAGAGAAATGTTTCTGAGAATAATCACATGTCATCTGATGTAGCAACTGCCTTCTCTAGATGGCACTCCTAGTCCACAAAAGTGGTCTTGGGTGGGAGTAACTGATCACTGCATGTAATGAATGTGTAATGAATATTTTGGTACTATTTTAGTATTTTTTAATCTCTCTCTAAAACAACCCAGTAGTTCTTTAACTTAAAAAAGGCTCAACTGTATAGCATGAAAGGGAAGCACTTTTTAATGGAGATATTGGGAGACCACACTTAGGCATGGTTTCACACCACATTAAATTATAGTTAAGATATTATGCACACTGTTGAAGTTGCAGACACTGTGCTCCTCACTGACTGCTACTGGGTGCTGACTAGAAAACAAGGCATGGTCTGATTTGTCATGTTAGCCAAACATAAGCTCATGGTTTGCAAGCAAACAGTAGCCTGAATTTGGACAACATGGCAAACCATTCCGTGGTTTGCTTGTTGGCAGAAGAAGGGAAGGAGTGAAACACTTGTGATTCCAGCAGCGTGCAGCAGCATGCTGCTTATTCACAGCAGATTATATTTTATTTTAATAATTGCTTAATGCGAGATGTGAACTAGGTCAGAAGGTAGAACCTTATTATGGTAGTTGCTGGGAAAACAAACGCTTCTGGCCACATTCATGCTCTTTTACCTCTCTGGTCATTGGGACAAGCTGATAGATGAGGGGATTTTAAGGTAGTTGTTAGAACTCTGATACTTATTTAAATGAGCATGTGTGAATTTTGAGTATGCTTTTCTGAAGCCAGTCTAAGCAGTGGAAAGTTGATAGAGGATTGTTCCTGAAGTGGACTGTAGGAGGAGAGAGAGCAGGATGAGCCTTTTGGAAACTAGGGCTTTCTTTTCTTCTAGCAGAGAAAGAGAAAATTTCCAGAGTACCCCTTTGTGTTCCTAGATTGGGGAATGCAGCAATGTGTTCTGGGGTAGCACTAGTAAGTGATGAGATAGGTGGTCTTCCTTTGTGCACAGGGAAAGTGGCTCCTTGCCACTTCAGGTTGTAAGGCAGATCTTACTGAAACCAGAAGAGGAGAAAGGAAGGTAATTAGCAAAATCTGGTATTTGCCTCCTATTTTTATTCTTTTGGAGAACAAGAAACACTGTTAAGTTCAAAGCAGAACTAGTGTTCTTCACTCTGGCAGCTACTGCATTGAAACTCTAGGCCTGGGATCCCTAACTAGCCTCCTTGAGCCCAGGAGTACATTTGGAAGTCTAAAACTTGTGACACTCTGAACTCCTCAAAATGAGCTTAGCAAGGTCATTGGTGTCACATTGAGGTCCCAGCTCTAGACACTGTGTGGGTGAGTTGTTGAATGATTTCACCAGAAATACTGTATGAGGAAATGGCTTAAGGTAAGCCATGACTATGAAGTCTAGAAAAGTGGCCAATATATAAAATAGCTTTCAGTTTTTTTAATTAAGTAGAATAATTTTAATGTAACTATTTCCAGCCCTTCTATAAAGTTTTCTAAACAATACTGAAGTCTTGTGGGTGCATCACTGGATTCAGGCCCCCCGTTTACATTTGAAGTAGTTAAGGCAGCAAGGTCTTGATTAATGGCAGGTTGGATAGGGGTTCATTGTACTGAGAGTTGGTGAATCCATAGAAATCTAGAAAAGTCTTTGAAGAAAGGAGGTTTTTTTAATGGCTTGCCCAATAGTGCAACTGTGTTCTAGTCATAAGGAACAGCCTATAAATATGAAAAAGAATACTGAAGATATTGGGAAACTCTTGTAACTGTAGGAACTCCAGGTATATATTGGAGCAGCTGCGGGGAACCTTTGGCCTTACAGATGTTGTTGAAATACGACTCCCATCATCCCTGGGCATTGACCACGCTTGCTGGGGCTGGTGAGAGTTGTAGTTCAGCACACACCTGTATTAGACTAGCACATAATTAAATGTAGGTTCCAGGTAAAAATACAGGTTGGATGTTATGTGGTGTGCCACATTTTGGTTTCAAGTGTAGTTCCTCTTTTGGAAATAAGAACATTATGAAGCACTGCCACCTCTTCATTGCTCAAAGCTTTACAGAAGTGGTTTTCAAACTTTGTATCTTCAGGAAACCCTTTCCACTTTGACTTACCTGGTGAAGCACACCGTGGGTACCTTTCTGTGGAGCAAAGGAATTCAGAGCATGTTCTGTAATACACAGAATTTGTCTTAAGTAGGATCCAGGCTTTTTGGCTCTACAGAAACTGACCTTGCATCCTGAACACCCTTACCAGAGGAGTAAGGTCCATTGAATGCAGTGGAAATTGCTTTGGAGTAGAATGCTTAAGATTGCTCTGCGAGTGCTCCAGAATGTACTGAGCACAGCCCTGCAGCTGTGAGAGATCAGGAAAGGTATTGGCAAGCCGTCTTTCTGGGAAGTTTTTCACCATAACTGTTTTTGTTGAAGAACCCTTGATAGGCTTCTGAGGAACTCAAGGGTTCTCCAATACACAGTTTGAAAACTACTATTTTAGATTAATTGTATGTAAACGGAGTAACATATATGAAAGGGGGGATTATGTTCCTTGATTTTGTCCAAGTAGGACCTTAATTGATGACTTCCATATTTTTTTCTTAATTCTCAAGTGTAATATTTTAGTAAATTTAGTTTTTTATAGGAGGAATAAACATTCACTCCTGAAGTACCAGTCAAATAAGCACAGTCTGTCATCTGCCATGTAGCAGGACCAGTGGGGTGATGGAAGCGTGGGCCTTGACACTCAAAAGAACTGATCAGGTAGAAACTTGCAGTAACATGGGTATTACTTTTGGAGGGGAGGGTAAAAGCAGGCCAGTGAAGTCATTTCTGAGTGTTGTTACATTGTGGATAGTCAGTGAGACTCAGAAATGTATTTACCATCAAATTCCAACAATCCTTTCCTGTGAGCTTACCCAATGAAAATTATTTTGTATTTGTGGGTAAATGGCATAAGTACCTTCACACTATGGCATAGTCATGTTGGACAATTATCTCTAGGATGTGACTGCATAAAAACAGGATTTTTTTCCCTTTGCAAGGAAACTCAGCAACTTTGAGCTTTGAGCTGATCTTAAAAAATGGAGCTTTCCCCCTTTGCAAAAAAGATGCACAACTCTGAGCTGACCCCCCCCCAAATGGGGCTTTTCCCATTTGCAAAAAAAGCTGCATAATTTTGAGCTGATCCTTAAAAAAGTGGAGCTTTCCCCCCTTTGCAAAAGAAGCTTCCTCAAATATTTAATGGGGGGGGGGCAAAGGCACATAGGCCTCTAGGAGTTGGCTGCTATGCCTAGGAGAATTCAAGAAAGCAAAATATTTTTTTTCTTGTTTTCCTCCTCTATAAACTGGGTGCGTCCTATGGTCAGGTGCATCCTATGGAGCGAAAAAAATACGGTATCTCATATATTGGTTTCACCTTTTAAATTGTGTTACTGAAATAAATGCACTTTTCGATGATATTCTAATTTTCCGAGTTCCACCTGTAAATCCACAGTTGACTAGAGATGTTTGACCTCTTTAGTGTTTAAATGTGGCTAAATAACACAAGTTCATATTCTTTCTCATGAAACCTATGATCAGCATATAATAGTTTCTTAGACCTAGCCAGGAGGAAGATCATCCCTTTCAGGTTAGAACAAGAGATACATTTACACATGCTTCTGGGAAACTTGTAAAAAGCCCAGTCACTTTAGGATAATAGGGTTTGCATGGGGTGCAAATGAAGTAGTGGGTTTTGAATTTACTTCCCCCTTTATATTTTCATTGGAGAAGCTCACACACTAAGCTTTTCATTTTTATTTATTGCTATAAAAATCATCCCAGGGGAGGGGATGATATACAGTAATTTACAGTAATATTTACATTGATTGCATGTTAGGAGACAAGATTCTTTGTGTCGTGTTAGGTGTGACATCTTAGTAGGATAATGTATTGATGTACCATGGATGTTGAAATGCTTCATGTCATTGTAAGCAAATCTTCTGTGTGATGAGCTTTAGTTGATTAAACAAGTAGCTCACTGGCATTAGTACAGAGCTTCAGAACTGTTCAAAGAGCTACTTTATGGTCTTTCATTTCATTTTCTGGGTTTTTTATGTATACTATTCTTGCGTGTAGATATCTTCTTAACTTAAGGTAACTTTTTGATCCTTTTTTGTACGCAGCTGGATTTGAGCTGACCTGGGAAACAACAATGAAATATAGGTATAGGGTATTCCTGCAGGGAAGTAGATAATGGTGGGGAAAAGCCATTTTGTGTTGGTTTTAAAATAATCCGCCTTGTGATTTACAAGACTGAACGTGAAACTCTTTTAAAAAAGCATTCAACACTTGTGGGGGGGAAATCAAGCAAAAAAAAAACTTCATATGGAAAAGCTGCTATTGCGAGATGTCACTGCAGGACATGAGGAAGTTCTGCTTCATTTTTAAAAATTTTTAGGAAATGTTAGTTATATAATTAGTTTGGCAAATTTCTAGATGAGGAATTTTCATGAAGTATTCTAATTCTCTTAATTGAGGTAGAACAGTTGGCTAACAAATAAAATTCACACATTTTGTATTACTAGATAGGTTGGTATACTTGAACCACAAATTTGTTATGCATTCATTTTACAGGATGGTGAAGTGGATGCTGAGGAGCTACAGAGATGTCTAACCCAGTCTGGAATCAGTGGAACTTACTCTCGTAAGACTTCGTTGCTTCTGAACACCTTCAATTCAATCTCCAAGAAGTATTTATTGCATTCTTCTATCTGTCTTGGCCAGTGCTGCACTGGCTGGGGCTGATGGGAGATGTAGTGCAAAACATTAAGTTTGTTATTAGATTTATATTCCACCTTTCTCCAAGGTGCTCAAGGTGGTGCAATGTAGGTTAGGCTGAGAGACTGTGAGCAGCCCAAAGTCTCCCAGCAAGATTTACAGCTGAGTGGAGATTTTAATTCTCGTCTCCCAGGTTCAAATCAGGGAAGATTGTTGTTCATTTCCCTCTTGACCTGCTTAAGTCCTGCTTGCCCCTCTGTATCTGTAGCCACATGACTTGCTTGGGCAGTTATGCCTTGAGTGATAAATATTGCGTTTAATGTTCCTGCAACATGTGTAATGCAGCAAACAATGAGTGTGGCAGATGGCTTAAAAAATGTAAGGAATGATTTCTATCCAAACTATAGCATGTGATGATCGGCGTTTCCATATCCAGTGGACCTGGATATACATGAAGGTGTGACTGTGTATCCTAAGAGCTCAGAAGGCAAATGTTCCTTTTGCTCTGCCTCCTGTTGTTGATGTTTTCAACTATTGGCATAGCTTATTTGATCATTCAGACAGCTTGGAATACTTATTCCTGCTTGTGGATACTTCTGATAGCGAACAAAAGAAGTTATTCAAAATTCCAAGAATTGTTCGCTCACTTTCTGCTTATCAAGGAAGCATATTCATTGCTGAATTCTTTCAGTTGCTAATTTGAACTCAATTCATAGCATGCTTTGCATGCTACTTGAATTGTTTTTATCAAGGAATAGTTTTTTTCTTTTACTCTTCTGATGTAAATTTTATAGTATCCACCATTCTCATGCTAATTCACACAGGTTGTATAAAACCTTTAAAACAGGAAAATTATTTATTCTGAATACATTTTCATTATGTCTCTCTTTTTAAATATAAATTAGCCATTGTTTTGCTAGCCATTACCTGTACATGAATTGCTGGTCTTTATAAACTTCATTATGTTGCTAGTTGTGATAGTCTGAACAATAGTTATTAGAGCTGAAATCAATATATGCCATCTAGAATTAATGCATCTTTCACTTGTAATTTCAGCATTCAGCTTGGAGACGTGCAGAATTATGATATCAATGTTGGATGTATCCTTGGAAAAAGTATTTAAGTATAACTGTAAACTTCATTTCATATGAAACCAGCTGGACCCAGGTTCAATATACAACAGGACCAAGGTTTAGGGATGCAGGGTTCTGAATATGTGCAGGAACATAATTGTTTTGAAAGATGAAAAGACTTAGTTTATCCAAGAAACTAAGATTGATGAGGTTGTAGGGCCAGCTAAGCATTCAAAAACATGCTTTAGAATCTTCACTCCATATTTTGTGTTAACAGAAACTGGATACATCAGCACAGCTAATTCTGGACACTGATTCTCGGGGTTAAGCTACAGCTGCTGGCTTTGTGCAGTGGGAACTGTAGTTTAAACTACAGGCTCAGTTTGTTAGCCAGCATGTGCTAGTTACTGGGATATTCCCAACTCAAATGTGACCAGCAGCAACAAAGTAGTGAGTATTGAATGGTATTTATGTATCAAGTGACAGGAAATAACTTAAAGTAATGTGTGTGGTTTTATAAACAAACAAACAAACAAAAAAGCCTGTAATATTAGAGATAAGTTTGGAAAGCATACTAGACTTGAAATAAACTGAATTTCATACCACCTAGGTTGGCAGTGCTTGATGTTGTGCTGCCTTGGAACACACTAATATTTTAAGGATTTTCCTTCTTGACCCTTTACATCCTGTAGATCAGGGTGTAAATAAACAAAAAACGAGAAATAATTTCACTTGCTCAGATAACTTGAACATAGAACAGCAGCTTAAAATGTTCTAAGCAAACTCCTGAATAAGAAGTTGGAAGATATGTGTTCAAATCAAAAAAATCTAATACAGGTTTATGTATTTCTGTTCACCAACTTTCTTCAAGATGGTCTGTTTTCTTAACTATTACATTAGAGAGAGAATACTGGGAAAATGGGATACAATGAATTTAAGGAACTCTGGGGCGCGCTCAGTGCTTGGAAACAAAATTTCATGATGATAGATCAAGACCGAAGTGGAACTGTGGAACTTCATGAATTGACTCAAGTCATTGTAGCTATGGGTATGATACATTGTCTAGACATGTGTTTTCAAGTAACTAATTCTTTCCCTGTAAAAGTAGAATGGGTCGCTAGGAAGAGTACTTAAAAATGATACATTCAGGACAGTATACAGTATTAACACCTCATTTTAGTGATTGGCTCTAGATAAATCTTGGTTATAGCTTGCTCAGTCTATGGGTAGAAGAGCAAGCCTTTAAATGAACTCTGAGCAGAGTATTGAAGGATGTATGTGAACAGGAGTCTGCCATTTGAAAGGATAAAGTTGAATCATGTATTGCTGCTCTCTTCTCAGAGCATCTTCATATAAAACAACCATTGGTCTGAATTGTCCGGGATTTTGAAAATCTTCGTTGATACAAAAATAATGCAGGATTGAATTGCTCAGGCATACATGACAGAAGGCGATAATTCCAGTGTGAGCACAGTAGAAAAAGCTGCTGGCTTTCCTTTTAGGGAAAAGGGAGATTGATTGGAAGGACATCTTTGAAGTCCTATTAGTTTCTAGTAATCCATTTGGATCAATGTGCCTGAGAACTTGGGGTTTGGGACCAGCATTACAGCTGTAGATGTGATTCTGGAAGCCCGTGTCTATGCAAAATGGGGTAGGTGGTGGTCTAGAATCAGCCAGGTGCTTATTCCTTCTCTTACTTGCCCATTGCTTCCTCTACAGCCCCCTTCTCACAGTTTGGGCTCTAAATCCATATTCCAGGGAAAGCATTTTGGGAGAAAGGTTAAGCAATTCTCTTTCACTTGCCCACCTCTGCTCCTGACATCCATATCAAGGTCCCTAATGAATGTGTGAGACAGTCCTTAGAGCAATGGATCCACCTTCCTTCCCTTAGTCTGGGAAGGAAGGAATATATATCATAGTATTCTATAATTTCCCCACTGTACCTAGAAGGGAAAGATGCAGCCCCCTCACTCAACATCTGCATTATTCTTGGAGTGCATGTATTGTGTTCCCCTCTTGAGTTTTAGTTCAAAGAGGGTTGTGAATGCTAGGAGATGTTTATAAGTATTAAGATAACAAAAACACCTTTTGCTCTGAAGTTGATCTTACAAACATGTTTTTCTCCTTGACCTTGTCTAGGTTATAGGCTAAGCCCACAGACATTAATTTCTATTGTAAAACGTTACAGCAAGAATGGCAGAATCTTTTTTGATGACTATGTGGCTTGCTGCGTGAAGCTTCGGGCTTTGACGGGTAAGGTATTTTATAGTTATTTTTGTAACAATTCTGTATCTGATGCCAGTTGATGACTATTTTTGTTACATTTGTAACTACTGTATGTGATTTTTTTCTATGTTGTCAGCTACCTTGAGCACGGTTTGAACTGTGGAAAGGTGGCATACAAATAAAATGATGCATGTCTGTAAGTAATGCAGCATTAGAATCTGAAGTGAGATTAAGGGGTGAAATCCCATGATGTGCAAGTGGGCTTCTACTCACTTCCCCTTTCTCTTTCTCCTACACACCCCAAAATCTGCTCTGTAGGGTTGCCAATCCTCCAGAGCAGATTTTGAGGGTGTGCAAGCAAGAGGAGAGGAAGGTGAAGTCCCAATATGCAAGCAGAAGTCTGTTCGCTCTTTCATAGGCAGTATCTGATGCAACCCAAGGACTCTGTGCACTCTTACTTTTTTCAGCCGAAAAATCAGGTCATTGTGAAATACAAAATGCAGTAAATGTGACTCAGCAGCTGGGTCTGGGAGCATGATATTCAGGTAGCTGCAAAGCATGGCATAAACTTGAAACATCTGGGGGCAAATTTTGTGCCTTGTATAATCCCGTGACTTGCTTAGGACTGAACATTACTGACAGAATTGTCTGATTTCTTTGTCAGTTAGTGGAATTTATTGTAACTCAATTGAAAAGGTTGCTTTTGGAGGATGTAATATGTTTGGTTGAATATTTTTGCCCAGTTGCAGTCAGTGAGACTTGAGCACACTGGCTAATCATTTGAGCATGCAAACAAGTTTCAGATTGTGCATCAGAATGTTTACAATACAAATGTTACTTTCTTTTAACAGATTTCTTTAGGAGAAGAGACAGCATGCAACAGGGCATTGTGAATCTTGTATACGATGATGTAAGTAACATAATTAATAACTGGTTGTTCAAATTATAACTTTCATTATGTACCTGCAATATTTTCAGGTATTTTTCCCTAGAGAAAGAATACTCTCAAAGTGGTGATTGTTCTTGGGAAATAATCTCAGAATAGTGTTGAATTTCTTTCAGAATATCATCTGCGGTGTCCTGTGCATTAAACAAGTTTTTGGACTGTGTTTTTCTCCCAACACCCTTAGTTCAGTTGAACTGTCATGCTTGAAATCTTGATTAGCCAGTTTGGTTATACTGTACTCCAGGATGTTCAGCCTTTGGAAACTATTTGTATGAATGCTAATAGTACAGTAGGAGTTCCAATAAATTTTGCATTGGGAAAATCTGCAAAACAGAATGCATTTCTAATGCATCTTAAATAGTAACTGCAAATGTTGTTATGGGCCTTACTGGATCATATAATTGTAGAGTTGGAAGGGATCACGAGGGTCATCTAGTCCAACCAATACAGGAATCTTTCACATAGCCTGGGGCTTGAATCCACAACCCTAGGATTAAGAATCTCGTGCTCTACTGACTGAGCAGATCATCTCTATTTTCTAAGCAGAGAGATGAATGAGTCTCTTGGCCATGCATGTTGCTTTATTGCTCCTTTTTGTGAGTGAAATATTCTGTAAACTGTTTAAATATTCCAAAACTTATTTTGTCTGAACCAGGAAACTCTGAGTAACTTCTTTGGAATAAGTCAGGATATGAAGGCATGGTTCATAGGAAATTAGTTGAAGAGTTCCTGTTTTATTCCTGCTGTGAAGCAGTATGGTCATCTGAACCAGCCCACTCTGTTAGAGTAGTCTTGACTAATGTGTTGACACATTGTATTCAAAACACTGGTCCTTTGTGCATTAAATACTGTTTCTCAGATTTGGGATATGTATGGCATGTCCTTCAGCTGGGAAAACATAAGTGTTTGGGGCAGGTAACTCATTCACAGTTGTTCTTTAATAATTTTTCTGGACTATTACTACTATCATGAAATGCAGTTGGAAGAATAAATCAAATAGATTTCCTTGAACTGCATATTCAGTTTTCTCAATTTCCATCTCAACAGTAGCAGAACTCGCTGTAATTGCCAAACCCTACCACTATGTGTAGCTTTGAGCCTGCAAATATACAAGGAACAGACTGCCAAGGCATCTAAAACTAAGCAGATGCATGTCTATGCTTTATCAGTTTTAGGGCAGATGATTTTCATTACCAATTTTTGCCTCTCTTGTTGCATTAGTACTCTTTGTTCAAGTAATGAGGAGCCACATTGGGTGTTACTAAATACTGAAAGTACTGTGTAGGATGGTGATAATCTGTGTGCTTTGTGGTTTGGTGGTTTTTGCTGTTGCTGGCACACAGTTAAAAACTTGATTCTGTTTTGATAATAAAGTATATCTAACTTCAGTTATGATTCATTGGTCAATAATTTTATTTGCCTGGCACATTTTTACCTTTTTATATTTGCTTGAATCTACTGTTGCACTGCTTATAAGCAGTAAACTCATTTTTTTCACACAAGGGCTTTTGAGGCCACTGTTCATGAAAGTAGGAAAACAGTTTGTTTCTGAACCTCTCTACAACCCCCTGCGCTGATTGCCAACAATACCAACCCTCCTGTGCAGATTTTCAGGAGGCACAATGGACTTATAGGGTGAATCTTCTTCCTCTTCCCTTCCTTCAACAAAAACATTTTGTGAGCAGAATTCTGCTCTGATCTTGACAATTGGCCCCAATAGCTTTTACTTCTAGAGCTGTGTACAGTATAGTGAACAAATCCCAAACTGCACTATGCTCATTCTTTGTCTAGTTAAAAAATCCCTTTCTTTAAATTGGCAGTTAATACTACAATTGCTTTTGTTTTTCAGTTCTTGCAGTGCACCATGGCTATCTGAGTGCCAATTGTGGAAGAAAATTCCATGTATAATTTCAACTACTTTGAGAAAACTAACTGAAAATGCTGTGAAAATGAAGCTGCCATTGATTTTTCCACATTTCTGCCTGCTAATGCATCATTTCTGTATAAATATATTTGACTTTTAGTGTGTAGTTTGACAATAAACAAATGTTCACATTTTACAGTAATTCTTAGAAGTGTGCCATTCTTTATGCATATGGATGGTAGACTTTTTATATTTTGGGATTATGCTCTCAGGATTGATAAGAGGAAACAATCACATTTCATGTAATGGTTATAAACAGGGTTTAGTTTATCTTAAGGTGCACTCCCCCAATACCTGCTGGCTTAAATGGCAATAAAGATTAGCTGTAATTGGCATTCTAGTGTTCTACAACCTCAGTTGTTTCATGTGCTGCACGCCTATGAAATAATAAATGCCTGGAATAAAAAAATTAGTATTTGTCACAAGTACAAACTTAAAACATATTTCTTCTTCGGGATGTTCAGTAGATTTATTTGACTGTAGACTAGTATAACATGTTCATAGTGAAGATTATATTTAATGGTAGTTGAAAACTTTTTGTTTAACTATTTTTATCCTCTTGAAGATGTAATCCTCAGAAGAATTCATGTGCCTCTCTAGAGCACCCATTTTTTCCTTTAAATGTTCTCTCATAGATGTGTGAAAGAAAAAGTCCTAATTGACCCTTTCTTGTTCTCACCTAAAATTCCCATATTATTTGAACAAACTTGTGAACAAATGCCTGAGCAGATTGATTACAGAAGCCATAGATGTGTGCATCATGTACAGTGCATGGTAGTTACTACCAGAAACAAGAACAACGTTGACTACCTGGGAAGCTGTTGGTATGAAGTAGCCCCTTGCATGGTTGTGATAATTTCAGCCAGGCCAGCTTATTGGTGCCATTTTCTTTTTCTAGTAGCTACTATTCTGCAAGTTTAATGTGTAAATGGATGCATACTGGTCTTTTTTCTTTTACTATTCAACCCAAATCTTGCATCTGTTCATTATTTGTGAGTATAGTGAAACTTCAAGTTAGGATAGCAACGCTTTCCAGGCTTTGATCAATGGGCTTGATAACGTTTGGGGTCTACAAGATATGTTGAGATGAATCTGCAGCCCAGCCTTATGAGCCGCTATGCAGGTGCTGCTGCCCTAGGTAGTGGGAGGGAGACAAGGTTAGGATAGGGCAGTTGCAGCAGCAGGCGTCAACAGATGTACAACAATATATTGTTTCCTCTGTGCTACAAAGAGCACCAAGCAAGCTCTGATGAGGGCAGAATTGGACAGCCCTCTATATTGTTAGCCCCACTGGAAACAGCCAGAGGTCTATTCAGTGGTGCAGCCTTGTTGACATTTCTTGACATATTTGATGGCATGATGAAAGCTGCATGTTCTGACCAATTTGCTCAGCCAAGGATACATTTCTTAGCTGCCAAGGCACAAATCCAGGTTCATTCCACTGCTAAACATTTTAAGGGTCAATTTGCCTATTGTGATTTTAAAAAAATTCTTGTGCTGAGAAAGATTGTTTTTAGAATGGAATCAGTAATGTATGGATTTAACACTTCAGTTGTTTGTGTCTTGCAGCATCTACCCATAGAATCACACTAGTATAATGGACTCTTTTCTAAAAGGATCTTGCATTATCATCCAGTCCCTGTAACTCGTATTGGCAGTTTAAAATCAAAGTTCTGAAATCATTGACACTCTTCGTATGCATATTTTGCTGTTCACAATTGTTGAGTAATAGTTGTAGATTATTTGCAATCTGCTACGTAGCGATTTTCGTACATTCTGAAATAACTGGATACTGTTCTAACTGTACAAATGTAGTAACTATTTTCAGTGCCATTCCAGGCAATTGTTTGGAAATAAACTTGGAACTCGCTTTATATTCTTTCATACCAAGACGGTGTAAATCTGAGATGATACAGTTCTTGAGCACTACAGTAATGTTGCAGGATATGCTAGATCTTTTTTATTTATTTATTTATTTATTTATTTATTTATTAAACTTTGATTTTGTTGAAAGCATTAGCACAGCATGGTAGGTGACAGTTGTAGGTGGGAGAAGATAACTTTGTGATGATTCTTAACTTTGAAGTGTGCGAGACCAGCTATACAATTCCGAAGAAAAAGTTGTAGTACAACTCCTTTAAATCTCTCTTGCTACATACACAGGTGGAGTTCATGCATGTTTCCAGTCTTTCAAAAATGATTTTTTGGTAGAAGGGTAGCATTATACTAGGAATATCCCAACTCCCACCAACCCCAGTCAGTATGGGCAGTGATCATGAAAACGTATTAAATAACAGCTGACAGGATACAGATTCCACATTCCTATGTTTTACACTTCTCACTGCTATTTTTCTCTGTACACAAAATTTTCTACTTCCTCGATCATGCAAATATGTGAGGCTGCCTTAATGATTAAGAGGAATCTATCAGATTACATACACTGCATATTGCCAGTTCTATTAGGGATGACTTGGGAAGATCAGTCTGTACTCTTTGCATGTCATAACTGATGTAACAAAAAATAATTAGATGCAGCAACTGCTGCCAAGTGTCCCAAAATAATGTAGGATCACAAATGAATAACCAGCGATTGTGCATACAGCTGAAAAAAGATCTAAAGGTATAGATATGTTTGGATGATACACATAAAAGCAAACTCTTTTTGCAAGCCTGCACATCTTCATTATCCTGGAGTCTGTCTTAATGGCGGGAGGTAGTTGGACCTGAAACACATAGCTGGAAGATTGGGAAGGCTAGCTAGTGGTGTCCAATTTAATTTCTAAAAATTAACCCATAGAAAGGAGTATTGAGATCTGGTTGAGATGTCTGAAAATTACTGAAGCCCAAGGGTTGGTGCAAGTCAGTGAGGTGACACTGTTCAGACTGTGACTGCAAGGCTCACTGATCCTCCGGCCACCATTTAAGTAATAACTGGGATAAGTGAGGCTCAACCCCTCCAGTGAAGGCAAGTGAGATACCCTCTCCCCAGAGGTGGCTAGTGTCCATTGGGGCTAGTGAGGCAGAAGCAGGAAGACCAGCAGTAAGTGCAGCCAGAATCAAAGGCAGGTGGGAGAAAAACTAGAAATGAGATTAAAAGGAGGGCATGGATGTCAGTGTTGCCTTCTGGAGCGTTGCAAGAAGGCAGGGAAATGGGGATTGGCTGAGCACAGATTGAGTTTGCAGTGCTACATTTGCAATGGACCTGCCTCTCCCCTAAACCCCCTGTTTGTCTAACCTCGGACATGATACTTGCATCTCTTTCAATTAAAATCATGAATGGCTTTGAGCATTAAAAACACACACAAAAAAAATAGCAAAGCCATCTAGAACATTTTAAACTACTGCCATATGTGGCAATCACTATGACTAGCAGAAGCAAAATCTTCCAAGGGCAATTTGAGCAGGCCTATCTCCATGCTGCCAAACATCTGGTGGCTTGCTCCTGATAGCTGGAGAGGAGAAATGCAAATGTGGGTATAAACAAACCAACGCTTCCTTGCTTCAGTGAGGCACAACTAAAGCTCAGAGAAAACAGCAACCACGCAACCCTTCAGTTCTACAGATGCATCTGTATCTAAACTTTAGACAGAAGGCTCAGGCTGCATGCCACCACCGTGTTGTAAATAGGCTAAATTTCAGGAGAACCTAATAAAAATTGCTGAAATAATTTAAAAACATGTTTTGAGGGGCAATTTGTTGTTTTCGTTTGCAGCTGGTTTGGGGGCACAAAAAACATAGCCCCACTTTTCCTTTAACTTAAATTTGACTTAAATTTCCTCAGTATTCAATAATATTGGAGCTCCATCTTCTATAACTGATATTTCTCAGTATCAGTATCAAAACCTTTATTGGCATCACTTACAAACATTCAAAGTAAATAGGCCAGTATGATTTCATCACCATATCATCAGTACAGTCACTTGCCAAAGGGAAGAGCGGACAACAATCTCATCTCTGTGGGTCTCCAACAAGGGCAGGGTCCTGTAATGAACTTCGGCAGCAAAAGATCAAATAGAGGAATTTAGCTACTGTCTTGGTGAGCTCCTGATCTCTCCCCTGTAATAGGAAGCGTATAACCTCTGTCTCCGGTTTCCATATTGGAATACATAGTTGGTCTACTGTAGGAATTGCTGGCAGAGATCATCATACATTTTACAATTGAGGACCATGTGAGCTAGAGTTTCCACCAGGTGGGCATCACATGGGCAGATCCTATCTCCTTCTGCCATCCCCACGAACCTACCCCAGAGGAGGTTAGAGGGATTAGAATTGAACCTAGCCAGTGAAAAAGCCCTTCTTTCTTGCGGGTTAAACAAAAATAGTAAATAATTGGGGTTAAATTCCTGTGCCCAAGAAAGTCGAAAATAAAAAGGGGAACATGTTTTTTTCCGCATCTGAAATTAGTTCCTGTCCCATAGCCTAGTTTTTAACATGGATTTGGCTATTGGGAAAGCCACGGCACCTAAGAGATCCTCTGAAAGTCCAAGTTGCCGTATCTTTGTACAAAACAGTCGTAGTCCTAGGGAAGGGAAGGAGTCTGACAGAACTTCGCTAAGTAAAGTGTCTTTGTCTGCTGAAAAGCAAATGTTTAGCCAGCATAATAGAAAACTCATCTAGGCAACTGTCTCTAGCTTATGTTGGCCTCCTTCAAGACATAAGGTTGCATAAGGTACACAGCATGGGACAGCGAAAATCTTGAATAGAAAGGCTGTCTGCACTCGCTCCACTGACTGGGTAAACCCTGACTTCCAGGTTGGAATTCCATAGAGCAGCTGAGTTCTAACTTTGGCATTAAAAACCTTAGGGGCAGATAGAAGAGATGTGTTGGTTACCTCTTGTTCCAAAGAAGCACATTATGGCCTGCACAGACAGCGTACGGGTGTTTACCGCCACTGCGAGGTGCGAGGACCACCGGAGCCTGTGACGGAAAGTGGTCCCCAGATAGTTGAACTCGGATACCTGCTGGATGTGTTTCCCACCAAAAAGCCAACTATAGCTCTTACGAGAATTCCCGAAAACCCATTATTTTGCTTTTACTGTATTGAAGTTCATGCTCATTTTCATTCTGGACAGATAGCCAATAGAGGCATTTAACAGATGCTTTAAAACAATTCTTGTCCGTGAGAGCAGGATCATGTCATCTGCATATAGGAGGATGGGAATTTTTGATGCATTGAGTTTTGGGCTGTGAGCATCCACCAGTTTTAACTGATATTTCTGGAACAGACTATTACTGTGTACATGGATTTGTGGACTTTAACCTAATTGTACTAACATTACATTGCTAGCTGTTAGTGCAGGTACCTAAAGTTTCTGAAGTGCTCTAACTCATTTTCATCTGCAGAATACTACTGTTGTTCCTCAAGCCTTCTTTTAATAAGATCAACAAGTTTTTTTAGGCTGAAACTTCCTACACATATTGATCAGAGAATAAGTCTCAATAAATTCAATGGGAATTACTTCTGAGTGGACACAGAATCTCACGGTTAATCTCTGCTTATAAGACAGTTCCCAATTCCAATATTTTAGGTGTCATCTTTTCAGTTTGGACCGAGTAGGAGTAAATAATTCAATTTACAGAGAGAAGAAAGTTCACATGTGTTTACCACAGCGACTGAAATGGCTTTCGCCTTAATGCATAGGCTCACAATAAACTTAGGTGAGAGTCAACGAGTTCCTTAAAGAATCTCAGCGTTACTGCCTTAAACAGAGTTTCGCTGGTTAGTAATGAGAGCGTTCTCATTGATAGGGTTGCCAGACTCAATAGAGGACAGGACTTCTGTGTCTTTAATTGCCCTGCTCTCTTTTGAGTCTGGAAACCTTAAAGAGAAACCAGCAGACCCTTTGCTTGGAAATTGAACAAAGGGTCTGCTGGTTTCTCTTTAAGGTTTCCAGACTCAAAAGAGAGCAGGGCAATTAAAGGCACAGAAGTCCTGTCCTCTATTGAGTCTGGCAACCCTACTCATTGACATGTTTGGAACATGTGCATTTAGGATCCAGTGATGGGGCAATGTAGCAGAGAATATAAGGGAAAGCACAGCTGGCCTAAAAAAAAAGAATGCAAGGAATAAAGTAAAAGAGCCATTTGTTTTGCAACAGGCATATAGTATAACTAGAAATGATAGTTTAATGACAGAAGTGCAAGCATTTTTATGTGTCAGTGGGGATTTGTTATATGTTAAATAGATCTTTCAAAAATCATTGGTTTTCACATAGAAACCTATTCAATTACCGGTATAACAAATTTTGAACTCTTGTAGCAGGGCTATGCTGATCCATGACTACTAATAGGCTTTCCTTCCTTCCTTTCTTCGAGCTAGTGAGCCACAGCTGATGGGGCTTTATCCTTTCAAATGTATCAGTACTGGAGGGCTGATTCCAAGCTGTATAAAAAACTAAGCACATAAGAGTGCTTAATTCACATGGGGCATTCTATATGACAGAATGGGGATTGTACAGAGCAAACAGATAGGGATTTTAATTAAAGTAGGCGTTTGAAAGCTACAATCCCTGTGCACACTTACAGGGGAGTAAGCCCAGTTGAACACAGCAAGACAATGCATTGGGCTGCATGAATAGAATGCATATCTCCCTATAGTGTTCCTATAAGTCCTGTGGCTCTGACATCTTACTTGGGACTGCTTTCCAAGCCTGGATGGAGAGCTGCCACTCAAAAGATGAGAGAGAAGAGAAACCAGTAGGAGGCGGTTGAAAGACCATGTGACCTTTTACCGTGTAGAAAGCTCCCAAATGTTCTTGTTCCTAGAGGAAAGCCACGGCGAGATAGGGAGGAGCGTAGCTCAGTGGTAAAGCACTTCCTTTTTTAAATAAAAATTCTCAGGTTCAACCTCCGGCATCATTAGGGTTGTGTTCACACTGATACTTACTGCGCACACACTGCGTTTCTGGTGCTAGGTTTTTAAATCCATGTTCACACAGTGTTATCCAAAAGGGATATTTAACCTGTGCTTTATTATAAGGCACTACGGTTCAATGTGTTGTTTCTCAAACTGGTTTCACACTAACCTTAAGGTGTTCCTAAGTTGTCTCTAGCCTTTACACAGGGCAAAGACATCCCTGCCCCTCAACACCCCCTTGGAACGAATTTGGCACTAAAGAAGCTGGGGGGAAAGATCGGAGAAATGAACTGCAAAAACAAGGCCATAATGTGAACACACTCTAGGTAGTGCTGAGATTGCAAAACTCCACTGTCTGAAACCCTGGACAGCCACTGCCAGTTATTGCAGACAATGGATAGAGCTGGATAGAGCAATGGTCTAGATCTGAAAACCAAGAGTGGAGAAGGAAGGAAGTTGTGTTCGGCAGAACATTAGTATGTTTTGAAGGTTGGGATTAGTATAGTAATAGCTGTATTAAATAGTAATTGAAATGAAACAGATGAATTGTTTTATTTATGATTATTTTCTTTCTGTCTTTGGGAAAATAATAAAAAAAATTTTTTTTAAAAAAGGATAGAGCAATGGTCTGACTCAGTAGAAGGCGTTTTCCTAGGTTCCTACCTAAGACTGTGAATGCCTTTGTGACATCAAAACCAGCAGGCCACCCGACCTCTTCCCCCCCTTACACAATGTTGCATGCAGGCAAACCTGTGGCTCTTAAAACTGAAAGGGAGCACTGGGGGGGGGGGAAGGAGCAGGACCTCAGTCTAGGAGACAGAGAGAAGAAAACACATGGAGCAGCCTTCACGAAGCTGGTGACCTTTAGCTATTTTGGACTGCAAACCCCCCCAGCTCCAGCCAGCAGGGAAAGAAGGAGGGAGTTAGGTAAGGCCCTGAAGGAATAATGGGCAGGCACAAAGGGTTAGGGTTAAGGCTGCTTCTATATTTGCTCCATTTGGGAAGCATCTTGCTAGTCCAGCGGATAAAATATGCATGACTGCAACAGAGGGAAAAGTGGCACCAAATAATTTGAGAGAAGTAGGGTTGTTGTTTTCAAATGATGGAATAAAGCTTGCGACAAGCACAGCGGAAGAAGGTGACATCATCTCCTGTACATATTTTAATCAAACTGCCAGCTGATGTTGACAGAAACTGGAGATGGGGGGGGGAGAGGCAGGCTGCTGTATTAATGCACATGAAGAAATAAGCATCCCCCCTATTAAAAGTGGAGTGGGGAATGTTTTCAGCTCCCCCCGTCTGGGGCGGGGGGCACATGCCAGTGGTTGTGGAGACTAAAGGCAAAAGCAGAGAAAGAGATGTGACTTACCATTGAAACAGTAGACATAGTTTCTCACCATGCAAATATTAGACCTTACATATACACCTCTACACCACCTGCCCGGGCAAGCAAGAGGACATTTTAAACGTTCAAGGACACAGCCTGGTAATGGGAATGGCCTGGGGAAGAGTTCCAGGCATCCAATAGAGACCTAGAGGCCTGAAGTTCCACACCCTACTTAAAAGGTTTTCGAGCATTTTTAAAAAATCAAATGTAACTTTTGAATATGTAAACAAAACGTCCATTCGTCAAGCTCTTTCAGGAATCTAGGGTGACTTGCTGCTTTTGTCCCAGACTGAGTTCACACTTTTGACAGGTAATTCCTTTGTGGTGATAAAGGTACTCTCCATCTGTGAAATTGAGACCAGCCATGTGAAATACAACATTAGCTTTCCTATTGTTGCACTTCATAAGCTCCGAACTTGATTTCACACGCCGAAGCACATTTATGAAACGAAGGAACCGCAAAAAAGCGGGGGGGGGGGATGTTGACACCTCATGGTGACATTTCCCTGTCACACAGATGATCTTTCCAAGTGCCCCAGAGGAATGGCAATCAAAGCATTGCTTTTGACGGGCATAGTCCTGGTGGATCTCAAAAGGCATGTGCATTCATCACCATAAGTGTGTCCCATAAACACAAATGATGCAAAGCTTTATACATAACCATTGTTATTAAACTGGTAATTCCGAAAGCAGTTTGGTTCTTTTCATCTACAGCAGGCATAGGCAACCTTGGCTCTCCAGATGTTTTGGAACTACAACTCCCATGATCCCTGACCACTGGTCCTGTTAGCTAGGGATCATGGGAGTTGTATTTCCAAAACATCTGGAGAGCCAAGGTTGCCTATGCCTGATCTACAGAATATATGTAGGAATGTCTGTATATGTCCAACAGAAAAGCCTGGCAGTGCTACGCATGATCATGTATGATTGTTACAATGCAGTCCTATTTCCTATTAAATCAGGGATGGAGGGAATGTATGTCCTTTCAGATATTGCTAGACTAGAGCATCATCATTCCTGACAATTGGCCATGCTGGCTGTGGCTGATGGGAATTGTAGTTCAGCAACAGCCCAAGGTCCCCCACTGCTGCTTTAAAAGAAGCACCCCTCTATTAAACAATTATTCCCCATCCCTTTATTAAATAGTAATTTCAAGATTTTGGTCTTGCTTTTTTACATTTTTGCTGCTGTTGGTGCCTCCCTCAATTTTCTTTTTCTTTTCCTGTTCTCCCCACACCACAACACTTTTGGTAGATTCCCATCTTAAAGCTTTTGTTTAAGTTTAAGAAATCACGTGGCTGTTTTGACTTGGGCAAATACCATAGTGAGAAAGGTCAGTCCTCTTCTAAAACAAACAGAATGTTTGAAGCAGTGTTGTATTTTAATAAAATTAAATCTTAAGTATTCACAAGGCATTATGCACATACAGTATAGACTGTATTTAATGCCTATGGACCGTTGATTAGTTTACTCTCGTAGAGTCAGCTTTGGACACTGGGTAGACTTACGGCCTAGTGCAGATATACTGCTTTTTTAAAATGAATGGGTCACCATAGGGTTCAATACAGCCTGTTTCTCTTTCCCCGCTACCTCTGCCTTGCTTCAGAAGCAGGGTAGGGTGGGAGTGGACAGAGACACAGCAGTGTATGGATAGACCTTCTGGTTCCCATAACAGCACGGCTTGTCGTTTGGAAGGTCGGCGATTCGAATCCCCACAATGGAGTGAGCTCCCGTTGCTCTGTCCCAGCTCCTGCCCACCTAGCAGTTTGAAAGCACACCAGTGCAAGTAGATAAATAAGTACCGCTGCGGCGGGGAGGCAAACAGCGTTTCTGTGCACTCATCACGGTGTTCCGTTGCTCCAGAAGCGATTTAGTCATGCTGGCCACATGACCCGGAAAGCTGTCTGTGGACAAATGCTGGCTCCCTTGGCCTGAAAGCAAGATGAGCGCCGCAACCCCATAGTTGCCTTTGACTGGACTTAACTGTCCAGGGGTACATTACCTTTTACCTATTCTACATTTGCATGCTTGCATTTGAGAGTGTGCCAAGGATCAGAAGAAAACCAAGGCTCTACTGAGCCTATGGCGACCACCCCTTGCAGTGTGGGTACCGCGCTAGAATGGATCGAGACTACCCATTGTGCTCCACTACCGGGAAGGAACAAATGTAACATGTAAGGAGTTTTATATGAATGGGCGACTCTGGTGCCATTGTGTGAGAATGCCCTAAGGTTAAATAATAACCCAGGTGGAAAACCACGTTGAAGTGGTTTATCTAATTGGGCAGAACCCAACTGGTGCTCTTGCAGCCAACGGAAAGACTTTCCATCCAGTGAAGGCATCTGCTAATAATGGAAGAAGAGTGGGGTCATTTTTGCTAATTTCTCCTCCCAGCAACACTTCCCGAAAATCAGCTGCATAGAGTTCAGGGAGTCTCCAGAACATGGTGGGAAGTGGTGGTATTGGGATTTCAGGAGGAGGAAGAGCAAATTTGCAGGTCGCCTCCTCCCATTAACAGAGGTACCTGATGATTGAAAACCCTTCTGGTAATGTAAGAACACAACTGGGTCAGTCTCTCTCGCCCCCTCCTCCCCGGTGCGTGTAGAAAGTTAAGAGAGAGTTCTCAAAATGCAACCATGTCCATTATAAAAAGGAGCCAAACATTCCCATCACATTGAAAAAAAGGAACAAAGTCTTTTGTGTTATATAGAAATTATATTTATTGCATTTGATTATGTTTGAGGGTCTCTCGACAGCTAACTGCCTTTTGCAGGGTGGCAGCTTATAGGTGGTTTTAATAAAGAGAAAATAAGTTTTTTTTTTAAATGACATCATTCAGTTAATGGGGGTGCAAGTATTTAATGATGCTTTCCACTGTGCAGCTCAGTTGCTCTAGCAGTTTTGTTTTTAAAAGTCACCTATTTTTGCTAATGGTGTGTTACATGAATGACTTCCGAAACTCAGAAGACTTAGCTACTGTAGTCTTTTATCCAAGCCATGGTATGGTTGTGTTGATTATAAAAGGGGGAAAAAAGAAGTTCAGTGCCGGAATAGCCACTGTATAATTTTCAAAAGGTAAATTGGATTTATTTTTATTTTTATTTTTGCTGGAGCTAAAAAAAAAGGGGGGGGGAGTAATTTCTGTGTGGACCATCATCATTGGGTGTTTTTTGTTTTGTTTTTTTTGAAGGCATATCCGCAGTAAAATAGGGTTTCATTGAAAACAGTAAATAGTAGTCTCCATGCAACAGATCCATTATCATTTCCAAACATGCAAGGTGCTTTTTAAAAAATTAAAAAATATAAGGTGCCTTGAGAATGCTGGCAACTTTATATTTGGAACATACAGTTTGTTTGTTTGTTTATATATATATGTATATATTTATATATTTACATTGTTACTTGTTAACCTTACCTTACAAGCTACAAAGTTAGGAAAATATACAGTACTTTTGCATATAATGGTATATCCTTGCAGCCCCTGAGTCAAGTATAGAGGATATAAATACAAAATAAAAAAGCCATTAAAAGCACTTACATTTTAGGTGATGTAAGAGTATAAAAGGGTTATTTCCCAGGAAGACCAGGATCAGAAACATGCCTATAGAGACCCAAGATTCCTACAGTGCTTAGAGATGAATCTGGCAAGGATGGGTGTCTGATTTGGTGGAGGTAAGCCTTACGATGATGTTGTTGGGGCAGCTCTAAAGACTGGGCATGCTCCTGTTCCAGAAATGATGCCAGGTTGTCTTCTGAGGCTGTGTTAAGATGCACTCCGCTCGAGAGAGATTCTTTGGATTTCAGTTTTGATTTTTCGAGGTCTAGAAATTCAGGACACTGAGAAAACGGAAGCAAACAACAGCAGGGTCAGAAAGCATTTTTAAGAGTCCATTTCTAATGAAAACCTGAAAGTGAAAGTCTCTCTGTGAAAACTGCATACCCTCCAACACTTCTCTGATGAAAATTAGGACGTCCTATTTTATAATAATGCCAACAAATTTATCATCTATACCCTGCCCATCTGACTGGCTTGCCCCATCCACTCTGGGCAGCTTCCGACACATATAAAACATAGTTCTAGTTACAGGTAGGTGGCCGTGTTGGTCTGATGTAGTCGAAACAAAATAAAAAAATTCCTTCCAGCAGCACCTTAGAGACCTACTAAGTTTGTCATTGGTATGAGCTTTTGTATGCATGCACACTTCTTGTTGGTCTCTTAAGGTGATGCTGGAAGGATTTTATTTTATTTTATATAAAACATAATAAAACATTAAACATTTAAAAACTTCCCTATACAGGGCTGCCTTCAGGTGTCTTCTAAAGGTTGTATAGTTACTTATCTCCTTGGCTCAGGGGGGTCACATAACTCCATACCCTCCAACTTTTCTTTGATGAAAATAGGGATGTCCTAAGAAAAAGTGGGACATTCTGGGATCAAATCAGAAACCGGGATGGCTTCTGTAAATCTGGGACAGTGTCCCTGAAAATAGGGACACTTGGAGGGTCTGAAATTGGGTCTCTGGCGTTATTGTAAGATGTATACATACACAAATAAACACCCCTACATTCATAGGCAATAGCTTGTCTAATAGGCACAGATAAATTCACAGGGACAATGTTTTCAATAGCTATCAGTCCTAGTGACTGTTACGCTGCATCAGAGGCACTGTGCCTCTGATAGGAACAACTGTGGCAGAGGGCTGCAGCTCTCGGATCCCGTTTGTGGGGCTCCCATAGGTTGGCCATTGTGGGTAACAGGATGCTGGCCTAGAGAAGGACCCCTGATCTCACCCAACAGGGCTTTTCTCATGCTTGCAAATGGATGCATCTGATGACGTGTATTCTTGCCCATGAAAGGACACAGCCTAATAAACCACAGGACGTATCTGTACCTGTATGCATACCTGTGAAGGACTGAAGCTTCTGTCCGTTTTAATAGATGCTATGGGGTGAAGACTTTGCACTATTCGGACAGCTGGCCTCTGGTAATCTGCCCCAGTGGCCACCATGCTATAGGCAGGTGGAACAAGTGCCGATTGTCTCTGCAGCAGCTGTAGGATGGTTTGAATGTCAGAAGTCATTTGGGATTCAAGCCTGGGAAAGTAACAAGAAATCGGTAAGTATTTTTGTAGTAGGGATGACACAGTTTTGTCAAGAAAGAACAAGCCACAACTTGCAGTAACTTTACTTAATACTTGTGAACAAGAATAAACAGGGGAAGAATTTTCTTTTGGCACTCTATGGCTAGTAATTTTCTTTTACACAATCACAGCAGTGTGGAGTTGGAAGGGACACCAAGGGCCATCTAGTCCACCCCCTGCAATGCAGGAATCTCAGCTACATCATGCATGACGGACGGTCATCCAAACTCTGCTTTAAAACCTCCAAGGGAGTCTTTTCCACTGTCGGACACATCTTACTGCCAGCAAGTTCTTCCTGATGTTTAGTTGGAAACCTCCTCCTTTCTTGTAATTTGAATCCATTGGTCCGGGTCCTAGCCTGTGGACCAGGAGAAAACAATCTTGCTCCATCCTCCAAGTGAAAGCCCTCAAGATATTTGAAGATAGCTATCGTAACATATCTTCTTTGGGCGGGAGGTAGTATGCATGACAGCCCGCAACAGAGCAGATTGCAGGCAACTTTTGAACAGCTGGAATTCAGTGGCAGAAGAATGCTCTCAAAGTTTGTGCCTGATCCAGGCCGGGGGATCAATTTAGCTTTAGGGAAGGAGTAGATCATTTCAGATTTGGTCTAAGGAGGCCCTTCTTCAGATCTCAGACAGGAGCTCAATGGCTGCACCAGTGTGTGTGTGTGGGGGGGGGAGCTATTATAGGAGAGGTTCAGTGGAAGGAGAAGAAAAGGGTGAAGTTTTGTGCCCCATGTTCAATTTCTGAAAGAGAAATGTTTATCGGGGACTGGCATGCTCCCCCCCCACCTCCCCCGGTACTACCTGTGCAGGAACTATGAAATAACCTGGATGTAATAGCCCAGGTGGTGCTGTGGGTTAAACCACAGAGCCTAGGGCTTGCTGATCAGAAGGTCGGCGGTTCGAATCCATGCAATGGGGTGAGCTCCTGTTGCTCGGTCCTAGCTCCTGCCCACCTAGCAGTTCGAAAGCACATCAAAGTGCAAGTAGATAAATAGGCACCGCTCTGGCGGGAAGGTAAACAGCATTTCCGTGCGCTGCTCTGGTTCGCCAGAAGCAGCTTTGTCATGCTGGCCACATGACCCGGAAGCTGTCTGCGGACAAATGCTGGCTCCCTTGGCCTATAGAGCGAGATGAGCGCCGCAACCCCAAAGTCGGACACGACTGGACCTGATGGTCAGGGGCCCCTTTAATAGCAAGATACTTTCTCTCAGGTAAACAGTTCTAAAACTGTGACCCTAATGATCTCAGGTGAGAGGTGTTGCTAAAAGGGATAGGTTTTCCCTTTGTTCTCGCAGGGGTATCCATGCAAAACCCTTCCTCAATCAATTTTCACTCTGGTGGTTGCTTGCTCAACACACAGGGAATCTCTCATTAAAAGCCTTCCTCCATGTACTGAAGCTCAGACACACAGCAGGGAGTTCTCAGTAGCTTTGCCAAGATTATGGAACTCCCTTCCTTGGGAAGCCTGCCTGCCTCTTTCTTAGCTTGCTTCCAAGCGAGCAGAAAAAAGATGCTTCTGTATTTGCCAGGTGTTTGATCTGTCTTAATTTGTATTGTTTTGCGGGGTGGAGGGGGAGAGTTTCCTGCTGTTGTGGATTTTGCTACCGTTGCTCCTCGTTTTATCTCTCTGTTACAGATAGCATTTTGTTGCTTTGATGTGGTTACATATTGCTCTTAAACTGTTGTGGCGCTTTGTTGTCAAAAAAGTAAGTTAGATTGAATTCACAAATGAAATAAATAAACACTCACTACACTCTGTCAACTGATCGGAAATCCAGGGAAGTGAAAATGTGGCGGCAGTTTTCACCAGTTCTCAATTAGAGCACACAGCGCTGAGTTCTCAGGTAAGCTGCTACACTGCAAATGATTATCCACCACAGGTTTGTCAGGCAGGAAGCAGCAGACAGAGCTCCCTGCATGCTCCCTGCTACCTGCTGTCTTGTAACATATGTCATGTTGCTGCATTTTTATTTTTTTCCCCCCGCTGGAAATTAGGCCACAGCTATTCAGGCTTGATTGGCTCATAGAATGCAAGGGAAGTCTTATATCGGCTTTAAATTGCTTGTTAAAATGTACAGTGCAATGTGCCCAGGAGCACTCGGTGACTAATATAGACTGAGTTTGTCAATTCAGGATGAAATTGCCCATTTGTCATGACAAAAGTGCTGAAAGTAATGGAATCCTAGGGAAATGATTTTATTTTATTTTAAAAAAATAAAAGGCTGAACAAAGGCCAATTTCCAATTAGATGCAGTGCTGCTTTCTTGCAAGTCTTTTCTGTGCCCGTTTGCAAGATTTATTCCACTTGCAGAAGGGAAGGGGCGTGGTCCTGCGAGATACTTCAGCAACCAGAAACCAAAAGGTCGTGCCAAAGGACATCTTCTGTTTTCATGCCCATTTCATGCCCATTTCTAAATTCAGGGGACAGCTATAACATAAATATATATATATATATATTTACAGTTAAGATAGGATCCATTTTAGTGACTGAACTCTAGTAAATTTCTGGTGTTTAGGAGCCTATACTCAGCCAATCATTTCAGATTACAGAGCACTGATGTAATGGGATATTGTTCAGAGTTGCCTGCATTAGCCATTTCCAATATGTTTTACTGAACATTTGTTTTACTGAGGGGACTAGTTGTGGGAAAGCAGGAACCTTCAGTCTCTGCAACTGCTTCATGGGGGCAAGACCTACAGAAGAATAGTTGATGTGCTCATTAGGCCTTATATTCCTGTGCAGATCCTGTCCCCCCCCCAATAAAGAGTTAACTCCACTTTACTTTGTGTGATTTATTCCTAGCTTGCTCTTGTCATTAATATGAAATGTATCAGCTGACAAGTACAGTGGTGCCTCGCTTAACGAATGCCCTGCTTAACGAAATTTTCGCTTAACGAAAGGTTTTTTCTAGCGAAGGTTGCCTTGCTAGACGAATTCGTTTTCGTCTAGCGAATCGCGGTTTCCCATAAGAATGCATTGAAATTCAATTAATGCGTTCCTATGGGCAAAAAAAAAAATCAAAAAAAATTCAATGCATTCCTATGGGATTCGCTCGACGAATTTTTTTGTTATAAGAAAAGACCCGTGGAATGAATTAAATTCCTCTAGCGAGGCACCACTGTAATCTGCCACAATTGAGGACGACTGCCAAATCATGTACTAAAATTCAGGCTGCAAATCTACACTCACTAACCTGAGAGTCCAGGCCCCTGCCCAAACTCCCTATAAATTGTAAGAACAGTAGCTAAGACAGCCTATTTATTAAGCATTCATCCTGATTCACTTGCACAAAGCTTATGTAGTGATAAGGCTGTCAGTTTTTTTATTGAGGATTCATTCTGATTTGTTTTGGGGGCAGATACGTGAAAATGGGCATTCATCCTAATTTGCTTGCAGAGTGCTTACAAATCATTCGTTCATCCCACACTTCTCAGTGCATTTCTGTACCACTTTCCTAACTGCAAAGAGTTTTCTCAAGTGGATTTGTAGAACAAGGACAACAGAGCCCTTTAAGCCACATAAATGGCACAAACATAAAGTTCCAGTATGTGCTTTCTGCAAAATATTGAAAATCTGCAGGTGCCTTAAGCGGGATGTCATAAATGGAAATGGGGGTGGGGGCACCTTTGGTTCCTCCCCCTATATTTGAAAAATGTAAACCAAGAAAACCCTTTAGTCAACCACAAGGCTAAATACACGAGTTTGCACGTGTAAATAAAATCCAGCAGATCCCAATATGATTCCAGTATTACCCAGTGGCAAACCCAGGCTAAGAGAGAAGCAGGAGGCTCTTTGACAGCAAATTACGTTTTTGACAATTCTGGGCCACAGATTAATTCTAGGCTGCCTGAAAGAGAAGAATGATGGCAGGCCATCTTCATTACCATCTAGTGAAATCTTGCAGGGAAATGAACCTCCATTAAGGAGAAGCTGAGTGTTTCCTTTCCGATTTGATTAAATGCCCTGTCCCAATGAGAAAGAACTCTTCCCCAGAGAATGGGGAATAATAGCTGCCTCTCTATTGTTTCTACGGAATATTGCTGGCTGGACCACTTGTTGCCCTGGGGATGATCTTCAAAAACAGCTTAGGAGACACAATATGATTTGTTTACAGGAAGCTTGGCTTGTCACTATTGATTCAGACAAAATTATTTTACCTGGGTGTAAAGCTAATAAACTAGCAGCAAAAGGCTTTGCCACTTTTTTCTTAATATGGCCCTAAAATTGAGGAGTGAACAAACAAGCTTAAATTATGTTTTCTCTGGTAATTACAGTATGGATTCCTCTTTCCTCTCTTTTAATAGTTAACAGCTATATCAGCCCTGGGGACCTGAAATTCTGTATAGAATTAACTTGGAACAAATTGTGTTTTAGAATTGAGTTACTGAGTATAGATATATTGACTCTATTACTGTCTTGGCAGGTGATTTTAACACATATGGGGCAAGGACAACAAAGAACTAACAGTTATGTTGGCTCTTGAGGAAGATTATTATTTTTCCTTTTTTTCTGCCCTACGATTTGAGAAATGATTATGATTTTATGAAATCTTGCTGAATTTCAATTCTTAAAATCTCTCTTCAAATTTAATCTTCAATTCTTAAGCAGAAGGAGTCAACAAGATAAATATGGTGACTTTCATTTCATTTGTGCCTTAAGGCTAAGCAAAGCAAATTTTATCTCTGTTCCATCAGATCTTGCCAGTTATTTTATTGATTTGCTTCCTTTTGGTTACAACAATCAGTGGCTGGTTAGCACTGACAGGGCTCATCATTTTGATTGAAGAAAAACTGACCAGGAATAGGTAATTTGTAATTCAGCCTGAAGCTGTAGGCACCAGAAACCTAAAATTGTATTGTTGTAGAACACACTAGGTCAACTGGGGGTGCTTCCAAGCAGAAGCTATTTCACAGGTGGGATTCAATCGCATACTAGCAAATCCAGGTTACATAATTAAAATGTAATGCTCTTGGGCAACAGATCCAGTCCCCTCTTCCAAAAAACCCACACAAATTCTGACTTTTTGCAATAAGGAAAGTGATGGGGAAATACACAGGTATCTGTTGGATAACAATAGCTTGACGCAACATCAAAATACATCCTTGCAAGCCAATTGGGATGAATGCTTAATAAGAGGTAATCTGGAAACAACCAAAGTCTAATACTTTTGTCCAGTTGCATTGTTCTTTTTAAATGACTATTCCACCTACTCATTCATTAGTTATCTACCAACAGATAGTGAATAATCGTAAAGATGGTCAGATAGTTTGATTTGCTTTGCAACCTGGAGCATGCTCTACTCTGCTTTGCAGTGCAATCCTATACTTCTCTACTCAAGCGAAAGTCTCATGGACAGGCCCGGTGCTAGGGTTTTGGTGCCCCCCCCCCCGGCCAATCATATTTCAAACACAGATGGCACAGTGTTACTGGTGTCATGATAAAAACAGGGGTGTGCTTAAAGCCGGGGGTGCTTCCTCACTTTTATGCTGTTTTTCTGCCATAGAAAGGATACTAATGGAACTCTTGCTAATTGCATTGCTAGCACCAGATCAACGACAATCTCTTCAGCACACTGTGTCTTTGCAGAAATCTGGGAGCCACAATCGCCGCAGAGTAGCCAGCTTTGCTGATTAGACTGAGCACTGAGAGCAAGAAATTATAAGTACTGTACAAAGGGCTCGTGATAGCAGGGTCAGTGACTGCTGGCATTTCAGATCTGCAAAATTTAAAAGTGCTAGTTTCCACTAGGTTTTTTTTGGTTTCAACTATTTTTTTAATTCATCTGTGCAAATACTATATTTGAAGTGAAACTAATAAAATACCAGAAAAACTGTTAGCATTGTGACTTGTTACAGCCACATAAAGCATTTTCACCTTCATGGAGTTCAAGCCAAGATTTATGTATATGTGCAGCAAAAAGGCAATATAAACATTTAAATCATTACATATGTGCAATCTTGGAATACATGGGTTTTGAAGACACTCAAACTCAGGACGAAAGGGAGAAACGCACTAAGAGGAAGGCACGCTTGGCAAACCCTTACCGTGAACCCCCCCCCCCAGAAACCTATGTCCCCACTGTGGAAGGACGTGTGGATCCAGAATTGGTCTCCACAGTCACTTACGGACCTGCTGTTAAAATTGTGTTCATGGAAGACAAACTTACTCAGCTACATATGATTGCCAAAGCAGTAGCAGCAGCAGCACTTATTTTGTTCTGTCCCCCCCCCCCAAATGTGCAGAATAAATTCTTCTGTTTCCGATTGAAGGCACGGGTCAACTAGTCAAATAACTAGAAGTCAGAATTTTTACATGCAAATAACATTTGTCTTGGCTGCTGCTGCTGCAAAAAAAATCTGGATAATTCTGCTGTTTATTTGATACTATCTTGTGCTCTGCTTAGGTTTGTTTCATTACTCCATGTTATTTTTATGGTTTCAGCTAATTTTTATTTTTAGCATTACTGGCTGAAACAAATAAATTCTGAATACTCTGAAATAGATGCAGTTATATGGTGAATTGTGCTGTATGACTAATCAGCTCTACTTCACTTTATTTTGAACAAGGCTGAGAGCTGTGTTCTTTAACCAACTGCTACCATAACATCGTGGGCACTTAGA
Organism: Zootoca vivipara; assembly: GCF_963506605.1. Taxonomy (NCBI): domain Eukaryota; kingdom Metazoa; phylum Chordata; class Lepidosauria; order Squamata; family Lacertidae; genus Zootoca; species Zootoca vivipara. The sequence goes on from NC_083276.1 coordinate 107,342,904, forward strand.
AGAGAGAAGTGTTGAAATATTATATGGAGTGCATTAGGAAAAGGAAGCTTACCTATACAGTATTTTGACAAAGAAAACAACTGTTTTCCTTGCACAGTGTGACTAAGTGACACTTACAGAGCTGCTTTTTCTTTTTCTTTTTGCAGGGTGGGGAACGAGTTTGCAGTTGCTTATTACAAAGAAAGTAGCAAAATAGCTCTCACATCAGACATTGAATGTTCTTGCAATGGAATGTAACACATGCTTCAAAGGCATAATAATAATAATAATAATAATAATAATAATAATAATAATAATAATAATAATAATTTATTTATACCCCGCCCATCTGGCTGGGTTTCCCCAGCCACTCTGGGCAGCTTCCAACAGAAAAATAAAACACAACAATCTATTAAACATTAAAAGCCTCCCTGAACAGGGCTGCCTTCAGATGTCTTCTAAAAGTCTGGTAGTTGTTTTCCTCTTTGACATCTGTTGGGAGGGCATTCCACAGGGCAGGCGCCACTACCGAGAAGGCCCTCTGCCTAGTTCCCTGCAACTTGGCATCTCGCAACGAGGGAACCGCCAGAAGGCCTTCGGTGCTGGACCTCAGTGTCCGGGCAGAATGATGGAGTTGGAGACGCTCCTTCAGGTATACTGGACCGAGGTGATTTAGGGCTTTAAAGGTAAGCACCAACACTTTGAATTGTGCTCAGAAACGTACTGGGAGCCAATGTAGATCTTTCAAGACCGGTGTTATGTGGTCTTGGCAGCCGCTCCCAGTCACCAGTCTAGCTGCCGCATTCTGGATTAGTTGTGGTTTCCGAGTCACCGTCAAGGGTAGCCCCACGTAGAGCGCATTGCAGTAGTCCAAGCGGGAGATAACTAGAGCATGCACCACTCTTGCTAGACAGTCTGCAGGCAGGTAGGGTCTCAGCCTGCATACCAGATGGAGCTGATAAACAGCTGCCCTACTCTACTCTTTTCAAAGAGGGAAACAGCCACACATTGCAAACTTTCATTTTCCAGAAGAAGAAGGGGAAAAAAACACATGGAAAAAGGGATCAGAGGAAATACTTTAGGGAATAGAAATAACTGAGCAATGAAAAAGGAACCAACCTCTTCCCTAAGATGATGGATCAAATTGTCCTTTTTGGATGAACTTTTGGGGTTGCCACTCTCTTTGGGCTCACAGGCACAAAATGCAGAAACTGTTGTAGACAACCATGTACGTACAACCACACAACCAAGTACACATTCTGCTGGCCACAAAATAATTCTTCTTTCAAACCTAACTTCAGCGGCTGGAGCAGACCTTGCAGGCATCATGGTATGCAAGCAGATGGGCGCCCATGGGCGCCACATTGGTGACTCCAGGCCTAGAAGCTAAAAGGCTCATCTGCCAACCAAAAAGCTTGACGCTCTGCAGCGGAATGGTTCGGTGGCCATAACAGGAAGCTGTCACTCAACCTCAGCCCCTTTCTTGGCAGTGTATGATGTAAACATTTTGTATGGCTTACAGAGGTTCATATATGAGAAGCAGGCTGAACGTTTGCAAAAGGTATGTAAATTCTATTGCCATTATTAATCATGATAGTTAGCCAAGGTTTGCTCTTTTCCTCATGTCCCTCCTTACCTGCTGAGCTGGTCTTGAAGTAAATCTAGCCTCTGTTCCACTTCTCCATAGTTGATCTCACTCTCTGTTTCGGAGATGCCCCACGTGACATGGGGCAATGCCGACTGGCTGGATAATTCCTGGTGGCTCCTGCTATGATCCTCCTCCCAGATTCTTCTGTCGGTGATGTCTGCCAAAATATAAGAGTGGAGGTTGGTTATTTAAACGAAGCTACAAAATATGGGGATAGGCTATACTAGAGAATGTCCACAAAAGTGATTTTTCTTTTGTCTTCATGATGATGCTCACGCTGTGCTCTAGCCTTAAGTATGAGAAGAAGCATTTATAGAGAGGACTGGTGTGGCCACAGTTTCTGTTATACTGGCTCAATTATGAGGCTGGATGAAAGGAACTTTCAGATTCAATTTAGAGCCTGGAAAGTTCTGGCATTCCCCCCCCCCATATGCTGCCCCTAGAGGAGCTCATCCCCATCCTCTCTATTTGTCCCCCACGCTATGCCACCTCCTCAGCCATGCTTCCTCTCACCAGGCCACATTCTTCAACAGCCCAGCCTTTTGCCTCTCCTTGAACTCTGTTAAGATCTTTTGCTTCTCCGGGTAGAGAGTAGGGAGGGGTATGTGAGCATATACAGCTAGCCTACGACACAGAGGTAAAATCAGCAAATAATAAACAACCACACATTCGCAGACATATATTTATAGGTGTTGCAGAAAACAGTGTTTTGAATTAATTCAATTAAGAATGGCAATGAAAACAAGCACAGATGACTGGACCAAACACCATTAACCACAAGAACCACCCACCACCCCGCCCCCGATCAAAGATGTTTTGCTCTTAATAACACCACTGAGAGCCCCAGCAAAGGAACAAAGGAAAATTATATTGGTTTGTGTTTGGTCACAATAAAAGCACACACCTCTTAAACTTGCTAAATTTAGCCCAGAGTACAGTTTGCACTAGGTTGCCTTGGAAAATGTTGCTATAGCTGCAAAAACACTTTTGTGGCCGCCAAAAAAGAAAAAGAAAAAAGGTGAGCTTCCCAACTGCAAATGTAGGAATCTTGACATTTTGCAAGAACCTGAGGGGGTTCAGCCAGTATTCTGGACTGTAAAAAAGAAATATGTGTTTGCTGGATTGTCTGGTGGTGCGAAATGACACAGGAATTCTTCTTCAGAATAGGTATATTTAATTGCACCAAGAAGGGAAATCAGTGAAATGTGCATCACTTGGAGTATGAATTGCACATGACACCTATTAAATTGTGCCCACAGTGGATAATGACTCCTATACCACTTCAAATGCCTGGTAGAGTTCGGAAACTATTTTAAAAGGGTCTACTCCTGCTTTTTAAGCACATCCAAGAATGAGTGCTTATCCACATATCACACCCATCAGTTGCTTTAAAAAGAAAATAAGATGCAAGATTTCTTATTTTTTGTGCCACTTCTCCAATCTTTCTTTCTTTCTTTCTTTCTTTCTTTCTTTCTTTCTTTCTTTCTTTCTTTCTTTCTTTCTTTCTTATTTGTTCCCCTTAAGGTTGTGTCAGCTAGCCTGAAAGCTGCTTGCAATCCAGTCTTGTTAATTTTAGCACTCCTCTGGCTTTCCTACACACAGTTAAGAAACTCTCTATCCCCCAGTACATTTGTACTGAGTTGTAAGGTTAGTGGCATTGTAGTGTTATGAGAGAGGGGAGAAAGAAAGTCTTCTCTGTAGTGGCTTCCTGAGTGTGAAATGCTCTCTCCATGGAAGCCTGCCAGGCACCAACATTACCACCTTTTCGATAAGTTTTAGTGTATAGTTAGTTTAAGGGAGCTGGCGTACAGTTCCGGGTCATGTGGCCAGCATGACTAAGCTGCTTCTGGCAAACCAGAGCAGTGCACGGAAACGCCGTTTACCTTCCCGCCAGAGCAGTCCCTATTTATCTACTTGCACTTTGACGTGCTTTCGAACTGCTAGGTTGCCAGGAGCTGGGACTGAGCAACAATAGCTCACCCTGTCGCGTGGATTTGAACCGCCAACCTTCTGATTGGCAAGCCCTAGGCTCTGTGGTTTAACCCACACCTGTGCTAAAGGAACTGCAGCGGCTGCCAATCACCGCTCCCTGGTCTTGTTCAAAGTTTTATTGTTAGCATATAAAGTCCTAAATAACTTGGGACCAGGTTACCTGAAAGACCACAGCACCACCCGCATCCCATAGTTAGTTTACTTGTATGCATTTTATATTTCTGTTTATTTGATGTAATTTGCCTTAGGAGTTCCTTGTGTGAGGCTAATAATAATAACAACTGATGGTGGTGATGACGACGACGACAACAACAACAATGATGATGATAATAATAGCAGCTCAGTATGGCCTACATCAACTAATAGTTGCTTTCAAGGGTTTCATACAGAAGTCATTTCCTAGCTCTACCTGGAGATGCCAGGGGATTGAAGCTGGGCATTTTATATCCAAATTATGGGCTCTACCACTGAGCTCTCCCTGATGCTAGGAATCTGAGATTTGCAGTTTTCTCAGCAAACAGTGTCCCCCCCCCCAAGTTAGATGGAACACTATTAAAGTACAAAGAAACCTAAGTGGCACCATAAAACCAAAAATTACAGGAGGATTGGTAGTAAACCTATGTAGAAGCAAAGACCCTGCAAATCAAGCGTGCCTTTTGAAGGGAATAATTGCTTACAACAGCCCATGCTTGATGGGATTAACTAGCAGAATGTTATGAATTTGAGCATAAGGGAAGAATTTAAATAAATGTTTCATTGCAAGGTTAAAAAGCATGTTACTGTATAATTTGCCATGGGCTATTAATTCTGAATACGTTTTTAAAACGCTTGCATGGATTACCTTTACAAGAATGACTCCTTTTGTCAGTTTGAATTCTTTCTGTTGCATGCATCATCTCCTCAAAACCCAGCACTGCAGTCTTTCCCAGGACAGATGGGTAGCCTATGATCCCAGAGAACAAAGGTTTCTGCTCATCATCAATGGACGACACAAAAGATGACGATCTGCTTCTCTTCTCCCCAAAATGCTTCTTGGTGACCTGATAATGTCTGGTGTTATCCAGAGAACCCTCATTGTCTTTGTCATAGTCTGCTAAAAAAAGAAACCATTATAGTAAATGATATGAAATTTAGCCTTGTCCTTGGGGTAGCAGGGGGAAAGTTATTATACCATTTAGCAAGTTTGTTCTCTGCTAGAGATAATGGTTCTTTATGTCTTGTTACAGAGAAGGGCTAGCGGTTTAAAATGCATTTCCTTCAGCAGATCGTGCGATTCATTTCTCCAATGGTCTCAAGTGGCATCCCTGGGCTTACAAAAGCCAAACCAAACCAGTGTGTGCAAATAAATAAATCAAAAGGGAACAAGAAGAAAATATGTTCTCACAAAAGACTCCTGATCTTTCCCCTTTCTCTCCTTCAGTACATTTCACGTATTTCAAACTGAAATGTCAAGATATTTCTAGCACAAAAGATTGATTAAGGGTATGGTTTACCATAAGAGTCTCAAAACTGGTTTGCCGTAATATTCTGGAGGGATTTCTTTATCTGCTTTCCATTCATTATTACTAAACTTAATTCTGCTTAATTCGCTGAAGAATTGATGCTTTTGAATTATGGTGCTGGAGGAGACTCTTGAGAGTCCCATGGACTGCAAGAAGATCAAACCTATCCATTCTGAAGGAAATCAGCCCTGAGCGCTCACTGGAAGGACAGATCGTGAATCTGAGGCTCCAATACTTTGGCCACCTCATGAGAAGAGAAGACTCCCTGGAAAAGGCCCTGATGTTGGGAAAGATGGAGGGCACTAGGAGAAGGGGACGACAGAGGATGAGATGGTTGGACAGTGTTCTCGAAGCTACGGACATGAGTTTGACCAAACTGTGGGAGGCAGTGGAAGACAGGAGTGCCTGGCGTGCTCTGGTCCATGGGGTCACGAAGAGTTGGACATGACTAAACAACAACAACAACAACAACAACAACAATAATTCTGCTAAGTGTAATCTTTATACTGCGGAGTCTAGGCAGCCTCAGTGCTGATTTTGTAATCTGATCCCTACTTAATCTTGAGTAAATGTACACAGGTTGTTAATGCTAATTTAACCATAACTATTCTATAAACCCACAACTTTGGCCTTAAGAGCTCATTACGCTCTTTGCTAACATGCCTAGCATCTAGATCCAATTTCTAGAGTTTGTCATTCCTCATAGGCAGTGACTGACCTACATTTTGGGGACCCTGAACTTGAACTCAATCAGCAACAAGGTCTTTAGAACCACTGTTATCTTCTTCAATGGGGTTGTTCCTTGACAGATCACCACAATTTTATTTAATAATTAGTTACTATATCTCAGATTTTGATTTAAATTGCTGTACTGGATTATCTCACAGGTCAAAGTCACTGGTGTGAGTTAAAAAATATATATCCTGTGCCTTATAGTTTCTGAGTTATGGGGTGGGGGAATGAAAGTTAGGGAAAATTAGGGAAATGTTATATACATGCATGATGCACTTTTAAAAGCAAATATTTAAAGGAATGTGGAAGAATTTTGCTTCTGGGCCCCTCCAGGATTAGGGGCCCTGAAGTTTAAGTTCCATTAGTTCCATAATAATAATAATATTATTATTATTTATACCCCACTCTTTTGACTTGGTTTCCCCAGCCACTCTGGGTGGCTTACAGCACATATAAAAACATAGTAAAACGTTGAACATTAAAAACTTCCCAATACAGGGCTGCTTTCAGATGTCTTCTAAAAGTTGTGTAGTTCTTTATCTCTTTGACTTCTGATGGGAGGGTGTTCCACAGGGAGGGTGCCACTGCCGAGAAGGCCCTCTGCCTAGTTCCCTGTAACTTCACGACCAGAAGGCCCTTGGAGGATCTGCCCCTGCTCAGTGGGTGACGACTCAAATTGATCTCCCCAAAAGTCTCCCTCCAAAACCTCTTAGAAAGCATGGGTGACTAAAACTGGGCCCTATTCTAGATGCAGCACCACAAGCAACAACCCTTGCTCTGGCAATGATCTATCTTGCAGGCGCCCCATGTTCCCATACAAGAACAGGATGATGGACTAGATGGGGCAATGGTCCAGTGCAGAACACTCTTCTTATGCTCTTAAGGATGCCAATGCTTCCGGTTCTTGCTGAAAATTCTTCCAGAAAAAGCAGGAGAGGGGAACCTCAGACCCAGGGCCAAATGTGACCCTGCAGGCCTCCATGTGGCCCTTGGGGCTCTCTCCAGGCCACACCCCTTCCCCAGCATACCCTGTTGCCACAGGCCATGCCCCTGAATGGCCTTGCTCCACATCTTCCTTCAGTGTTTTTGCCTAGCTGGAATGTGTCCTTGAACTCTGACAATGCCTGTTGCTTGCGTGGATGTAGGCTCAAGAGGGGTGTGAGATTGTGTGTTCAAACCACTCTTCTGTTCAAAGGCAAAACTGATATTAATTGCTCCAGCTACTTTTGCCTCTGGAGCCACAAACCCTGGAGACGTTGCTGAGAAGGGAGTTGTCTGAAAGAGGTCCCCAACCCATGCCTTGTAGCTTGTTGTTATCTACCAGTGCCAACAACTCATTCCTGATTCTCTCCTCCAGGCCATTCTGGATTTCCAAGCAGATACCAAAGAAAGACACTGCTGAGTCTCTTCAGCAAAACGTTTGGGAATTACTGAATTACACACAAGCAGGAGGTGCCATGGAAAAGGCAAAGCTGTAACACAAGGAACTGGATCTGAAATCATTTCTGTGTTGCGTTGGTTATCAAGGAAGCCTGATATTTGATCAAGGCATTTTTAGCACCCTTGCTTTTAATACTGAACAAAGGTTTCTCGTGGAGCAGAATTGCACCGTTGAATTAATTGTTCTGCTCCTGGCAAATTAATGGCCGAGGTACTAGAGATTAGGGATAAAAGAACTCTGCAGATATTGTCTAAATAGTATACGAAGCTACTGCAGAAAGAAGTTGCTATAGTAACAACTTGATCAGGCAAATGTGGAGTAGGGGGTGAAATAAGTGCCGACTTGTGTTTAGCCGTTCGGCTAACGTCCGTATGCCGATAAGTGTCAGGAGGGAAAATAGAGATTTCAAAGATGCTCTACTCAGCAGTAGCTGGAATAAAATTACTAGCAATAAAAAAACACACCACAAATTTATCTTGCAACATGGAGCTCAAAGTGACAGAGGGTTATCTCAGAACCTAATCAAAGTGTGAAAAAGGGTCCCAGTTTTCCAGGTATGGTTGGGAAAGACTCATGTCTGATGCTGTGGAGATAATATACACACTTCCTCTTGTCCCAATGCTTCCCCCATGGGAAAACCACTCTACAGCACTCAATTGGAGCAAATGGCAATTCCGGTTTTCTCCAGATTGATGTTTGCTCCGATTGAGCAATAAAGAACAGGTTTCCTTGGGAAAGGACTGGTGCAAGAGGAAAACTGCTCGGACCCATGTTTTCTTGGCATGGGACAAGTGGAAGTGTGGGCAAGCCTGAGATACATAGACCAAAGGTCTGACTAGGTGTAAGGCAGCTTCCTGTGCTTCCCCAAAAAACAGCAGGGAGCCATGGAGAAGGCCTTTCTGTGCTTCACCACATGATGTATCTGTCCTATGGGCAGGGTGCTAAGAAGGGTCCTAACTTGGCAGACTTCAACTCTTGTAGCAGGACTATTCTAAATACTTTTAGGTGCCAAAACATTTTTATTCCCCCTGGTATTTAAATAAACACTATTATTTCAACTGAGCAAGCTTTAGGGCATTTCCACCTAGTTGCTACTTGGGGTTCGGATTCCATTGCATATGGGCAAACTCAGCTTGTGCTATCATAGTTAACTGGGAGGTCTTGTGCAACAAACCTGCTTCCTTGAAATATCGAACTTTTGCTATCAGGAAAGTGACAGGGAAATGCACTGCAAAGTGTGGAATTAACACTTGCTTTGATGCAACATCATTCTAACCAGTCTACTCATCAAATAGCCAGCTTTGTCTAATTTCCCTGCAAACAAAATCAGAATGAAGGCTCAGTAATCAGGTTATCTGGAATAATCCTTAGTCTGTGTAAAGGTTGATCTGCTTTTTTCATGAAAGTCATTCATCAGCCACCCTGAAGCAGCAGCTCAAAATTCCATAGTGGGCAGTGGCTAAAAGGTTACCTTTCTCCTTCAGGTGGCAAAATATGTTTTCTCTTATGGAATGTGAAGGTCATTTAGGCAGGCTACCTCTGTCAACAGACACACGTGTGTGTGTGTGTGTGTGTGTGTGTGTGTGTGTGTGTGTGTGTGAAGAGCAGCTTAAATATTTCATGCGAGTATTGCCTTGACAGATTTGTTGTCACTCTTGGTTTTGTGCTTAAGAAATGCCTCTTTGACAGAAAGGTAATGCCATTCTGTGAAACAGTAAGACACCAAGCTAAAGATTTCTTTCTCTAGGACGCAGAATCGCTCTATAAAACTTTGAAGAGATGACTTATGCAACACCAACAATCAGGGCTTTTTTTTTTTTCATCCAGAACTCGCCGGAACTCAGTTCTGGCACTTCTCAGGTGGGCGCCATTGTCAATATAAGAGAACAAGGAAGTATTCATGGTGAGTTTCGGCACCTCTTGTTTTAGAAAAATAGCACTGCCGACAATTCACCCATTTCTCAAATTATTCTGTTTAGAATCAGGATGCAGCCATAGTAAATGGAGATTTAAAAGCCATAAGGTTGGAACCAGACTTCATATGAATAGAGTTCCTCTAATAGAGGAAGGGTGTGTGTGAAGAAGAGTTTGGCCCAGTTCCTATGATATATATACGGTATATATATATATATTAAAGTGTTTGTAGCGATTTTGGGATAGAAGTAGAGATTGGAAATGTTTAATTCAGAAGAAAAGTTCCTAAAATAACAATGTTTGGAAAGGGGTTTTGCTTGCTCTCTTAAAGACCCCTCTTGGAGAAAGTAGGAGAAGCAGTCTCATGCCTGCTAGAGGCACTCCAATACACTGCCTCAAGCTGCTTTACATCGCTTCCAGCTGCACTTTAGGTGTAAAGCTCTGGTAGTCATCATGGTTGCTATGCCAAAGGCATAAGGATGCATTTGGACTTTTGAAATTGCCCGATCAAATTCTTGCTGCCCCGTAGGATGCTACTATAGGTCTTGCAATACTGTGGTCTGCCTAGTTTTTACTCCTTGCTATTCAAACCTAGATTAGTAGCTATAAACTGCTAGCCTAGATCAGTTTCACTAGGCCTCTTCCAGAACTCAAAGTGGCTGTAACAGCTAAGGGCTGAGCAGCAAAGGGTTAAGCGATGCTTCTGGGTAAGCAGCTGAGGGTGATATGTTAGTCACACCCAGAGGAGACCCAGTGATTTCAATAGCTGCGCTCTGAGTAAGATCTAGTTGGATATCGCTCTGAGTGTTTAGGCAGGGATGAATAAACCATTTTTCAGCCAGAAGGCCACATCAGTAGCAGACATGGGTGTGGGTGTGTTTGCCTCAAATTTCAGCAGCACCCTGTACAACACCAACATTCGGCACCCCCTGCCTCCCACCTTTCATTCTACATCATACTTGCAGCGCCCCCTGTGGCACCTCTGAGGCTCCACACTCAGGGCGACTGAACCAGCTGCACTCCCCTAAATCTGCCTCTGGCTACATCCTCTCATAGGCAACTCAGTGATGGGCAAGGCCAGATATGACTCTTACCTTTCAACACTAGGCTATGTTCCAGTCACACAAAAATCGGAGGTGCCTGCACACCAGAGATGGGTGAATCTTTCAGTGTTGGTTTCTCTTAGTTCTCAGTTTTTCCCCCATCTTAAGCCCAGCTCTCCTCATTTCCACATCAGTTTGTGATATGTATTAAAAGGAACTCCTTGTGAACATTCACCAGCATTTTAATGTGAATTTCTCATCGTATACAATTTTTTTTGTATGCAATTTTGTCTAACACACACATATTTTTTTTTTTTTGCAAAGCGATAGCATAAACATTTTCGCGTGCTATTCTCACTGATATATGTGATTTAACACATACTTTACCCTAGTACAGTGGTCCCTCAACTTACGAATTACTCGACATCCGTAGGTTTTGACTTACGAACGGGACAAATGGCCGCACGCTTACGAATTTTTCTACATCCGAACAGAAACCGTTGGTGGATTTAAATGCGGTTTTTTGACTTGCGAATTTTTACATGCGTTTTTTTTTTACTTTTTTCATTTTTTTCCCCCTATGGGAAGCCGCGTTTCGACTTCCGAACTTTTCGACCTACGAATGTGCATTCGGAACGGATTAAGTTCGTAAGTCGAGGGACCACCGTATATGCATTTTTCTACACACTACTTGGCTAGAGAACTGTGCTGCAAGATTCAGAGATGTGCGAATGTGGAAGGATCTCTGTGTTTTGGTTCACTAAGTGTTTTAGATTTACCATCACCCTCAGCATGTGATTTATTACAATCATCTGCATATATCAGGGTTCCTGTTTTACGGTTCCCAATTGAAGGGGGAAAGTGATCAGGGTGGTTTAGCTCTGTTACAATGTTGTTAAAATAAAGAATGAAAAGGAGGGGAGCTAGCAGACAACCTGGTCTGACACATTTGTTTGTCCTGATACCCTTTGTCAACCTTCCATCTGTGCTGATCCTTATCCTCATAGTAGTATTATAATAATTTATTATTTATACCCCACCCATCTGGCTGGGTTTTCCAGTATGTATTAGTATGTAACACCTGTATTAGGAGTAGCAGCCTTTTATCGATGTTAGTCCTTGCTAGTTTACCCCACAGTAGGTTTCTATTAATTGTTTCAAATGCTGAGGGAAAGTCGATAAAAGTGGCAAAAAGCTGTTTAGGTCGACGACTGGTGTATTTATACATTAGACAGTGTAGTACAAAGATTTGATCAACTGTACCATGGCCCTTCCCAAACCCAGCTTGTTCCTGGTGCAATATATATTATTTTCTTCCACCCAGCTTGTTAATTTCTGGAGAAGGCAGAGGCTGTAAATCTCAGAACTTATATACAATAGGCTAATAGGCCGATAATTCTGGGGGATGGCATGAGATTTATTACACACCCTTCACCCAGAATGTTCCAGGGTGGGTTACAGCAAAATAGAACGAATCATTAAACACATGTTTAAAACAAATTGCAGTCGCAACTGGTAATCACAGTTAGGCTGGTTCTCCTTGAAATACAGAGTTGAATTTCTCCTCCATTGCTAACACACACACACACACACACACACACACACACACCTGTCCATTCAGAAACAGCCATTATCACAGTTCAATGACACATTCCAGGCAGGCAGGTGCATTTGAGCAGGATACTTGAGGAAGATGCAGAGGCCCTCTTGGGTCTTGAGAGTGACATGGCTTGAGGAGAGTTCTAGGGGCCAGATAGAGTGGTTCAGAGGGCCACATTCAGCCACAGAGCCTAAGGTTCCACACCACCCTGGTATGGTAAACTGAGAAGATCTTCACATCTGAATTATAAGGTCAACCAGCAATTTTGGTCACATTAAATCATGCCAGCATCTCCATGAACTTTGAACAGTGGCACACTTAAAATTAGACTTGTTTAATTTGCCACCTTCGTGAGAATGGTCCCTCGCCTGGGCCTACCCTGGGTATGATTTAATTGAATACAGCCCTCTGTGACCATGTTTTCAAGAACATCATTGTTGAGGAAATCAGTTACCTTTATCGATTTCACTTTCAAAAGAGAATTTCCTTCTTCGGAGTTTGCTGTTGTCACCATCTGAATCATTAGTTGTTTGTGGCCTTATTGCGAGTTCAGCCTAGATAAGTAAGATATCGAGATATGACAGATTATGCTCGTTTCAAAGGTTGTTGTTTTGTTTTCAAAGAAAGAAAAATAAATTGTTTTCTGGGTGGAGCTCATAATATGAATTGTGTGTATGGGTGGTATTGAAAAGGACTCGGATTTTAAAAGAAGGGTTTAAAAGAAGAAAGCTAATTTTTGTGTGTGTGTCTGTGTGTGTGAGAGAGAGAGAGGGAGGGAGAGAAAGGAAGGGAAGGAGGGAGTGAGAGGGACAGAGGGACAGAATGTAAATTAAAGTGCCTTTTCCAACTTGTACTCAGAAGAATGATTTATGGATTGTTTATGGATTGATATTTTTTTTTCTCAGCAGTGTGTTCTCAGAAACCAGTTTGGTGAAGAAAAGTGTGAAAACAACCCCTTGTGGGGATGCGTATTGCTGCAGACAGTAATGTAGTAGCTGATTATAATTAGCTATGATGTTTAATTACACACAAATTGTGATAAAAGTTGCACTGCATAACAATAAAGCTGGTACATTATGCACTCTCTGTTTTTATTCCTCCAGCTCTTCCTTCTTTGATTATTTCATTATTTCCAAAGCCGAAACTGGCTCCTTCTCCTTTGGGCTACCATTTCCTTAGCGTGATGTTTAATTAATGTTTGGTTATTTCTGGGTTTTTGTGGAAAATTTCAGATGCATCCATACTTGAATGTTCCATTAGAAAAATCACCGTAAAGACACTAGGAAGCAAAGTGGTGACTTCCCTCCCCAACACCCGCAACCTGAAACATAGGGAAGTTATAGTCAAAAAGCAACTGGCAGATGCCGGGCTTATGGAAGTATGTGGTTCTGGGATGTATCATTTCAGATGGCAAGCAGGGCGCCAAAAGCTTCAGTGCTCACCTGCATCAAACACATTTCCTACACATCCAAAAGCTTTCTCCCTCTGCAGCTGTGCAGAGAGATCTGAAGGTGACAAGAGAGACTTGGCAGGGCTTTCTCTCCTGATGGAGAAATAAGAGGTTTGATAGACCTCTTACTGGCTGTAAATGATGTTGCTAGCTCCATTTCCATCTAGAGATCATGGAGTATGTAGGTCAAACCCATGACCTGTGGTGGGAAAACAGGGCTCAGCTGAACCTTATGGGGATACCCACCTATGGGAGGATGGATAATGTTTATTTTTATGGGTTTGTTAAACAATAATAATCAAAAAGAGCCCTTTTGCGATAAACCGAAGCATCCAAATACTGTCTCCATGGTGTGTTAATGTTCTGTACCACACCCAATGCCTATCGGCAAACCTTCATCTTTTGGTCTGCCAATTCCTGGCAAAGCCACAGCCCTTGCTTCTAACAGTGCAATCCTAGGTATGCTTATTTGTAAGCAAGTCCCACTGTGTTCAGTGGGGCTAACCCCCTTGGTGTACACAGGACTTCAGCCTAAAAATTCCAAAGCAACAAGATGCTCTTCTTCCGAATAAGATAAATTTGGATGCTGGCCTACTGGATAGGACCAAACCATGGAGATAATATTTGAAATCCTGCCTATTCCTCACTCTGTTGCGTTTAGCCTGATGGAGATCTGCTGTTCATGTTGATGCTAGTCTGTGTTTCTCTACTGTTCTAAGGAACTGCAACAGGGCCAGCTCAAGGTGTTTCTGTTTCGATGACTTGGGCAGAAAATTCAAGGCACACAACCTGAAAGTAAAATAAATGAATAAACGAACAGGCTATTTGCGGTCATTTAATGGCACCTAAAATTTGTCACTTGAGGCAGCTGTCTCACTATGTATCATGGGTTGCAAAGCCAGGTTCCAGATTTTAACTAGAAACAGATAGGATAGTGATTAGTAAGAAAAAAGAGAATATCTTATGGCAGGCACCCCCAAACTGCGGCCCTCCAGATGTTTTGGCCTACAATTCCCATGATCCCTAGCTAACAGGACCAGTGGTCGGGGAATATGGGAATTGTAGTCCAAAACATCTGGAGGGCCGAAGTTTGGGGATGCCTGTCTTATGGCATCTTCTTATTTTATGCTTTAAGACAGCTAGCATGGTGTAGTGGTTAGGGTGTCAGACTAGGGCCTAAGAGATCAGGGTTAAATTTCCTCTCAGCCATGAAGGTCACTGGGTGACCTTGGACCAATCACTGTCTTTCAACCTGAATTATTTGATAGGGTAGCTTTGAGGATGAAAGGAGGAAGGGGAAAACTATATCTACTCCCCTTGAGCTCCTCAGAGGAAAGGTTGGATATAAGCGTAATAATAAATGAAGAAAAAAATAGCTGATGAAAAAAAATGTGGCTAGCACAACAGCAATCCAGAGCTATAAAGACCAAAAGACATTTTGCCATTGATTTTAGTGGGATTAAACTCTACTCTAAAGTGGACACAGGTGGTGCTGTGGGTTAAACCACAGAGCCTACGACTTGCTGATCAGAAGGTCGGCGGTTCGAATCCCTGCGACGGGGTGAGCTCCCGTTGCTCGGTCCCAGTTCCTGCCAACCTAGCAGTTCGAAAGCACGTCAAAGTGCAAGTAGATTAATAGGTACCACTACAGCGGGAAGGTAAATGGCGTTTCCGTGCACTGCTCTGGTTCGCTAGAAGCGGCTTTGTCATGCTGGCCACATGACCCGGAAGCTGTACGCCAGCTCCCTCTGCCAATAACGTGAGATGACCGTGCAACCCCAGAGTCGGTCACGACTGGACCTAATGGTCAGGGGTCTCTTTACCTTTAAAGGGGATACATTATTTCAATAATCTGAAACAAGGCTGACCTATCTTTTTATTAATTAGTAGTATAATTGCTATTTCTCCTCCTGCTGGGATACTATTGTTTCAACACCATTTGTTTTTGTTTAATTTCATGTTTGTTTGTTTGTGTGTGTGTGTGTGTGTGTGTTTGAAAAAGCACCACATTTTCCATGCGCGTCACTCAGTGCTAAAATCAATAAATTCAGCCCCAAATGGGAAATCTCCTGCAACCATTTTGGGTGAGTGAGAGTACTTGTTGATAAACGATGCCATTCCAGGTCACTTGTCAGCTTTGTTTCTGCCAAATTCTATAAGCCTTAAGATATTCATTAGTGAAAGGAAGTTTAGACATACTTCACGTACTTTGGGGTTTTCATTTCTCAAATTGAAAGTGAGCTCAAGATTGGTGAGGAAGAGATCGGAAAATTCAGGGTACATATCCAAAACTTCTAATAGGTCTTCTCGTTGAATCTTGTGCAAGTCACAGTAGGTTAAAGCCCTCACATCTGCATTGGACTTTCCTGGTTTTGCATAAAGATGGACCATCTCTCCAAAAATATCATTTTTGCCTGCAACAATAATTGGGGAGTGGGGGAACAGACACATTTACACACGGCCTTCTGCCATATTACAAAAATAAGGAACAGGACATGTTCTCCAAAAATCTGTGACCTCACACCTACAATCTGATGTCATATGGGCTCAAACAAATTGTATCATGTGATTATGCTTCTTGCATATATCCGCTTCAGAAGGTCCTCATTTTGTGGTGACAAGCTACAAATATGGTGAGGGAAATATGTCCTGCATTTGCTCAGAGGCATATTGCCTTTTATATCATTTCACACGTTCCAAGACTTATTTGCTTAGTTACTTGTTTGTTTAAAGCATTTTTTTATCCTACACTTCAGATGAAAAGACCCCCAAAGCAGCTTACCATACTTTTCCGTGTATTAGACGAGGGTTTTTCACTCCAAAATAAAGTAAAAAATGGAGGGGGGGGTCGTCTTATACATGGGTAGTGCAGAGGGGGGACAGGCGATTGGTTGCATCCGCGAGCAGGATCTAGCGATTGGGTGGGTGAATCGCTGGTGCAAGGGCTGCTTTGGATTGGCTGCTGCTTTGTCAAATGGGTGGGTTATTAGTGGATGCGGCAAGGGCTTTCTGTGGATTGGCTGATGCTTCGGCAATTTGGCTTGCATCGCTTGCGATTGTTAGTGTTTGCCAGGTGGGTGAGTGATATTTGGTCAGCCATCCCCCCCCCCAAAAAATGCTCAACAACTGTGGGCATTCCGCACCAAAAAAGCTCAACAACTCTGGTCAATTCTTTCTCCCCTAAAAAAACTCGACAACTCTGGGCAATCCTCCGCAAAAAAAGCTCAACTATGCTGTGCCATCTCCTCCCATTTTCTTAAATTTGAGCCCCCCCCAAAATAGGGGGCGTCTTATACATGGGGGCATCTTATAGACGGAAAAGTACAGTATATAAGATCAATAACAACGACAACAGCAAGACAGTCCCTGCCCACATGCTTCGAATCTAAAAGACACAGCACAAAAGGAGATGGGGATAGGGAGGGAAGAAAGCAAGCAATCTCAGCCATCTGTTCTTAAAGTTGCAAACTTCTTATCATTACCAGCTTGCACAGAAACAGTTCTGGGAGAGGAGGAGTCAAATGGAGTCGATCTCTGAGCCAAGCTAATAGAGGGGACCCTATAGCAGGTATAGGCAACCTTGGCTCTCCAGATGTTTTGGAACTACAACTCCCATGATCCCTGACCACTGGCCCTGTTATTTAGGGATCATGGAAGTTGTAGTTCCAAAACATCTGGAGAGCCAAGGTTGCCTATGCATGCCCTGTAGTCTTGTCTCATCTCTCCCTTTGCTGCAGCCAGATGCAATAGTAAATCAGGTGGCTTAAAGTAAGCCTCCTTTTAGGGATCTTAAACCTATTCTTATGAACTGGACATTTCTCTTTCATTAATTCTGATACATCTGCAAGACCAGTTCTTGTCTAAGAAGGGATTTGTGATGCAGCTTTCTCGGGTTTCACCAAATTTCCAAATGCTTACCGAGGATTGCCACCACCATATCATTCTTGAGGATTTCGATGGAGCCACGCGACAGGAAGTAAAGCGCAGTCAGAATATCGCCAGAGTGGACAAGGGTGTCCCCGGGAGGTGCGTGCGTCGTCTTAAACTTCATAGCCAAAGCCCGGAGACAGCCTTTACTGGCTCCCTGGAAAGCTTTGCAGTTTTGAAGTAAACTTTGGTTGAGGTGGAGACAGATATCTGCTTGTAAACATTCTGGAAACCCCTTTAGGACCTGACGAAGACAAGGCAAGAGTTCAGAACCAAACCGCAAATTGGCCTTGAGTTTCTGACATCTTTTTGCTCAGTTAGCAAGCACTTGGGTTTTGTGTGTGTGTGTGTGTGTGTGTGTGTGTGTGTGTGTGTGTGTGTGGGAGGGATGTCACTCAGCTCTTCTGGCTAGGCTGCCTAGATAACTAACTGGTATAGAGCAAGTGATAGAATGAGGTCAAAATGTAATCGGAAAATGAGTTGGGAAAATTGGCATGGGTGAGCAGATTCTTGCACGGATATAGTCTAGTATGCGGCAGCTGCATATTGTACTATTTCTTTCAACTGGGTAGCTGAATCTACATGACTGTGGCTAGGTATTGTGCATGCTGATGTGTGTAACTGATGCTTTCAGTTTGAATTACAAATCCGATCTGTATTTATTAGTTAATGGCGAAATGACCCATCTTGGTCAGAGATGGTCCCTAGCCTGACTGCTCCTACCACATGTGGGGTCAGATTTGTGGAACACTGAAAATCCCATTCATGGAGCACTGGAAATCCTTCTTGCCCTTTTCTCACAGAGGTGGCAGCAGTACCGAGTAAGAACTGATGGGTACTTGGACAGGTCCAGAGAATAATGTGCACCCCACTTCTCTGCTTTACAATTCTCTGCCTGTAGGTCAGCCAATGCAGAGTTTGACCCCATTTTGCATATGGGTACATTGGAATTGCTTTTAGATGTTTTTATCATTAGTGTGTTTGCCACCCATGGCGCCTTTGGAGGAATGAGGTGGGATATAAATTTAATAAATAATACTTATAGCAACTATAATTATTCACAATAACTTAAGTAATGGTTGCAAAATTATATATATATTCTCATAAACTGGTATTAAAAGTGGTTAGGGTCAAACATATGCAACACATTTAAAGTTATTCCATTTTAAGTCAGTCGGTAGAGCATGAAACTCTTAATCCCAGGGTTGTGGGTTCGAGCCCCATGTTGAGCAAAAGATTCACGCACTGAAAGGGGTTGGATTAATGACCCTCGTGGTCTCTTCCAACTCTACAATTCTATGATTCTATGTCCAGTGATTCTGGGTTTGTTAAGGGTTCTGAGAGTTGTTAAGCAGTTCATCACAAAGCTAGAATTCCCAGCACCCTTAACAAACAAGAGTTCCCAGAATTATTTGAGGGAACCCATGATTGTCAATGTGATTTAAACATATGGTATGGCTGTCCTTTTTGCGATGCAATTTGTTCCCTATCTGCTAATCGGTGTCAATAATCTCATTCCCTTTATTAGATAAATGCTGTTCACAGTTCAGTCAGTGAGGCAGGATTTTGCAGCTGGATCTGAGAGAAACAGGCTTCAATTCCACCTCAATCAATAGGTGGACCACGTGTCTTACTTTAGAGGTAAAAACCTCTAAGGGTAAAATCCTCCTGAAGAACTGTCTGGTCCAAGTCTGGTTGAAAGATAAAGTACCAGAACAAGGGACAGCAATGTAAATTGGAGTATTATGTCTAAATCTGCATTAATTAGGGACCCAGGTGGCGCTGTGGGTTAAACCACTGAGCCTAGGGTTTGCTGATCAGAAGGTCAGCAGTTCGAATCCCTGTGACGGGGTGAGCTCCCGTTGCTTGGTCCCAGATCCTGCCAACCTAGCAGTTCGAAAGCACATCAAAATGCAAATAGATAAATAGGAACCGCTACAGCGGGAAGGTAAACAGCGTTTCCATGTGCTGCTCTGGTTTGCCAGAAGGAGCTTAGTCATGCTGGCCACATGACCTGGAAGCTGTACGCCGGCTCCCTCAGCCAATAACGCGAGATGAGTGCCACAACCCCAGAGTCGGTCACGACTGGACCTAATGGTCAGGGGTCCCTTTACCTTTACTGCATTAAAACATATAATTTTGCATAGACTAATTTTATGCAAATTTCATCACATTTTGTCCTCTCTTTGGGTGATGCATTCCCTCTTTTACAGCAATTAGTAAGTGACCACCCTAGTAAGTGACTGTCAACATTGTAGCTCTTTCTCATATACATGACACATTGCATTCCCTGTATATTATGCTGAATGAGAGAAGCTAAAAAAATCCATTGAATATCTGGACAGAAATGGCTTTTTAGGGCCAACAGAGCAATCCTACACGTGTTTACTCAGGAGTAAGCCCTATTGTGTTTAATGGAGCATACTCCCAGGTAAGTATGCACAGAATTGTGGCCTAAAACATATACAATAGATTAGATTTTATTAACTATCAGGTGGGTCTATTTATCCACTACTTAAGAAATGTGTCATATCCACAAATACAATATTAATCTTATACATGATGTTAATGATTTAGTACCAAAAAATGATCATAGTAAATCTTCAGGGCTTAGTTATGTCAATAGGTTTTTGTTTCACTTCAGCACAATAAAGGCCTGTGCATCCATTTAAGATTTTGTTACAAAAATATCAGCACCATGTCTCCAACTTTAACAACAGCAAAAAGCAGCAGCAACAAATGAATGACTTATATCTGACATGAGAATATCACTTCACCAAAGCCAAGCTATGATTCAAGAAATGACCGTAAATAATTATTTTGACATGTTTTCTATGATTTGGAAGTAAACAATAGAACTTGCACTGTGAAAGAACAGAGAACATTGTTAAAGCAGATGTTCATACAAAAAGTTGAACAATTCAAGGACTTGGGACCAGATGTGCCATTTGAGTAAGGAGAGGTAAGAATCTCAACTAGGTTTATTTAATTTTTCAAAGAAGATTATTTATAGAGGTTGTTCATAACTATAGCAATACTAGAGGTCAGTCACCTTTTAAATTGCTTATGTATGCATGGCTGGGTCATGGGTCCATTTGATTGTTTATATGACTCAGACATTGGACTTAAGTTAGTAATGTTGATTCATTTCAATGGGTTTAAGCTCAGTTGAATACCGGCTCCTGACCATTAAATAAAATGTACTCTGGGGAACAGTTGAGAAGTATTTTACCACCGTACTCCTTAAATGGCACCCCTGTTCAGGACACAGAAATCTACACATCTTAGAAGAAGCCAGAAATAGGCAAAAGATAAATAGGCAAAGATAAATTAATAGGCCACACAAAGTCAACTACACCCAGGGATTTCTTGTGAAAGTGCTTGCCAGTACAGAATACCAAAACCTATATAATTTTCTGCCCATGGCAGCCATTTTGTGCTGGCACCAACGGACACATTTATCAATATATGAGCACCAGTACCTCGTTTTTTAAAAAAACAAACACAGCGCTTACTATATCTAACAAAACTACATCCATGGTAAAATGGTTGCATTATCTGAGCAATTGCTCTGAACACTTATTGACAGTCCCATACTGGGACATGCAAATTAATGCTTTGGGTTGCAGTAGTATAGTACCCCAAACAAACAAATATTGTGCTGTACTATGCTATTGCAGAGATACACACCAGTGTGAATGGTTTGGGATCGAGTTACCTTAAAAAATGAAGCTTCACTCAAATTCACATGGCCAGGCCAATTCTATGCCTGCTTACTCAAAAGTGCCACCTATTTCCACAGGACTCATTTCCTTGTAAGTGTGCCCAGGGACTGGATTCTAAGAGAAGTCTCATCATTCATGGCATGAAAGCCTTCTTCAGCTGTTTTTTGGCATTAACACACGAGGAGAGACAGCTCCATTCTCTGTCACTGTTCCCATCAACACCCTCCACAAGGCAAAATTTTGAAACAGGAAGTCCTGATTTCCCAGGATCTAAAATTCATAGGAAGCCTCCACAAGCAGAGGAGGCTTCCTGCTTCAGAAGCTCCGAACTCTAATTTGTGGAGGTGGTTCTCAAATGTGGTGGTTCTAGAGCAGGCATCCCCAAACTTCGGCCCTCCAGATGTTTTGGACTACAATTCCCATCTTCCCCGACCATTGGTCCTGTTAGCTAGGGATCATGGGAGTTGTAGGCCAAAACATCTGGATGGCTGCAGTTTGGGGATGCCTGTTCTAGAGCAGTGTTTTTCAACCACTGTTCCGCGGCACACTAGTGTGCCGCGAGATGTTGCCTGGTGTGCCGTGGGAGAATTACTTTATATATAGTCAATATAGGCACAGAGTTAATTTTTTAAACATTTTCTAATGGTGGTGTGCCTCCTGATTTTTTCATGAAACAAGTGTGCCTTTGCCCAAAAAAGGTTGAAAAACACTGTTCTAGAGTGCTCACCTGCACTCTCCCACCAAGAGTGGTGTGATCACGCTGAGGAAAAAATTCTGAAGAGAGTGTTACAGAGTCAGCCAATTGCATAACAATGCAAGTATTATAGAGTGATACCTTGTCGCAAGGAAAGATTTACTGATACCGTAATTTGAAGTTCATCCCAGCTCTCTCTTATCTGAAAATTAAAAATTATTTAGCACTCTATCATATGAATACCGCTTTCAGCCATGATTCACCCCTTCATTCCACATACTGATTATATGATTATAATAAACAGTTAGTGAGCCACTAAAACCTGCTAAAGGGGAACCAGTGTTCATTCAGTTCTCTTTGAGGGTGTGCTCACAGATCAGGGACCTTTTATTGTACGGAATAAGTTTTGGCAAAGTTTTCAGACAGAATACCTAGGAACAAGCTTATTTTATCTAGGACAACAGCAGCCTGCCCCCATCTATCTTTCCCTGCCAAAACTAGTTAATGTAAGATATGCTTAGTCAATAAGAATAGTCGAGCATTTTAATAATTAGGAATAGTTGACTACTTTATATTGCCTGAGGGTAAAACAATTTTAACAGCGCCTCAGGCTTCACTGGGATCACGTCCAATAAGTGTGCTTCAGGAATACAAGTTTTTCAGACCCATTCTAAAATATCTTCAATTTCTACATAATGTAAGCATATTAGAAAAATTTACTTTGTATACCCATAATGAGCACAGAAACACCTGACCTTCTTAGGGCCCTCTCATTCTGAAGGCTTGCTGGACAATTTAAAGGATACAATCATATTAAGATAGTTTCGTGGCCCTCAAACCCTTCTCAAGTCAACCATCTCCCAAGCTTGCCTGCTTCCCATATCCAGCACAGAAGGGGGAAGAGAAAAGAACTACTTGTGTGACAGCTAAGATAGGGCTCCTGGAAGAAGGGGAGAGTGGGATTAAAGAGAGTTTTCGGAATGGATCTGGGGTGGGGGCGGGGAGGAAAAGATTTATTTGTGTTTGTATGAGATATATGTGAAAGAAGATAGGGAAAGAGAGTCCTGTGGGATAACAGAGCGGGCTTGTGGATTACATTGGGTTCCTTGAATGGCGGGAGAGATAAGAAGAAGCAGCAGCATGAGAATGGGGGTGAAGGCAAAAACCAGGGTACAAAGGGCATGCAGAATAGGAAGTGGTGGTTGCTTCAGAATGTGAGGGGAAGGTGAAAAGAGGAGTTGCAATGTGCAAGAGAAGGAGGACCCAGGAGGTTGCCACAGGGATGGAATGTGTGCAAGGGGCAAGGCAGAAAGGAGGGAGGAGGAAGAGATATGAAAATGGGGATGAACCTGCAAATAGGGATGCCAGGGGTGCAGAATAGGAGGAGGAATGGCTTCAGAAATGAGGTTGGAAAAGTGAAAAGGGAGGTTAGTAGTCGCATGGGGTGGGGAGTGGAATTCTAGGAAGTTAGTACAGGGGAGTTGGAGGAGCAACCAAAATGAGCAGGGAGGTAGAATCCCCCTACTTAGTTTTGTGGTTTTAATTTTTTGATTCTGATAATATAATTTGTGCTTGTTTTAATTGGGTGTGGGTTTTTTTTGTTTTTTGTTTTGGAAACCCACCTGCAACCATTTGCTGAAGGGTGGGCTACATGTACATTTAAATAAATACTCTTAAGCCCGCATTCCCACTCGCACAGCCTGCTAATTGTGCACAGGGGTAGTGGAGGATACCCCGATCAGCCAAGCCCCCAGATGAGGCAACATCTGTAGAGGGGAGCCTGCTGCATGCCCATAGGCTTCCTCTGTGTACAAATCACACCTCTAGTTGCACTGAGTTCCTGAGTACAATGACTGCACATTTAAACAATGTCATGTCTCAAACTCTGTATTGAGATGAAACTTGTCTACAGACACTGCATGCCAACTGCAATAAATGTCATGGCTGGATGGTTAAGTTCTAGGATTGTATGAATTCAGAATTTCAGAATTTGTTAAGAATATTAACTGCATTTACACAACAACAGGGACTATAGATGTAGCAAGAGTCTGATTGTAATAACTGACTCATTTCAGAGGGTAGCGTGAACGACGCTTTTGCCTCTGCTGCTGGTTCACCTCCAACTGGCCTTGAGATGATGCTGGAAGAGTTAACTGAAATGGGCAAGGAAGGAACTCGGGAAAAGAATATAAGGAAGGGCAGGAGATTATGGCCAACTTCTACAAACAGCACACAGAAGACTTGAAAACTCCTGTCCTTTTCAGCATCCCAGATGCCAATTGACTGGCCCATAGTTTTACATGCCAGTGGCTACTCAACTTTTATAGCCCTGATCATATGAAGCAATATTTTCTCAATGACATTTCTGCTGGTGCATGCAGTGTTGACAATGACTAAATTATATTCTTTTTATGTCAGCATTTGGATGCCAGTTATAGTAAGTCACAAATCCTCTCTATCAACTGTTGCACATTGGTATGTTATCAATGGCACAGCTGAATTGTATGACAAAAGAAATGGAGAAGTAGAGAGAAAGAAATGAACAAATTAATTAGACTCTGATCATATCTCAATAAAAGAATGACACATTTTCTTTTTATGTATTAGTCATTCAAAATAGGGCTCGGAAGGACGTTTCCTTCTTTTCAATATAAGGATCATGAGGATTTGCTTTCATGAAAGGAGCTACAAATATGTGAGCATTTTGTTTCTTATGTGAAAAATAACCTGTACGCTTTCCTATGTATTAAAACAGTTTTTAAAGCCCCTTTTAAAAGGCCTTTCACTGTATTAAGTAGGAATATAATTAAATTATGCATGCATTTGTTTTTCACAGCAGCAACTGTTACTGCTTTGGACTTGACTTCATTCAGTTTGCAGAACTAAAACTTGCCAAATACACCTTACAGTATTCAAGCTGCCTGCCTTTAGATGTTCGTACACGTCTTCCAAATCCCACTGGTGTTGGCAAGAGTTCTGCATGCAAGCTGGATGAGAATGGGGTCCCTCCTAGTTAACCATCATGCAAGGTCAAGCAGTACAAAACCTTGTGTGAATCTGTGACGTCTGCACATAGTTCTGATCTTGGGACAGCAGTGGGGAAGGGGGAACCATTGGTCCTTGCTAGTAGCATGCATGTGGTGTGAACGAAAAGGCACTAACTCAAAAGAAAGCACAGAATGATAGGCATGACACCCTTCCTTTGAATGCAACATTTTTACAAACTAGCTAACCATATGCACAGAACCTTTTTTGGGCAGAGAAGAGTGCTTAGAGCTGTGGTGTCAATAAGTGGATAATAATGTGGCACCTTCAGAAAGGTTTTTGGTTTAAATCGTTTCGGTGCTGGGTTTGTTTCTTGCCCCATGCCTGTTTTTGCCAATAGTATTATTATTTTGTATCCATCACATTGTCATGCAGAAAAAGGTTACAAATTGAAACAGAAAGCATTAAAAAGAAGTTTGAAACTCAACAGTTAACATGGATAATCTTTTTTTTTTTACACTGGAATTAAATTGGATATAAATACCTCCTGCTCTTACCAGTGGGTGGTGTTATTCCATGTATTTAGGTATGAAGCAGACAAGAAAGAGATAAATCTTTCATAAGTACAGCATACAAAAGACAGTTGGCATATCAACCTTGCATTCTTGCATTAAGGTATGTATAAACACATATACATATACCATATGTATTCTGTTTAGATCACTCATTTAGTTACTGTTCTAAAAGTAGATGTATTTAATTTCACGAGAGCATTAAAAATAAAATATTACAAAATAAGCCACTAAACTGTGTTTATTGTTTGCAATAAACTACATTCAATACTGCTTTCCAACATATAAAGTCTTACATCATGCATAGCTTAGCTGAACAACCGCCCAGTTGGTATTAGGCTTATTATTTAAAATAATGCACATTTCCAGGTAGGTTTCACATCTATTAGGCTGTAAACTGATACCAATTTACCTGGCACTTAAATCTGAGTGAAAACACCTATGTGGTGCTGTGAATGAATGCTGATGATACATTTTATTAGGAGCATTTCTGTCACTAAATGCCCTACGAAGCAACTGGATACAGTTGTACCAATTATATCTCAATGACTTCATCTAACAGTATTCCATGGGCTCCGATTGATATTCATTCAGGCTGAGATGCTTCCGGTGGGGTCATGCAAGCTACAGCTAAAGACTCAGGAGTCTAGAGCAGGAATGAGGAACATTTAGCCCTCTGGATGTTGCTGAATGATTACTTCCATCAGTCCCACCAAGCATGGTCAATTGGCCAGTGATGGTGAGAGTTGTAGTTCAGCAACATCCATAACACTTGTATAGAGCAACTATTGTTGGGATGCAACCTCTAGAAGTTGAGAGTGGAATACGAAGTTCCACTAAGGAGGGCACTCTTTCAGTGCAAGCATTTCTGCTTGCCGGATGAAATGATCTCCCCCTTCTCCCTTCTCTGGGCACTCTCTTGACCCCACAGAGCCAATTTAAGGGGGCGAGGGTGTGCAGGGGCAGAAGAAGGGGGAAAGTCCTGTTGTGCTAGTGGGACTTATTGTGTAGGCAACTATTTACTTGAATCCAGCCCTGAATGCTCCCCTTAATTGTATTGGTCCCCATGGAAATTGGATTAAGGCAGGCATCCCCAAACTGCGGCCCTCCAGATGTTTTGGCCTACAACTCCCATGATCCCTAGCTAACAGGACCAGTGGTCAGGGATGATGGGAATTGTAGTCCAAAACATCTGGAGGGCCGAAGTTTGGGGATGCCTGGATTAGGGTGTTTCTGGACAGGATTTTCTGAGTCTCAGCATTCAATGCCAGACACGTGAAAGCCACACAAGGAGTGCACTTATTCCTGTGCTTATCAGCACTAGTCTCGACAAACTTACTGGGGTTTAGCAGGATCCGTGCTGGCAGCACTATTCAAAAGAGGGACTGCGGGGCAAACCTTTATTCTAATTGGTACCACTTCCCTTTGATAACTTGCTTTCCACTTCTGGCTTAATGACATTAGGGAAGGTCTCTTTGAGACTCTGACTTAAACGGAACGAATTGGTGCTGTAGCGTTAAACCAGAAGTGGAAATAAATGTATCAAAAGGAAGACGTGCCAAGGGATTTTCACATCTTCCTGAAGCACATCTCTCATCGACTTCAGCTGGTTTAGGTTTTCAAACATCTCGCTTCAAAGAGGCTGCATTTCCCTGGATGAAACTGTGGGCAGACATGTAGGCTGTGCACAAATGATGATAGTTTCGTAGCGCTGTCGTTGCCAACATGTCCCACCTCAGTGTCTGTTCAAACCATACCCTGGAAAAAGCTGAAGCGAGAGCCTAGAAGCCTAACCAGCATGCCTGAAATATGTTCATTTGAACAGATGGGGGAGAAATTCGTTTAGTTCACATATTAACAAAAGCCTATCCAATTTGTACCCTTTTCTTTCTCCAGTTTGTCCTCTCAAAATAGCACATGTGTGTGCGCACGCACATGCCCTTTTTCTCCTTGTCGGGAAAAATATTGCCTTTCCCTCCATGGGTTGCAAAGCAACTGGTGTACGTATGTGTGTGATTTTGATCAAATGAACAGCAACAAGGAAAATGATTTCATTGCATAGCGCTTAGGTTTTCAGTTGCTGTCTTTGAATCTGCTTTCCAGTAAAACAACAACAGGGATATAAACATGCAATTGCAAACCAAGAGTCCTTTGAACTCTAAGCATCCCATCAGTTAGAGCAACTTGACACAGAAACTGTTCTCTTCCACATCCACTGAAATACTTTTGGCTCTTATGTAGTTGTATAACACTATGCCACCTCTCTTTCAGCAATGAAGTCGCAGTTTGTATTTTATGTGCAACTGCTTAATTTCAGAGCGCTCTCTCTCTCTCTCTCTCTCTCTCTCTCTCTCTCTCTCTCTCTCTCTCTCTCTCTCTGTGTGTGTGTGTGTGTGTAATTGCTCATATAATCCAAAGAACGAAGGATCTAAAGCAAGTTTTCTGTAAAACTACTTTAGAAATGCTACAGACTAGCTTTCGCAGCCAAATCCAGATGCTGTCAAACCATTACACTTGCCCAAAAAGGGTGGAAATGGTTGCTTTATGAATCTATACCACATTGCATTGAATAATTAATGGCTTTTAAGATGATACTGCAATATACAGAAATGTATAATGGCATGAATGGGAAACCAGAAAGTATCCTCGGGCCAAATAAATAAATAAATAAGTATTCAGTACAGGCCCCTAAGGCCATTCAAAGTCAAGAGACATATTCCTCCCCTGTACCATTATTTTTTAGCAATCAAAAGCAGATTTACATACCATGTTCATGTCAATGCCATTTGTGTATGTCCATGCATGCTGAAAATACTCTTCAAGCCGCTGCCTCAGTGGGTTGGGAATTTGATGGAAGCGTATAAACTCTTTTACACGCAACATCTGCATGTGATAACGTGCAGTCCCTGAATACAGTCTTTGGATTATTGCGGATACATTTCCAAAAATGCTTGCATACATTAGTGCTGGGTAAGATCAAACAAACAAACAAACAGTTAGATAATATACTGGTTGTTATAACTTCAAAAAAATTAACAGTACAGTCATACCTCGGTTTATGAACACCTCGGTTTATGAATTTTCAGTTTACGAACGCCGCGGACCCGTTTGGAATGGATTAATCCACTTTCCATTACTTTCAATGGGAAAGTTCGCTTCAGGTTAAGTATGCTTCAGGTTAAGTACGGACTTCCAGAACCAATTACACTCATACTTTGGGATAAGTACAGTCATACGTCGGTTTAAGTATGCCTCGGTTTGAGTATTTTCAGTTTAAGTACTCCGCAGACTAATTCACAAACTAATTCACAAACTGCCAAGCATTATTGGTTTTAAATTGGCTGCCTTAAACACATGTGTCTTCTGGTAAGGTGAGTTACGTCTTTCCAGATTGCTGGCATGATATAACACTGCCAAGTGTCATGTTGCTTACAGGAGGGTGCCACCTTTTACTTACTAACTTTGCTTCCTTTGCCCTTAACAGCAGCTCGACTGGCAGGAATTAAACAGGTGACTCTTCCCTCACTATTTCTCACTGAGCCAGGAGAAGTTTTTAACTTGTGTAAAAATGGTGGCAATTTAAATTTCGCCACATTACATCAGGTGTATGAAGTGACCTTAACTTTCTGATGCTGCAAACTTTAGCATTCAACTCGTTTCTGTGCCACTTCCTGGCTGGAATCCAGTTATTTCAGTTTGATTGGTTTATATGTCAGGCTGATTTAGACCTAACAGGGATTTTATGGCGTCCTTTATACCATCCGTCCCAAATACAATTTAGCAGATTTAATTTCTGGTTAAAATTGTTTATGCTAATGCAATGTATCTTCTTTTAATTAAAAAAAAAGCCAACAAGAAACAGATGCCGTACTACTATTTTATCATTGTCATTTTGATTCTAATATTTCTTTTATTTCTAGACACAAAGAGAACAGAGAGTTCTTTTATTTTTCAAGGTGGGGGTGGGGAGGATTGGCTATTGTGAAGAAGCTTCCTTTAATGTACTGAAGCCACAGAACTTCAATGAGAATTTTAATGTTCTACCTTGATTACCGATTCCTAAAATGAATGCTTTTTAATTTTTTAAAAGAAGCTCTTACAAAAGAAAGGAAAAAAGACCAGTGGCTCCTAAAATGACAACAGAACCACCAATATCCTCAACCTTTATGGTTCACTCTCTCCATCTCAGGACCTGCGAGGGTTGCCATCTCTCCGGAATTTCCTGGACATATCCAGAACACTGCAGTCGGAAGTGGTGTCCAGGCAAAAATTGAAAAAAATGTCTGGGAAAATCTGGACGCATGTCAACCCATGTTGACAGTGTCGTTTGGGGCAATTTTTCTTTAAAATAGCTCAAAAACCTCAATTACCACCCCCCCAAATTTGCCAAAAAAGCTCAATAACTTTGGGCAAAACTTTTAAAAGCTCACAACTCCTCCCCCCATGCTCAACAAATTTTCTGTCCAGATTCTCACTGTTTGAAATATGGCAACCCTAGCTTAGAACCATACAATTGCAGAGCTGGAGGGGACCCTCATGGTCATCTAGTCCCCTGCATAACAAGAGTCTCATTCTCTACCGACTGAGCTATGTTGAATTTAGGGGACTGAATAACCTTAGGGCCCAATCTTACATGTTTACCTGGGTATGAGTTCCATTGAACTCACCAGGACTTTGCTCCCAAGTAGACACATGTAGAATTGTACTGTTAATGGGTAGCAATGAGTACAGAGCTGGGAAGGGTGCAAGTGGACAGCCTCAGATTCTGCCTTCAGAAACAGCTCAGCTTGGCACTCCGGTTCTCCTCCAGCTCCACTTCCTGGGCCATGATGTCTTACATGCCCTTCCTCTGTGACAGAATTCATTTCTCAGCACCGACGTTCATTAAATTGGGTCCTCCCTCAAAGAGGGCACATGCTGCGGTGAGACCTGGAGACCGACACGCTGTGTTGTGGGTGGGTAAGATTGGTCAGCCACAACACCCGATTGATAGGTCTGGGTTCAATCTGGCCAATGGGATGCAGCCCAAACGGATCGAGGGACCTTTATACGCCCATGCACGTGACACAGAGCTTCCTCTTTCAGTGCATGCATTCGGAACACCAGCCCACCTCTCCCTAATTTTAGGGCATTTTGCGCTTGACCTTGTTATGCCGTCGTGTGTCGTCTGTCGTTGGGACAGGGGCATGGCAGGCAGGGGCGTTGCTAGCCGCTTTGGCACCCAGGGCGTCAAAGTGGAGGCACCCCTGGGGCAGGGTGCCACTCCGCAGCGTCATGACAACACTCACTGGCCCACCCCTCTCCTCCATCCAGGGAGAGTGCGCATTGGCTGAGCAAGCCCTGCAGCGCCTAGTGAGGTTTTCACCAGCCGGCGGCTGGGACCAGCTTGCTCCCTCAGCCGACGCGCGCTCTCCCTGGACGGAGGCGAAGGGCGGGCCAGCGAGGGGCGTCACGCCACCCACAAGCGTGACGCCACCTTGTGTGTGTTTTGGGGTGGGGCGCGCTGCGCGCAGGGGCAGGGCATGTGTTTTGGGGGCGGGGTGGGCAGCCGTGATGGCACCCCTGGGATCGCTCAGCTCGGGGCGGCCCGTCCCCACTGCCCCTATCTTCCTACGCCCCTGACGGCAGGATTTTCCCCCACTTGGCTGATTGGCTGGTGCCATTTGGGTTTCGCCTGCCGTGTAGCAAATCGTCACAACTTGTAAGGTTGCGGATAGGCTCTGGTTCAGGTGATAGGGATGGGAGAACGCTCTCGCCATCCCTACATGAAGGGTATTCCGTTAAAGGAATCCAGGGACTCAAATGGTTTGGTCAACCCTGTGAGGGGGTTGTGCCCGTGCCTGAGTCCAGGGGGATATCTGGGTGGCAGACATACTGTAGCTTGTTCCCGGCTTTCTGCCTATCCAGGTGTTCACCCTAGGCTGACCTATGCTGGTGCCCTGGGTCAGCGCTACCTGCAAGAGTGCAGATAGCTAGTCGTACCAGAGCCTATGCAACCACTCACTTTCTGTAATCAATAAAGTTGTGGCCTAAATTCTGCCAAAAACCAAACGAAAAATTTGAGTCATTTGTGAATTTATTTAGGGGGGAGGTTTCTGGGCCTGAACACGCAATTAGGCCTCTCTAAAGTGCAGTTTCGTCTCATCTGTTTCCACTTCTAATCATTCCCATTTATCCACAGCAGTTCTTGAGAGACGCCTGCTCAATCAAATCTGTCATTTATTCATACAGTGGATTTGACAGACCTAGCATTATCTCCAAGAATGAAAGCCAAAAAAATCAATGGAAAAATTATTTATTCTCTCCTCTCTGTAGAAAACAAACCAACTCCATTCCCACATGCATATGCACGGCACTTTTGTTTACTGCGAGAACTACTACTAATATAAACAATCTTCACTGCTGAGGGAAAGATAAAGCTTTTTGACTTGACTTCATAAAGAGAGCCATCCCAATTTCCTGAGGAAGGGAGTAGTGGGGCTGCAACAGTAAAGGGCCTGCTTCTTTGAAGCCTGTAATTTAGTCTCAACATGTGTTAGATTCAACTGCAAGGCCTAAACAGTAGTTGGATATTCACACGGAAGAAGCTCTTCCTTGAAATAATCAGAAATAATTCTTGTGACCATCCAGTTTGCAGTAAGGAATTAAGCAAAATTAATGAGAGGAATTCCATGTGCACAAAGCCTTTACATTAATAAAGAGGATTTCATTTAAAACATGATGAGTAAATGGAATTAGCATACAGAAATCTGCTTTATTCTTAATTATATATTGGGTGGAGAGCTGGAATTGAAGGGAAGGGAAGGGCAGTTCTGGCCTATCAGTTATTTTAAAAGGTGGGCCCAGCCTACCAAGACATTATTGTGGGGGTCCCAGTATTTAAGAGTTGCCATATGTCTGGAATTTCCCAGACATATTTGGAATACTGCAGTTGGCAGCAGTGTCCAGGCAGAAATCAGCAAAATGTCTGGGAAAATCCGGATGTATGGCAGCCCATGTAGGCAGTGCTGTTTTTGCCAATTTCCCAACAACTTTGGGCAATCTCAACAACTTTGCCAGAAGAACCTTTCTGTCCAGATTTTCACTGTATGAAATATGGCAACCCTAAGTATTTAGCCTTTAACTCGTTATTGTTTAAGATACACAATAGAAATATTTACAAAACTAACAGAGTTTATTTTTAAAATCTGATTGAATCGAAATGTTATTGGTGATATCGCACTTTAGTCATACTGATTGGACCCATTACAATCAACAGACTTGAGTTAGTTAAATCTACTTATTTCGGTGGGTTTGGGTATCTAAATCTAATATCACACACACTTATCTGCAACAGACTTCAGAACACTTCAGGTTTTTGTGATTATATGTTGGTTTGGTTTTCATCAGACTGTGTGCTTAATCTGGAATTATGGTCTCTGAGGAAGCCCTTTTTCTTGGGCTCGAATTCCACCCCTGGTAGTATGATCATATAAAATGGAACTAATAGAGCTTTAAACAATAAACAAAAAAACATTGCTGCTTACAGCATAAAAGGACTTAGATAAATAGGTGTATTAATGTGTTTTTCATTATTTCTGCACACCTGTTTGTGCAGCCTTTTGCTATTTCCCTCACATTTCTCTCACCTTGACAGCCTTCAAGAGGAAGCCTGAAGTGGGTTTCATGTGCAAAGAAAACATGATTCCATTTGGCATGAAGCAAATGCCCACTTAGAAGAGATCCCTGTGATCTTAAAGGAATCTAGCCCATGTTTTATGTGTTCCAGTTCACCGCAATCTGGAACAGTTCCAGCCTAAGTTTTACAAAAAGTTCAGGAGCTCTAAGAGACCGTAGGACTCAGCTAGATCGGTAAAGAAAAAGTGATTTTTATGCGTTGTGTATGTGATATATCATTGTGCCACCAGATGGTGCTGTGGAGCCCTGTTTTTCTCTACCTGTTTTCTCTGTTTAAATTTACAACACGTTTAACTGAAACACTTCTCTTCGATGTGTCTAGATCCAGCCTAGGCCCTGAAGCGGCTGAAGTGATAAATGTCCTTTGCCATTTTTCATTCTTATGAGGATTTTAATTGACAATTAATTGTCTTGTCAAATCACATATTCTACTTTCAGAGTGGACCCTATCCAATAGCCCTTCATGGATTAAGCTGCCACGGAAGCCACTATAAGCTTCTCTAAGTCAAGGAAGAATGGAAAGAAAAGTAGTTAAGGCTCTCAATAAGCAATTCACACATTTCCACATTTCCTTGAATATGTGCCACGGTTGGAGCTGAAGAAGAATAAAGTGATATCAGCTCTATGCCACATGCTGCATTTCCTCAGCAGTGTCAAGAGAACCAAGCCTGACCTACTTTACTCGGCTCATATCTTTCTAGCATATTCCCTGTAGCAAAAGTATGATGACTAGAGCAGAGGGAATGCAGAGAGGAAATAGAGTACACCAGACATAGCACCGTAATGGTGTGCCCTCTTTAACACTTGGACTACAGGCTTCCAAACTTTCAACGCATCCTTCAAGTATTCTTGAAATGAATGGAAAGCAGGCAAAAACACTTCCCTGTCAAAAACAGCATTTAAAAAAATGAAACTTCCAAAACCATGTTTGCAGTCTCAAGCTCAACCCTTTGAAAGGGCCCCAAGGTGATTACTTTCCGCAAGGATATATAACGGAGAAGCACTGCATGTTTGGGATATACTGTATATAGCCACTGTCCTACTCCTTTACAAGATAGAGTCTAAATGTGGCCCAGCCCATAAAGGAGTATTTGGCAGTGCTTAATTTCTAAAAAAGAACGTTATCAGTACTGAATATTCACTGGAATTCACATTCATTTACCCCAATTTTCAGCCATTTTCAGGTTGTTTCGTGCTTAGGGACATGCATTCTGCATTCTGGGGCATTTCTCGATCTATTATGACTTGACACATTTTACTCCTGTGCCCTGACATTGGAGACAAGCTGCAGGGTTAAACACAGATAAGCCCAGGTTTTTGGGGGGGTGGGGTGGGGGATGGCACTAGATGAAAAGCAAACTAGAAGGCTTTCCCTATAGGAATCTTATCTATGAGCTGAGGAGGCTTTGCCTTGATCTTTGCGTACAGCGGGCTTTCCTCCTCTCCTTTACCCAAATCCTCTCACTGTAGTGTTCACTATTCACCAGTAAGGGGGTTGGAGGTGGGGGAGAGTGAAAAAAATGCAGAAGGGTCCCTACTTACAGCCAATCAACATGACGCAGATGGAAAAGATTTTCTCTGAGTTGGTGTTTGGAGACACATTTCCAAATCCGACGCTGGTCAGGCTGCTGAAGGTGAAATAAAGTGCTGTGACGTATTTGTCCTTGATAGATGGTCCAGAGCTTTTATCACTCCGGTTATAATGCTTTCCCAGTTGCTGTCCCAGGGAATCCAACCAGCCGATTTTACGAGCCAGGTATTCCCTTTCGACGTTCCCAATGGCATACCAAATGCAAGCCAGCCAGTGAGCAATGAGGGCAAATATGCACATAAGTAACATCAGAACAGCAGCACCATATTCAGAGTATCTGTCCAGTTTCCGCGCGACCCTCACCAAACGCAGAAGTCTAGCTGTCTTCAGAAGCCCAATCAGGGTTGTTGTCTGCAGGAGCAAAACAGTAATAATAATAATAATAATAATAATAATAATAATAATAATAATAATAACAATAATGCAATTTAAGAACAGTGATAGGTTTCTCAAATTCCACAACAAGCTGTGGAAAACCACTAATGTGACTGCAGCATAGTGCATATTTATACTTTTAATACAGCGGCACCTCGGTTGTCGAACGTAATCCGTTCCAGAGGACCGTTCAGCTTCCAAAACGTTTGACAACTGAGGCGCAATGGGCGGCCTGCAAATTCCATGGAGAAAAAAATGGAGAAACACGCCTCAGAAGCCGCTTGACTTCCAAGGCACATTCGAAAACGGAAGCATTCACTTCCGGGTTTTCGGCGTTCGGTTTCCGAATCGTTCGGCTTCCGAGATGCTCGAAAACCGAGGTTCCACTGTATATAGATTTTTATATAAATAAAGAAATATGGGAATTTCCCACCATGAGGATTTCTTCACAGATCTGAGGAATGGTCACATTTTAAAATTAGGAGACACCAGTTGGGATCAGATGAGCTACTTCAGGCAACCCCCATGGGTATATTAAGGGTCCACTGAACACTGTGGGTCTTAGTTCTAAGCAGACATGCACAGGATCGCAATGCCATTTATTATTTAATATTTTTTTCAGTATAGCTTAGGGCAGCGTGCATAAAATTCCTAGGAGGCCTCCTATCCAGGAAGTGGCTAGGGACTACAGATTGCCAGCAGAGTTGGCTGATCACATGCATTCAGGCCATAGAATAGTGTATGACATTTGCATCTTCAGACAGCTGTTTCCCCACTTTTGAATCTCCCAAACCCAAAGGCGCATTGGGCACATGGAAATCATCATCATATTCACCATCAGTTTATTTGTATGCTACTTTCCCACATTGGTGCTCCAAGTGGTGCACAACATGCCAAACGAACAACAATAAAGAGAACTGTATCTATTTTAAGAACAATGTTGAATCATAATGTCAATTATAAATACAGAAAATAGATCCATACAAAAACAGTATAAATAAGCTAACCTAATTTAGCAGTTTAAAACTAAGCAGGATAAACCACTTCGGAGTTTTTTTTAAAGTCTTCTCAGATATTAACATCTGTGTCTACACATAACAACAGCAAACCAGTCTCATTTTCAATAACTTCAGAGTCAACATACAGTGGATCCTTGGTTCTTGAACCATGTTCTTGAACATGGTTCCTTCCTTGTTCTCCTGCGTGAGGGGAAGGAGCCTGTTGCAACAGCAAAAATAAAGGCTTTGCTTCTCAAACTTCTCTGGTTGGCCTCTGTTATATTCTCCGACCGATGGAGAACCCAATAAGGGCTCTTGTGTACCCCATAAGGGAATAAGAGCAGATTTTTGCTTATTACAGGAAGAAGGGGAACAAATCAGACCAAGGCAATGGCACAACGGGCAGCGTGGGCAGAACAGCCTCAGGACGCCTCTGCTCTGCTCTCCCTCCCTGTGGCAGGACCAGGGGGGTTCCTGGAGGTGACTCGCTTCACGGCAGGAGCTGCTGCTTCAGGCAGACCCTGGGGCAGCCAAGGAGAAAGGGCGACTGCGAGACACACGGAAACCGTCTGCTGCAAGAGCTGCAGGTCCTATCAGACTCTTGCGGGGGCTACTGGAGAGCAGGACAAAGAAGCCACACACACATCACCCTGTCCTGCTACTGACCAAGTGACGGGGGGGGGGGGGAACACACCCAGGATGAGAGGAGGGCAGAAAAACAGCAGGGGATAAAATCAACAGCAAAATGTGACCAGGAACTTGTCCCTAGTGAGTTCTCTCCAGCCTCTGCATGAGTTCCAAAGCAGTTACTGGGGGGCAACTGAAAACATTTTGGAAGAATCGCTTCTGGCAAGACAAGGGAGTTTGCTTTTGTGCTCTAGTGCTGCTGACTCCCCAGGGCAAAAGGCCCTCAAGATTTCTCCACCAGCTGTGCTTCCAAGCACCCACCTACTCACTCCCAAGCTCCAGCTTGTGCGCTCAACCCCAGAAACCCAGATGGACAGACTGCCAGAAGGCGGTCAGCTTTCTGCCAAGGGCTGTGACACCGGGCCAGTGAAACACTTCCGCGCATGAGATACAGGCAGTCAAGGCACAGGGCAGAACGGCCAGGGAATTCTCTCAGGGGGCTGGATTAGATGGGCTTCCCTTCCAACTCTGCCATTCTGTGATTAAATCCCACATCTCTGGTTTGCTCTCCCCCGCGGGGAAATCCAAGGACACTGGAAGCCAGTGAGGAGGCCCTGAGCAGCTTCCAGACACAGCAAGAGGCCACGATGGATGGCAGAACAGAGAGGGCTGTCCTGGCCTGGCCACCTTGAGCCTCAGAAGAGGAGCCCTTTGGGCAACACAGGCCCAGCTGAAAGGAAACACACAGCCAGGGAACAGGACTAGATGATGACGCAAATGAATCTGACCCTCCTGTATTCACCTTGGGCAGAATTTTACTGTCTGGAAGAGCTGAGGGTTGGGGGGGCAGGGAAGGGAGGCAAGCAGGCAGGTACTTGGATGGTGGCCAAAGGCTTCTTTCCACTGTCACACGGCAGAGGAAACGGAAGCAGCGGGAGCCCACAGGAAGATGGAAAGAAATCGGGGCCAGAAACCTGTCCGGAGCAGCTGCAGGGAAGCTCTGTGAGCTCCACAGAGGGGGTGGGAAAGGTGGGCCAGTCCTGACAAAGCAAACCCCCATGGGCCCCAAGAGTGCGGCCTGGGAACCCCCCTGCCCACTTTCTCCACACCAGGAGTCATTTTATAAACTTGTGCCATGCCCCCCTTTCTTTTTTCTATGCCCCAAAGCCCAACATGCTGTAAGCTTCCTCCTAGAGCAGCTGCTCCAGCCCCTCTCAATTGCCCTGCTCAAAAGCTCTTCCTGCTCTAGTTTCCTTTTTGAGGGGGGGAGGGGGCACCACGGATGTGCACAACAGCATCATGACATGTTCAAATATATGAAAGGATGTCATATGGAGGAGGGAGAAAGGTTGTTTTCTGCTGCTCCAGAGAAGCGGACACGGAGCAACGGATTCAAACTACAAGAAAGAAAATTCCACCTAAACATTAGGAAGAACTTCCTGACAGTAAGAGCTGTTCAGCAGTGGAATTTGCTGCCGAGGAGTGTGGTGGAGTCTCCTTCTTTGGAGGTCTTTAAGCAGAGGCTTGACAGGCATCTGTCAAGAATGCTTTGATGGTGTTTCCTGCTTGGCAGGGGGTTGGACTGGATGGCCCTTGTGGTCTCTTCCAACTCTATGATTCTATGATTCTATGATTCTATGAATCCGTTGTGGAAGTCCGTTCAGCTCCCGAAACCGTTTGAAAACCAAGGAGTGGCTTCCGATTGGCTGCAGGAGCTTCCTGCACTCAAGTGGAAGCTGCGTTGGATGTTTGGCTTCTGAAAAATGTTTGAAAACCAGAACTTTGTCAACGAAGCCGTTTGAGAACCAAGGTACCACTGTATTATAAACCTGCAATCCAGAGGTGTATGAGCTGCTGTCCCCCACCCCTTCAAGACTTTTCAGCTCCTTTCCCCAAAGATCCCTCAATGCAGATTATAAGCTCCTGGTTGTATCCATGCTAAGCACATGGGAAGCTGCATTATCCCGAGTCACAACTCTACTTCATCCAGGTGTCTCTATACCGACAAGCACCAAGCTCTCGAGGGTTTCAGATGTGAGTCTTTCCCAGTCCAAACTGCAAGTGCCAAGGGTTGAATGTGGGCTTTTCTTGCAAGCAAAGATTGTGCCCTATCACTGAACAACAGCCCTCCCCATCAAAAGTGCTGAAGCACTCTTAAACTCCATTGGATTCACATCCAATATATGAATGCTCACATCACTGTCTGACTGTGTTAGGAACTCAGTGTTAGACCAGATCCAGCTAGGCAGTTCTTGTGCAGTTCAAGTTGACCAGGGAGTAAACCTGTTTACCTTAAACAGCCAGGCGGCATTGTGGCCTGGCCACAGGCCTGGTCATAGATCCGGCAGCTGGCTGGGGAGGACTGCAGGCTTGCCTGCAGATTGGTCTATGGCAGGTGGACCTGGGTCCAGGCATTCCCCAGGGGGTAGGCCCAACCGGCCAATGGGCCTCGCTTGAGTCTGCCCCCTGGGAAATAAATAGAGGTGAGCCCAGCATCCCTCCTCTGTTTATTTCTGTCAGTATATCCAACGATTTACATAGGGTTTAGGGTTGCCATACACCCAGAATTCCCCAGACGTCGAAAATGGTGTCCAGGAGGAATTTCTGAAAATCACGAAAAATGTCCCGGGAAACTCGGGCTTATGGCAACGCTTGTCAGAAGTGTTGATTTTTTGGCAAATTTCCTAAAACTAAAGCTCAACAATTTTGCCCCCTCCCCCCCAAAAGAAAGC
Source organism: Zootoca vivipara (assembly GCF_963506605.1). NCBI lineage: Eukaryota > Metazoa > Chordata > Lepidosauria > Squamata > Lacertidae > Zootoca > Zootoca vivipara. Next base: position 107,382,108 of record NC_083276.1, read on the forward strand.
TTAATAACTTTTCACTTTTTGAAATATGGCAACCCTATAGGATTCAAATTTCAGATCTGCACCACTTTCTAATTTGGCTCTAAAACAGGCATCCCCAAACTTCGGCCCTCCAGATGTTTTGAACTACAGTTCCCATCATCCCTGACCACTGGTCCTGTTAGCTAGGGATCATGGGAGTTGTAGGCCAAAACATCTGGAGGGCCGCAGTTTGGGGATGCCTGCTCTAAAACATTCTCCTGTCATCAATTACAGAGCCTTACCCATTATTAACCCTATAATGCTGAACGTTATGCAACACTATGAATCGTGGCTGCAGGAGCTCCCTCTGCCCTTCAAATCTACTTAGGCGGGATGTGTAATATTAATGGAGAGAGGCAATAATGATGCAAAGTTTGCATATATTCCTCCCCATCACCACCACCTCTTTTTATTTCCAGAAAGCATGCATAATACATTATGTTTAACAACCGAAAACATTTAAGGTTCTAGTGGGAGAAATCAGCCTACTAGTTTCTTTCCACTAAGTGCCATGTTAAAAGTTTGAACAAACCTTTATATATTTTACGCGTTGCTGAATTTAGAACTCAATAATATTAGCCTTGCAATAAGGGGGAGTGGGAGAGAGAGAAGTATTCCACAGGCCATGTTTGTTGAAAACAACATATTCTATTTATGTTAAATTTTCAACTTCCTTCCTGCAACAGCACAAAGTGATAGCTCAGTAATAGCAGCTAACTGTGTCATTACTACATAATGGCAGTGCCAACGCATTGAGAAGCTGGCAGAGCCATCGACATCCGCTGTGGGTGTATTTGAAAAGTGTGGTCTAGCTATGAACACTGCCATATTTATTCTAGGCCTCCCCAAGGCAACATGCATGAATATAGATCTGCCATTCACAGAGTAAAGCACCAAGATAATTTTGACAAGGAGAAGTAAAAAAAAAAAAAGGTGGACAAATAGTGTTATCCTACAAAGGAGGGTGGAATGAAAACGCTGACCCTTCAGCCAAAAGAAGACAAACTCAGCGTGTGGAAAGAGTTCATATCTATCCTTGCAGCATAAATCTAGAAATATCCCAGTGGATATCTCCGAAAAGCTGGGACCGGTTCCTCATAGGCCCTCTCATGGGTTTGCTTGTGAGGGGAGCAGTTGTAGTTTAATAAATAAGCGTGTCAGCTGTGAACTAGGACATCCCTAGGTCAAATCTTGTATTTGCAACAAACTCACTAGGTGGTCTAGGCCAGCCTTCTCTAATGTAATGCCCTCCGAGTGTTTCGGACTTTGGTTGCCATCAGCCCAGCCAGCATGCCCAATGATCATAGGTGATTGGAGTTGGTAGTTCAAAACAGCAGCAGGGGACCATGGGATTGGGGCCAGTGATACGGAAGCTGTGCCTCACCCAGATACTGTTGGATTCCAACTCCCTTCTCTCCCAGCCAGGGATGATGGGAGTTGTAGTCTTTGTTGTAGTTGTGTTTTTAATATTCTGTTGGGAGCCACCCAGAGTGGCTGGGGAGGCCCGGCCAGATGGGTGGGGTATAAGTAATAAATTATTGTTGTTGTTGTTGTTGTTGGCCCGGCCAGATGGGTGGGGTATAAGTAATAAATTGTTGTTGTTGTTGTTGTTGTTGTTGTTGTTGTTGTTGTTGTTGTTGTTGTTGTTATTTAGTTCTACATCCTTGGCCTAGGCAGTTCCACCACACACAGTGTAGGAATAACACTAGACCACGAGGTTGCCTATTGAAGCTGGACTGTTGAATTAACTGTGTTGATTCACTGTGCCCACATATAGCACAACCACCTTCTAGGATGGTTATAAGCACTATTAAGATACTGTGCGTGAACTATTAACATTTACATTAATTTCAGTGGTAATTTTTTTAAGCATACTTTTGGTCACATATAGAGCAGACATGCCAAAGACCTTAAAGTTGTTTAATGGCCCAAGGTCCCCCCTCACATGCAGGAGTTCTTGGGGAGTGTTTAGGGCCCTTTTTTCTTTTTTCTTCTTTTTTCTTTTTCTTTTGTGTGCCTTTTTAAATTGTTTCTTAGAATTAATGGATTATGTTATGATGTTATGATGATGTGAAAAATGTTTAAAATGAAAATCTTCAATAAAAATTATTTGAAAAAATAATAATTCACCCTTCATGAGTGAGGCGTGTTTTGAAGTGCTCCAAATTCCTCGTTAGATTATCGTGATCAAAGCATCACACTTGATTCAGCTCAAAGTAGATCCACCTTTATCAAGCACTTGATCACAATTAGGTTCTCGGAATTCTTATTTCAGTATTGCTAGTTTATGTCTGGCTCCATACCTCCCTATCTATCTTCTAGAGTTTTAAGGTCAACCCTGGAAACCCTTACTCGAGTTTTCTCATTTTCTGAAGTGAGATAGTGTTGACCAGGGAAAGTGCCTTCTCTTGTGCCCTAGTAGTGGAAAGCTTCCTCATGGGAATCTTATCTGATGCGGACACTGATGGGAATTTTTTTGGTGCTGGGCAGAGAACTTTGGGTGCTTTACCATAAACCCTTTACAACATTTGTTTTTAAAAAGAGTTCAATCTCTTTTATTAATATTGTGTCAACAGTACAAACGAGGCTATGCAAAAACATTTTGTGCTTTGAAATTTTAAGCTGCAGATCAGTGGCAGATCATCTGCTCTACACCTGCAATGTTCCTGATTGAACTGAGAATGTCCCCAGTCAAAAACCCTGGAAAACCACTGCCAGCAGTTTGATGGATCAAGAATCTGATGAAGTAAAAGAGCTTCTTATGAAAACTGTTCTGAAAGTCTCTGGACTGAAGAGTGGGTTATAAGTACAGTGGTACCTTGGTTTAAGAACAGTCCGGTTTAAGAGTGATTCGGTTTACAAACTCTACAAAACTGGAAGTAGCGTCACGGTTTGCGAACTTAACCTTGGTCTAAGAACGGAATCTGAACGGTGGAAGGGCACCGGCGGCAAGAGGCCTCATTAGGGAAAGCGCGCCTCAATTTAAGAATGGTTTCGGTTTAAGAACGGACTTCCGGAACAGATTAAGTTCGTAAACCGAGGTACCACTGTATTTGCAATACAGGAGGGAGACCTGTGCAAAATTCTGTGAAAACTATTTTGTTTGTGCGTGTCAGACCGGGAGAAGAGAATACAAATGTCTACAGTCCCCATTTCTGACTCCTCTGCATTCATCCAAAGCTTTCTTTGAACAGAGTCTTCACATATACAAGTTGTATGTGCATAGGCTCTTTCCAATTAGACCTCATGCACACACAGCTTGTAGATACCCAGGGCCAGCTCTCCATTAGGTAGCGTAAACGGGCTGCCTCAGACGACAATGCTGGAGGACAGAGATATGTGTGCTATGCATATGGATGTAAAGAGGCAGTGGTTTTTGTCCCACCCTATGTTTATTGCAACCAGTGCCAGTGGTGTAACATGGGGGTGGGGTGGGGCTGTTGAGATAGGGAAGTCTTTGTCGAGCACCTGCAGTTCAGCAGGGGTGGGTTCTGTCTAACCTGAGTGAGGAGGGAGTGCCACAAGGTTGGGCCCGCAATACAAGATCCATTACTTTTGGTAGTCACAAGCTGTGCATCTGAACCACAGGGGACCACTAACAGAGCCACCCTTTGGTGGTTGGGCAGGGATCACAAATAGGGCCAGGGCTATTGCACTCAGGTCTAGCTTGTGAGCTTCTGGAGGCATCTAGCTGGCCACTGTGAGAAGAGGAAGCTGGACTGGGCTGACCCAGCAGCTGTCCTCTTGCGTGGGTCACTCTCCTTGGTGTGTCTCCTTTGAGGGCAGGGAATTCTGGTGCATCTGAGTATTGAGAATGATTGACTGACAGAAGCCCTGCTCTGGCATTCATCTGGGTAAAAAGGTTGGCATAGAGGAGCCTGTTCAGAGCTACAGCAGCTCCCCAAGGATATCTGTTTCTCAGTTTTGATTACTGAATCCTTCAGTAATGCTAATAGTATTTCAACCTTCCATTTCCAGAACCCTGATGCTAAATTGATTTATGATTAGTGGCTCTTAGGCTGAAGGGCAGGTATATGCTAGGGCCTGATGAAGCAGACTAGTGAATGTATTATGATGCATTAGTCTGTCTGATTGTGGAGCTGCACTTAGGGAGGTGTTCCATAGGTATTCAGATGTTTGGATGAATGCATTCTAATTAACAAAACAAACATGGACCAAAACTGTTTTCTTTCTGATATTGAAAAAAACTTTATTTTTAACCTGGCTGTCAGACTTTTGCTTCTGCCCAGGCAGTTTTGCTTCTTCCACATAATTTATTCTCATTTATTCTCTTTCTTTACTGTTCTACATTTTTGTAAACATGCAGAAGAAAGTGACTCTTTTAAAAAGTGATTTTCATACCATCTCCTGAGAAACACTGTAGGGTCCCCTGGAAGCCGATCAGGGGGTTCTCGGTGACAAAAGCCATAATGGTGGCCAGACATCCTTCTATGCCAGCTATCCCAATGTTGTTATTGATCTTCCCCTGCAGAGCTAAACTTGCAAAAGGGGTCACCAACAAGGTGCCCATGAGCACAATGGTGCCCTTGATGTCTTCCCTTGGTGCCCACAAGGCATTTGAGCACACACACCCTGCAAATTTGCAACCAGACTAGGTTTAAAGTTTTACAATTATCTAATAAATCTCAAGACAACTTGGGGCCGGGTTACTTGAGGAAGTGTCTCCTTCCAAACTGACTTGCCTGGTCACCAATATTTGCTAATAAGGTCTTGTGGGTTGTGCCACAGCCTGCAGGGGAACCATCTTACAGTGACCATAGGGAGGGCCTTTTCCACGGTGGAACTCCTCTGCATGATGACAATTGTGTGAGTGAAGTGAATGCCCAAAGATGACTTTTGTCTTTAAGATATGCCATATATGTAAGGAAATAACAATAGTGCTTGGAGATGTTCAGTAACAACTTTGCCATAAGCATTCTGTTTTGACAAATCTTCAGGCTGTGATGCCTAAATGGTGCTACCAAACCCATTGCTTTTAAGTGAGGCTAAATTAAGGCCACCACAATGACATATATTATTTGGACCAGTTTACCTATCTCCTAGTTGAACTAAGTAACACACAAGCAGAACTGGTATGCATTATGGCATGCGACTTTTTGATTATTATCTCCCATCTGGAAGCCAAAAATTTCTAAACCTTGGAGGAGCATGCCTAGTGATGCTTTTGAAAATGATGCCATTTCATAAAGAAAGGATGGTTGACAGCGTTGTTAGCAGGGGGCTTGTTACTGTATAGGCCTTGAGATAATGGGAAAACCAATTTCTTTTTAAAAGACATCTCCATGACTGAGAATGATCATTAGCGAAAGATATTGCACCACGGGCATTTTACATGTGCTACCATTCTTGGTATAAAGGGATTGTCACAGAAATATTAAGGTCAAGAGCACAAGAAATAAAAAGCAGCAATAAAAGGTGAAACCCAGGCCATCACCAAAGACCTCTCACTACCTATTTAATGTGGCCAGAGCATTATAACATGCAATTCTTCAAGAATTATAGGCACGGATATGTGTGAGCTGATATAGTTTATTTATCACACTTTCAACTCACCCTTCCTCTGAGATCAGGGTGACAAACATAAAAGTGTTATATCCCCTTTTATCTTTGCAATAATTCTGTGGCGTTGGTTAGGCTGAGAAAGAGTGACAGGCCCAGTGAGTTAGGCTGGCCCAAGGTCACCCAGTTAACTTAATGGACGAAGGAGGTTTATTCCTCCATCCTCCACCTGTAGTCTTTTTTCAGCTATCTCAAAGCAGATAAAAATTACCTATATCCAACTTTTAACTATCAGAAAACATGATGTATGCACAAAGCAAGTGATCACATGAACTCTTAATAGATAGATGCTAGTTATAGTGAGCTTACCTCGTCAGAGCCAGATCCAAATATCAGCAGGTCAAAAGGTATTGCAGCAACCATGTCAATTAGGAACCAGCCTTTGAAGTAGTGAATTGCTATTCTTGCTGGGTCACTTACCACTTCTTCATTCTGGTTCACATATGTTGTTCGGAAGTTGATGACAATGTCAATGATAAACATGATATCCACAATTAAGTCTACCATGCTCAGTGGGTTGCATGAATAGCCACACACCCGCCTCTTCTGTTCTTCGTTGTCGTTGAGGAGGAAGGCTGCAGAGTAAGGGGTGAAAATGGCCGTGTAGATCACCAGCAGTAAAATCAGCCAGTCCCAGACTGCTTTGAAAGGACTATAGTGCAATATAGTAAACTTGTTGATGCGAGGTGTTTGGAGTTTATATTCTGGCAGAACATCTGCTCCCAAGGATAGGACCTAGGGAGATAGAAAGAAAAAGGAAACACACAGTGTAAGGGTAAACTGTTTAAAGGGGGAAAATGAGGGACCCCCCACTGTATGAAGCATAAGTTATCTAGAATAGAAAGCATATCTCCAAATCACATTGTTTTTTAAAGCCAAGATTCAAAGTTCCATTGTGCGAGTGGATCTCTGTTCATGCAGTAAAGAGATACAACCCCAGATCCCCATGCTCTTATCCTGCAAAAAAACATTTCTCAATCTACGAACTGTTTTCTTGGTACCTTCCAGGTTGGTGAATGGAAAAACCCCTGAACCAACTTGGATTCAGTCTCCTTTCCCATGGGATATTTTGATTTATTGGAAGCTTTCATGTATTTCCAAACATAGGTATTGCAGAGATTCATCATGTGATTTGTATGTGCATATCACTGGATTAAGATCCTATACTAGAAAGAAAAAGTATGTGCTGGAAGATACATCCATCCGTGTGTGTGTGTGTGTGTGTGTGTGTGTGTGTGTGTGTGTGTGTGTATCACCTTAAATGGCACATTATGTTTACCATGCCCTGAAGAAGCTCTGCATTTATGAGTAGGGATCTCTCCCACTTCTGCAGAAAATATTTCATGCTTGTTCAGGTTCATGGGACACCCAGCCAGCAATGGGAATTTAAAGTATAGAGCTCTGAAAAACAGTCTCTGTGTGGATTTGATATATACACATTTCAATACATATTTACAGAAGGTATAAACTTGAAAAACGTGGAAAAGCTAGAGAGAGTTATTCAATGGGAAATACTGCAGGTTTTGAGTAGGGCTGTTAGGCACAGTCTTCCACTTTGCTTTGCTCTCAATTACTCATATCTATCTATCTATCTATCTATCTATCTATCTATCTATCTATCTATCTATCTCTATCTATCATCTAGAGATAGATACAGATTTAGCTCTAGATAGATAGATGTAGATATATACCTGTAGATTAAGATTTCAGATTAAAGTGCTTTAACAAACAGAATTTGGGCTCCTTTTTTTAAAAAAAGTGAACCTCCTTTAATTTAACTTTAAAAAACCACAAACCTCACACCCTCTCCTTAATCACGTAGACAGCATCATTGGTTGAACAAAAATGCACACTGTGAAAAACTGGGAGGACACCATGGGTTAATAACCACACTTTTCTTTTGAACAGCACAGTAGGGAATGGTTACGTTCTACAGAGATTATAAATTGCTTCTAAGCAGCCATTAAGCAACATGGGCAAGGGTGCTGGGATAAATCTATTATTTATCCCTTTGCACTTAACTAATGGAGGCTGGCTGCACTGGTTCATATAAAAAGCTGAATCGCAGCCTTTTTGCCGCACCTGAAGACACTCCTTTCCCATATGTACCACTGTCTGAAAGCTCAAAGAGAAGTGAGTACAGTCATACCTCGGGTTAAGTCCACTTCAGGTTGAGTACTTTCAATTTAAGTACTCCACGGACCGGTCTGTAACGGATTAATCCACTTTCCATTCCTTTCAATGGGAAAGTTCGCTTCAGGTTAAGTACGCTTCAGGTTAAGTACGGACTTCCAGAACCAATTAAGTACTTAACCTGAGGTAAAAGGTAAAGGGACCCCTGACCATTAGGTCCAGTCGTGACCGACTCTGGGGTTGCGCGCTCATCTCGCATTATTGGCCGAGGGAGCCGGTGTATAGCTTCCAGGTCATGTGGCCAGCATGACAAAGCCGCTTCTGGCAAACCAGAGCAGCACATGGAAACGCCGTTTACCTTCCCGCTGTAGCGGTTCCTATTTATCTACTTGCATTTTGACGTGCTTTCGAACTGCTAGGTTGGCAGGAGCTGGGACCAAGCAACGGGAGCTCACCCCGTCACAGGGATTCGAACCGCCGACCTTCTGATCAGCAAGCCCTAGGCTCAGTGGTTTAACCACAGCGCCACCTGGGTCCCTCCACAGCGCCACCTGGGTCCCTGAGGTGCCACTGTATTTAGGCTCCCTGAGGTACCACTGTATTTAGGCTCCTCCCTCTCTCCAGGAACCTTTCACTTTCGCTGCTACTAAACTTACCAACAATTCACTCCTATGGATGAACATAACAAAACAAGTTCAGGGAGCTGAATATTCCTTTCTTTGTAATAAACCCAACCCAGTTCATTACTCAGTCATGTAGCTTCTCTATCTTGATCTGCACATATAGTCATTTGTGCCACTAAAGCCAATGTGGCTTCATAGGATTGGCAAGTGTGGCAGAAACTAGCTCACTAGGGGTCATAGCTGTCAAGTTTCCTCTTTTTTATTATTATTAAGGGAAATTCCCTTATGCTGAATTGGCTTCCTCGCGAGAAAAGGGAAAACTTGATAGCTATGCTAGGGGTTAGAAGCTCTAGTGGTACAAAATTGGAAAAGGGACCCAACTGGGCACCATAGAGAAGTTGTGCTATTGGCTTGGCTTCAAATAATTTGGGTACTCAGGGCGCACAGGGCAATTCTATACCTCCCTGCTGCTCTCAGATACCAATCCTGCTATGTTGCTAGATTCTGCACAGCAGCGCTCAAATTCATCGGAGGATGACCTGTGCCACAAACTAGATTTAATGAACATATCAGAGTGCTCTGTAAATTAATAGTTAAAGTCTTTTATATGGCAACCGTTTATGCTCTTCCACACCCGCCCAATGCTCCTATCCCTTCTTTTAGCTTCTTTAAAATTCTTATAGCCTTTTATATTCACCTTCTGCTTTAATACCTTTTACAGGTAGCTTTTCAGGTTTTAAATGACTGTATCCCACCCTTTTATGCCGGCCTATGACCATAATAAAGATTTGTATTGTATTGTATAGGAATTGGAAGCATTTCTTTGCTTATGGCTTCTGTCACTGAATTAGAGGCCCGCTGTTGTAGTCATCAGTAGGAACCTATTCATTCATGGATTCAAAGACAGGGGCAGAACGGTGTCAAGTTTCAAAAATCCCGTCCAGCTATTTAGAAAAGTGATTCAGGAGACTGGCAAGATGATGGCGTGTGTGCCCATGGAAAGAAACCATGAAACATCTTTCACAACTCCTCTTGTATTTCTGAGTTGGCCAGCAGCACCCAGAGTGGCATTCTGTACACAATCACCTCTGATGCTGTTGCATGAACCTTCCTGGATTATAAGCAGATGCAGCTGGCTTTTCTAAACGCCTCTCCAAATGCACACTTTGGGGAGCCCTGTAGTGGCATGCAGAGAAAGCCAATGAGTGCAGCATTGTGCACACTTAATCAGCAGCCACACAACCACTTTTCTTTCTGTCACTGCCAGGTGCTTGTTGCAGCAGTTCTTCGCATGCCATCGCTACCTGCGGCATTGGTGCTAAAATCATGCCGGAACTGATGTAGATGTGATGTTTTTGTGTTTGCATGGGTCAAGTGGAACAGCTCTGAAGAAGGACAGAGTGAAGCCTCATTATATACAGGTGAAGAAATGATATGTTGGCAAAGCCAAGGAATGGCCCACTGCTTTGTAACCCAGGATCCCTTATATTTCAGCAGCAGTTCTGAGACTAGTCCTGTAATCCGATGGTCCTGTGGAGAGTGCCCACAAGCCCTGGAGCACCCTCCCCAAGGGCAGAGACACAGGTATGATCTTGCAGAGGGAAAGCAGACATTGGATGCCTCTTCCCTCCTTTACCACAGAAACAGCTCAGGGCTGCAATACCTCAAGAGACCACCTCTTTCCATATCAACCTACCTGGACCCTGAGATCACCTTCTGATGCCCTTGAGAAGGGACCTTTTCTGCACTGGCTCCCCGTTTGTGGAATGCTCTCCCCAGAGACGTTTGCCTGGCGCCTTCATTATACACTTTTATGCGCCAGGCAAAAACGTTCCTCTTTAATAAGGCCTTTGGCGGATTGATATTCAATGCACTTTTAAAATGTGTTGGGGAGGAGGGGGCTATTGGGTTGTTTTTGTTTTTATTATGTATCTTCTGTTTTTATTTTGTGCTTTTATGTTGTAACCACCCTGAGACCCGCAGGTGTAGGACGGTATACAAATTTAATTAAATAAAAACTTCCATGGCCTTTGTCCTTATCAGCTGAAAAGGTGGTGTGCTAGAGATTCCCAACAAGAGGGAACTGATGAAAGGGACAAAAATGGGAAAGGAAGAAGAAGAAGAAGAAGAAGAAGAGTTTGGATTTGATATCCCGCTTTATCACTACCTGAAGGAGTCTCAAAGCGGCTAACATTCTCCTTTCCCTTCCTCCCCCACAACCAACACTCTGTGAGGTGAGTGGGGCTGAGAGACTTCAGAGAAGTGTGACTAGCCCAAGGTCACCCAGCAGCTGCATGTGGAGGAGAGGAGGCATGAACCCAGTTCCCCAGATTACAAGTCTACCGCTCTTAACCACTACACCACACTGGCTCTGGGGAGAGCATTCCACAAGGATGAGTAGTAACTACTTCAGTCCTGCTGGCCTGAGTCTGGCAGGGCATTGGATGTGGTGGGTCAACCACCTTCGTTCTTTTTCCCTACACACATTTACCTAAAAGTAAGTCCCACTGATTTTAATAGGACTTACTGCTGAGAAATGAATAGGATGAATGGATGAATAGGATTACACTTTAAATATTCATATAGAAAAGACAATAAAACCCTGGGAATCAACTTTTTTTCTGGAATAAAATGCAGTATAGACAGACTAAGTCTAAGATGGTTGAAAGCATCCCCTTATGCATCCGAGGAAGTGGGCTTTTGTCCATTAAAGCTGATGTCACAATGCATTTTGTAGTCTTTAAGGCAGGAGAGGCTGACTGATGGTGCTCCAAACATTGTTGGACTCCAGCTCTTAAAACCCCAGCCAGCATGGCCAATGTTCAAGGAAGATGGGAGCTGAACTACAGCAATAGCCACCTTTCATTCAAGGTGACACTGGCCCTTTGTTGTTTTTGAGCTGCAACCAGTATTGTGATATAGGAAAAAAAAAAGCATCCGCAATGACTGGGCATTGTCATTACCAGCAGTCTGCACACATTGTAGTACAGATAAAATGAATATATTTTTTTAAAAAAATGCTGGTAGTTTCTTTGGGCTTTTTCATAGAAAAGAAATATTGTCATTTCGATTGGGTTTAAAATCTAAAACTAAATGCCACCACAACTTCTTCAAAGAACACTTAGGTTCTCTGAGGTTGAAAAGGCAGGTTGATTTTAATGCTGTCATTTTCATTAGTTTGTCTGATTTCTATTGCACCATAGGATTCTCCTCCCATCTGAAGCAACAGGAGTCGCAATTCCTCTCTGCTTTGTCTCCATTGAAGTCATCAGGCTGTATCCAGCCAAGCCAATTTCTTCCATTTTCTTGTGTTAAAAAAAAAGACTGAAAAACCTGTACTAGCCTGTATCCCTTAAAGAAAAGCACCAAATCTGAATTTAGCTCCTAAATTCATAACAAATGCAGGTGCATGAGTGAAAACTAAGCCAAACGTTACCCTGGATGACAATCACCATTTCATTTTTGATGACATGAGGAACCAAACAAAGCTGCATTGCATTTTAGAGAAGAGCAGAAAAAATAATCTTGAGCTTTACCATATACAACCTGAATGCAATTTCTCTCGCAGCATTAAAGACATTTGAATTTGCACAGGAAAGGCAGCTCACTACAACACATGTCCAATAGGGTTTTAGCAACAGCCATCCCCCCACTGAGTATTTTTATGTAGCAAAGTTTGACACACATGCCTTATTTGTCTTAAAAGAATCAATCTGTTCCAAAATCAGGTTAATTGCACCTGCAAAATACCCAACATGTCTTGGTTTTAGTTGTACTGAGAGTACCCCAATATTCTTTAAAGTAACATGCACTGTATTTAAGAAATTGAGGCTGCAATCTTATACACACACTTATCTAGAAGTAAGTCTAATTTGTCTCAGTGGGAATTACTTCTGAGTAGACATGTATTAGATTGCACTACACAGTGCTTTTTTTCCTTTCTAAAAATTGTTTATGGGTACTCTCATTTTTCTACTCTTATTGAAATATTGCCCCTCAATGAGGCCAAACTTAGATTCACAAAATGTTTAGGGGTATGCGTCCCCCTGCGTACCCCCAGAGAAAAAGCATTGGCACTGCATATTGCTCACTCACCCAGCTATTGAAACTGACACTCAGAGTGAAAATAAAAATGCATTGAGATATGTAAGAGGCTGAAAAATAAGCCTCAAGTTAACTTTATCATTTGTTAACCATTTAAAGCAACAACCATCTGGGTTATGAATTATTGGAACAGGGGCTTCCCAAAATGTCGCATTTTAGAGACTCCCAATGGGGCAGATAAAATGCTGCAAAGTTGGGGCTGTTTCACTCGTGCAAGCTTCCTTCCCTCAGGTTTGTGATTAGACGGAAAACGGCAGTGTGCAAATCTGATCTGCTGTGGTTTCCACAATAATTCATTCAGTTTCCAGCAGTGCTCCTGTGATTGCATAAAACGCAGCTGTATCCATCCATAAAGCATTGTTTTATTGCAGGTTCACACCCTACTCCATATGATTCCGAACCAAGGATTGGCTGTGAAGGACTAAACATTGGAAAATGTGAGTTGTTTCAATTGGGAGACCAGGGGTCAAGTTCCTGGTTGGCCATGAAGCTTGCTGGGTCATCTTGGGCTAGACACTGCCTCTCAGCCCAACCTACCTCACAGGTTTGCTGTGAAGATTAAATAGAATAGAACCATGAATGCCACCATTAGCTCATTTCAAGAAAGGTGGGATAATGATATTATAGAAGATAGATAGATGACAGAGATAGATAGATAGCTTCTGCTTGCATGGAAAAAGACCCAGGTTTGATCCCTGGCTTCTCCATCTCTCTCTCTCTCTCTCTCTCTCTCTCTCTCTCTCTCTCTCTCTCTCTCTCTCTCTCCTTTCATCCAAGTTTAGGATTGAATCCCAGTTTACTATAGAGAGAAGCCCCTCTGCAATTATATCTGCAGGAATCTCAATCAACCTTAATGCAGACCTTGTTATCTGAAGGCAAGGAGAAGAAGTTTGGAGAAGTCTCACATTGCCATTTGTTTTTTTGCTGCCACTAAACAGTAAATCAATATTATCATACTCATATTAAATTCCTTTGGGCTCAGAAAGTACACGACATGAACTAATACCCATACAATTTATTACAACCTCAGTGCTGGATTTAATTAGCTAGTACAACCCATAAGGAAGGAAGGAAGGGGGGGGTTGGAAACAAGTCTGCAGAAGAAAACACTCTGATTATTGACCAGCTAATGCTCTCAAACTCCCAATTAGAGTTAAACATTTCTAAAGAGAATGAATTTAGGGTTTAATATAATTGGACAGGGCAAACGCTTTCAAAACAGAGCACTCAGGAATGGCAAAACATCGCATCCCAGAGACCAATAACATGCAGTGTGCTGTTCCGAATTGCCATTGTGAGGTGCGCTGTGACTTTTTTAGGTCTCTGAAATGCTACAGTTTAATGAGCAAGAGACTATAATTAGGGATGCTTTTGGATGGCTGTGATGACAGCTGTAATATCACCTTTGGACTTAATCAGCTGGAAATGAACATGCACCACTTTCGATTTTGGAGCTGCCCTTTCGAAAAGACAGAACTTTTAGGGTTTTTTTTGGGGGGGGAGTAGGAGAAGAGGGGCATTTTTTGAGACTGTTTTCCAGGAAAGCCTCAAAGGGACTTGACTGAAAGCACTACAAAGTCCTAGAAGGGCAAGTGTGGAGAAGCTCTGTGACCTTGGGCTAAAAAGCTCTGTAGTAAACAGGAAACCCCAAAGGGACAGTCTAGAAATTTTTAACCTTCTGAGGAGCCATACAATCCCAAACTGAATGAATGGTTCATCTCAATTATGTTGTTTCCCACTACCTACCTTTACCAACCATTTGTGTGCATGTGTATGCATTTTTAAAAGGGGAATAAGTAATGACAATAATTTTCATGGTGTCACATTTCTGTTGGCAACAATTGGACTACATAGTCACTCAAAAGCATATCAGGATGCACCCAAGAAGATATTATGACATTGAAATCAAACTTGAAGTCCAACACTAGCTATGTATAGCTATCAGTGTGCCATGGGCTGTGTGCAGGCAGAAGTCTTTAATATTAGTGCCGTGCTGAAAATAGGGATGGGGAGAAATTCACTTTGCATTTAAACCCAAAATTAACAAAATTTCACTAAGAGACATCCTTTGAAATTTGCTGTTATCCGAATTTTGTGACACAGTGCTCCAACCAAACAATGGAGAATGTTCACAAAATAATGTTCATAAAACTGCATATGTTAGACGAAAGTGTGCATATTTGCAGGATTAATATGTAACAATTCATTATATTAGAAACTGAAAGCAATGAAATTAGTTCTGATCTTAAAATATGTTAAAGCAACAATCCTAAGCACACTTACAAAGGAGTAAGTCCCAATGAACACAGTGGGATTTACTCCTGAATAAGCTTGAAGAGCTTTCCGGTGTTAACGTATTTATAAGCTATTACTCTATAGCCCTGAAGCAACATCCCCTCCATGAAGAGAAAGTTTGTTTTTGTCGTCTATTGTAAATACTTTATATAGCAACATTTATTGTTATTATGCTTTATGCCTTACTATGACTCAGATTAATTAAAAGGAAAAGTGGCTCTAAGCCGGAGGAGTTGCTTTTGCTGGCCGATCTAAAATTACTTTCATGCTGGTGGGCAAATGCATCATTCAGGTAATGTCTCGAAGCAAATAGATTTACTCTGTATGGTTAAGTAGACTATAAATCCTACTCTACTGATTTGAAGGGTATCAGTGAAACAGGTGTGGCCGACTGTTTCCTTTTCAATGAGTGCTAATGGGAGAAAGTTTGCAACATTTTTCTTACCTATATTTATCTGCATTTTTATGAGACACCTTAGTCAGGAGCACACACACAACCAAGCAACCAAGCAACCAAGCATGATGTCCCATCCCTACTGCTTCTTCTCTCTCCCATTAACCTGTCACTCTCGTCTCCTCGCAGTATTCATATTGAATTAAACAAGTGGGGTCTTTTAAACATATTTTTTTACTAACCAAGAGCTATGAACAGCAAAGGAATACGCCCTCATTGATTGCCTCCATAGTCTCAACACCCTTATTAAGAAGCATATACTATTCACCCAACAGGTAATTAAGAAAGAAGGATTTAAAGAATTGCTGTTCTGATAACACATAATGTAGTAGTTTCATTCGCAAGTTGCTGCTGCTCTGTATAGAAAGTTATTTTCCCAACCCTTTCCACATCGCCTTGATTTCTGTGGATCCTACCCCTTGGTTCAGAGCTCTTCTCTGAACCCACAGAAATGGGCTGATTCAAATCCCTGTCTGGATAGGTAGCTATTACCTTCTTTCTTTCCACCTTTCCAAATATTTAGGATCAGTTCCTACATAGCTGAATCACAGCAAAGCTTTTTAACTAGCTTGGACTGGTGGAAGTTTTAGTGGGCAAATAAAGTAGAGTTGCCTAAGAGTTAAATATATAATTAGTTTTGCATACTATAATTATTATTTGACAAGTTAAGTTGCATATTGTTTCTTTAAGTTTTTAAGTCAAGTTGTGTTTCTTATTCTGTTCAGTTTTCTGTTTTACCTACAATCGCTATCTGCACATATGGTTCTGTTTATATCATTATTTTACAAGTTGCAATCCATTCACTGGGCTTCTGTTGCCGTTGTTTTTAAAATAAAGGTTTTCTAACAGATTTTGGCTTCTCAAGTCCTGTCTGCTCTTACCTGTTAATGCAATCCAATCTTCAGTATGCAATCCAATCTTCAGTATGGAAAGTCCAGCCAGCTCCCCGGGCAGAAGGGCAATTTGAACATAAACGTGATGCTCCCCTTCCATGTATTGGTTTCAATACATAATTTGCTAATATCTAAACCTGCCTGGAAATGAATAAAGTGGCCATTTTTTGAACCTAAGATCCTGAATCTCTTCCTGCCAAAGAGTTTAGCTGAAGCAGGGCAAACTGAGCTTTGCTCCACTGAAGCCAAAGAAGACTTAGTAATGGGGAGTTGGGTATAACACCACTAAAATTCTCATAAACCCTTCTCTCCCCCCCCCAATAAATCCTGCACAAAGCATGGGCTGGAGACAGATCCAGCTTGTAAAATGCTAGAATGCTATGGGTCTTTCCAGATCATATCTAACACTGTGCTCCACTGCTGGAGAAGGGCAATGCATACAACTAAATGTAAAATGCTTAATAATGATAATGACAACAACAACAACAACAACAACAACAACAGAGTTCAGAGCAGGGTGGGAGTTTGCCTAGCTGGCAAATGTTCACTTCCACTGTTATGTTATGTAAAGGGGTTTGCATTAAGCTAAGGCTGTGTTCACAATGAATGTAAAATACATTCAAAACACTTTCCTTCCCTCAAAGAATTCTGGGCCATATACCGTAGCTTACCTCTCACAGAGTTACAAATCTCAGCAACCCTTAACAAACCACAGTGTCCATAATTCTTAGAGGGAACGAATGTGATTTGAATGTACTTCAAAAAAATGCAATGTATAGGCAGCCTTAGTGGAACCAAGTGAGTTAGCAAAGCAGACAGGGGAAATATCTCATGGCCAAAGTAGATGAGAAGCTTCTCATGGAGTTTGGTATTGTGTGGCTGTGGTTATTTAAACTAAAGAGCTGGCATAAGAACCGTGGCATGTGTGTGCCTTAGCTCTTTGTGTCCACCACGGTCCCTATTAGCAGTACTATTTTTCTAGAAAAAGAGGTGCCTGAACTCACCACGAACACCTACCTCGTTCTCTTAGAATGGCAATGGCGCCCACCTGAGAGGTGCCGGAACTGAGTTCCGGCAAGTTCCGGCTGAAAAAAAAGCCCTGCCAATTAGAATGGCAATGGTAGGAAAGGTTCCATAGGTGCCCAACTACATTTTGCTGACACATGCAGCTTCCTGTGTCTCTATTACACATTCAACACCACCAATAAGCCTAGTAACTTATGATTAATGATTTATACTAAAGCTTTTAAGCACGCTATAAAATTATCTTTATGCGTAGAAAACAGTAAATGCCATATTTGGAGAAGAAACCACGTTGCCTCTTAAGAGATGCCTGGTTTTATGGGAGAGGTTCCTAGAGCAAGGCAAAGAGAATGCTCTGTGGGAAGAACATTCCTTTACTGCGCTTGGGTTTCAAATGCTCAGTAGCCGCACACTGGACGAACTACTGAAAGCAACAACTATTTATTTCATGTATGTCTGTGGAAAATTTCACAAAAAAACCCCACTTCTGTCTATTGGAGGAGGCATGGGGAGAGACTTGCCAGCAAGGAGCCAGATCAAATTATCTCTCAAGAAAACTAAATTTTGTGTTCATAATTGATGTGAGTCATCATGCCACCACGCTGCTGAAGGTGTCTCTTAGTTAGCATGCAGCAGACCGTCCTCTCTCCATGTATGTATGGATCAGCACTCGCAAATCAATCACTAGATAGAAATTTCATACAATCAATTGTCATTAAGATGCATTTCAAAGGAGACTGAGAGTCTTTAGGGAATGAGACATCAGATATGATCATGCCTATGTGAATGAAACTGAAATTTCATTATTTACTTCTGTCCTGCTGCTCCACCAATGTGCCCAAAGCGGGTATAAAAGAACAATACACTATAGAGATAGAAGCACAATGATTGAAAACCATCTGAAAACAGTGAGAGTCTACCTAGTATGAGAAAACCATCAGCAGATGTTACAATTGGCAGCATTTATAGCATTGGAAACATTGTCCTCAATATTCGTTAATTTTTGGCATTAGTATGCTGCCTCTTAACATTATGTTCTCTGACTTGCAACAAATAGTAAAGTTCCCCCTTGTTTCTCCCCTAGAGTCATCCTTTAAGAAAACAACACCAATGGATAACATAAATTATTTGGAATTCAAATTATGCTATTGAGCATGCAGGAACTCTATAAAGTAGGGGTGCTACAGGTGGGCTGTTTAGTTGTGCAAAATTTGGTTGCTATCCTGCACTTTCTAGTGCAATTGTCTAGTGTCTGATAAGAAAACTGACTGGAAAATCACAGTTGAAAGTGAGGGATAACAACCACTAACTTGCAAGGTCATGTAACCTCTGTGTTAGCATATCAGGGTAAATAAGCAGGCAATTTTGAGCAACTTCGGTGCATGTTTTGTGCAAACTTAATGGCATGAATGCTCAGTAAACAGTGAGCTTGGAAGCTCCTTAAGTCTGACCCCTTTAGGATAAGTAATGCCCAGTAGACGTGAAATCCAAACAAAACTGGTCCCCTGGAGATCCAATTGGATCTCCGGGATTCTATTTATATACGGCAATATTTTCATGATAAAAACTGTGCTTTCCTCTTAAATGTGTTTCTTTTGAGTTTAACATCATGTGCATGCTAATCTTTCCTAAATTGATTCTTTTAAACTCCCTGATCGTTCATTAACTACCTGTCTTCCAGAACTTCTAATGGAAACCTGTTGGTTAGATGTTTTCAATTAGCACAAGTTCATTCATGAACCGGTTCTTCAGTTAAAGCAGCCGAACGGTTGCCTAATATAGTTCATTTTCCCTGATTTGCCCTAATTGACCCTGAAAACTGAAATGGCGCTTCTGAAGACAAGTAGGGAGGTTTTACACACTGCTAAAAGAGAGGGGGAAAATGCTCTATTATTGTAATATTTCCCGCCTTCTGATGCCCTCAGACAGTTATGTAGAGATAACTTCTACATATAACATTGAACAAGTCCAACGTGAGCGGGGGAATGTGGCCCTACCGGAGATCTCTTACACACAATTGACAAAAACATGGATTAGGCTCCTGGATTACTTACACAGAATATGACGGCAAAGGAGAGCTTTTGACAATGTGTGTGTGTGTGAGAGAGGGAGCATGTGTGTACAGGCACATGCGCTTACACAGCTACACATGCTAAGGTGATGATCCTTAGAATGCAGAGTGTCCCTGTTTTCACCTAGAAAATGTCTGGTGGCCTTCATGATGCAACAGGTGCAGTAGAAACCATCTTGCTTTCTAAAGACAACAGGGTAGACGACAGGCTGATTTAACTCCAGCTGCATAAACAATGGAGTGTCTTTTACAGGATTAGGCCTCCTGCCTAACGCCGCTTCCCATAAGGAAGAAAGCACCATTAAATAGGCCATTGATCCCCTTTCAAGAGAAAGATGCCATGTTTGTAATTTTTGGGAAAAATCAGGCTTTAAAACCCATTCTCCAATCTCTTGCCCCTGGCATAGGCTTTTATCTCTGCACACCTGCACACCATTGTGATTTGTTAGCATTTTGTACCCACTTAATGATTGCACAGGTGCGAGACATGGAAGAATCGGCCCATTTATCTCTGCTGCTGGTCCCATCTCCGTGACGCGTACACCCCCCACTCACATTTCCTCCCCCCTCCCTTTCAACACAGCTGTTTCCCCACATCTTTGTTGCATAATTACACTTTGGAAATGATAGTGTAATTAAGCACACTTAAATCATTACCATAATTAGGACCTGTGTTGCAATTATTAAAAAAAAAGTTTTGTAACTATGTAACCCCAATAAAAGCCCACATATTAAGTGGAGGAAGGTATTAAAAATTAACGTAGAAGAGCAACACTTCTCAGTAATTAAGGAGCAATTCCTTAGGGGCTGTTCACACAACCTGATTTTGTAGTTCCACAGTGATCCTCTATGACTATGTTACACATACAAGAGTTGTGGGAATGGCTCGCATGCAAAAATGGCTCTGGAAATGGAAACAGTCCCCTGAAGTTCTCAAGAAGTTCTCTGTCTCAGGACTCAGCTACACAGCTGAAAATAAAATGTTTTAAATGTGTTGTAAAGTGCAAAATATAAATGTGACACTAGATGGCGATAGTGAGCTATAAAAAATTCAATGTATTTTTCAAAACTTTTTTGAAGCGTTTTTTTAAATATGTGTTTTGAGTCCACCTCTGGCTCTGTCCCCGTCTCTCCGTCTCTTTCTGTGTGTGAGGGACAGAAAGAGATGGGGAGGGCAGGGAAGAAGAAGAAAATGTTATGTACTATTGTGCCTCTTTCTTCAAACTATAGTTTGAGGGTCAGAATCTTCTTTTTAAAAAATCATTAAAAAGGGAGGGATGTCAGGTTTTTGCATTTCAGCTTTCTTCAATAAAAGGTACTTTTTTGTGCCCTAGGGAAGACTTGTCTCTTCCTGACAATCACTGCCAAGACCCCATCTGAACTTGTCAGTGTAAAATATGTAGCAACTGGGCTGTTCTTCTGAGCTGGTTGTCAAGAAAGATGAATAGGACAGAAGGCTATAAAAAGCAAATTGATACCTACTCCCCTGCCCAAGAGTTATAGTCTGACTTAGGACACCTGGAAATTAGGTGGTATATGATGAAGTGCACAGTTCACATGATTCTCTTTTCAGGCTCCTTTCCACTGCCATTAGCTATACACTATGGAATTAACATTGTCCTCAAGATTTCAATCTACAGCACAGAACAAAGTAATTCTAAGTATAAAAAAGGTAAAGGGACCCCTGACCATTAGGTCCAGTCGTGACCGACTCTGGGGTTGTGGCACTCATCTCGCATTATTGGCCGAAGGAGCCAGCGTACAGCTTCCAGGTCATGTGACCAGCATGACAAAGCCGCTTCTGGCGAACCAGAGCAGCACATGGAAACACCGTTTACCTTCCCGCTGTAGTGGTCCCTATTTATCTACTTGCACTTTGACGTGCTTTTGAACTGCTAGGTTGGCAGGAGCTGGGACCGAGCAACGGGAGCTCACCCTGTTGCAGGGATTTGAACCACCACCTTCTGATCGGCAAGCCCTAGGCTCTGTCGTTTAACCCACAGCATAGCTATATTTAAATTCCTGCTTCACCGTATCACTTAGAACGCAGGTTGCCAACCTATTTGGACCAGTGGGTGCATTCTGAATTTTTAGTGTGTGCTGTGGGTGCCAGTCACAAAATGGCTTCCATGGGGATATGGTGTAAGCCAGGGCTTTTTTTCAGGCAGAACTCACTGGAACTCAGTTTTGGCACCTCTCAGATTGCTCACCATTGCCATCATAAGAGAACAAAGGAGGTGTTCATGGTGAGTTCCAGCACCTCTTTTTCTAGAAAAATAGCAAAATTAGGGATGGTGCTCTCCCAACCCCAGACAACGTCACTGTTTACCATGGGATGTCAGCTGTGTCCTGCTGGCTCTGATTGTGGAGATACAGCTGTTAATGGCACAAGAATCCAGTTTTCCCAAATGCCAATTCCAAACCTAGGCTGCCATCCTTTATCCACTTACCTGGCATTCATCCCCATTAAACAAAAGTGACTGACTTCTGAGCAGAGATGCTTGCCATTATGCTGCAAGTTTAACTATACATTGATTTCTTCATGAGTGCCTGGCTTTAGGTCCTGCACAGCAGCTGATATGCTGAGACCTCTTTGCAAAGTTTGTATGTTTTGCATTTGCCATCTGGGGAGGGGATTGTTATACATCCTGCCACATTACTGCGTAGTATCATTTGCAGAAAATAATATCTAGGGGCCTAGGGAGGATCTCAACTCAGACAGACCCACCACAGGAAAGATGCATCTTGGCTACTAGGGAAAAGGGAATGGGAAAAACGGCAGAGATTCCAGGAGCCACTAAAAAATAAGACAGATGCAGGAATAGTACACTAAAGGGGAGGAGAAAACAACAGCTCTTTAGGACACCAGGGATTCCTATAGTCTGGTGCCCAAATAAGTCACTCACCATCCACAGCTCTGACTTCATTCATTGGCTAAAAACAGGGATAGCCAAGCTGGCTTATCTAATCTCACGGAAATTACTTAGAAGGGTTCCTGCACATTTTGCTTTATAACTTTCATTTCAGTAAGGCTATACTTTTATTTTTAAAATGGGAAGTTTTGAGTCTGTGGCCTAGGGTATCAATGAAGGTCTTCATGGGTGTCATGGGACCCACAGGCAATGTGCTGACAACCCCTGATTTAGGATTCACCACCCGTTAGCCATTTTAGCATGCCAACACAAGCACACACTCAATCCTTTTGGAATGGCACATAAGAGTGCACGACTAAAACGCATCCACAAAAATTACAAACACAGATAACATTTACAACTTAATAAATTCACAGAACTTAATCTTCAGACAGTGGGATACTAGATCACCAGTGCTGCTAATTCCTTATTTGGAAAAATTGCATACTGAATAATTACCACCTGGAATAACAAATGCTGTGTGAGGGAGACTGGATTGGACAGGTGATAAATATTTGCACATCTGGTAGTATTAAAATTAGGGGTGGGGGGGGGAGAGAACTGTGGTAAATCAAAAAGATCCACTGAACACCCCACCACCTGTTCAGTTGGCCTCACTTGCTTCTTTTTGTTTCTTTCCCTTGCAACATTAAAATTATGTACTGGCATTCTCCTTCCATTAGCAGCTGGCACAGTAGGCTGGGTGTCACTTACATGGCCCCTCTCTATAACCACATGGCATGCTGCTGATAACTGAGAGGGGAAGTTGGTGCGGTGCAGGTGCAGTGGCAGGAGTGTCAGATTGGCTCTGCTGCTGCTCTCGCACTGTGTTGACCTTCCTGCCACATTGTCTCTCACCCTCTCAGTTACCAGCAGTGACCACAGCATTGGGAAGCCAAGTAAGCAATGTCCCTCCTGCTTCGTCCCACTGGCCACTGCTATATTTTTCACTGAATTTCTTCAAACTTTTCTCTGCCCAGGAATATCAAAGGCAAGGCCACAGCATCAATAAAAGGAATTTTCTTTATGTGGCAGAGGAAAGTGAAGTGAACGACGAAGAGCAAATGTGAAGCACCGTCACTGCCAATAGGTGTAGCATTTAAGGCCATGGGATGCAATGCTGAGTGAACATAAGGAGCTGCCTTATATCAGATGAGACAATTTGCCCATCTAGCCCAGGACTGTCTTACTCTAACCGGCAGTGATTGTCCAGGGTCTTGGGCGAAGGTCTTTCCCATCACCTGCAACCTGAAGGTTCAGGATAAAGAGTCGGGGTGATGGGGGAAACCTCATGTGGGTCATAACAGTCAGGTCAGAATGGGAACAACTCTAAATTTCAGGGGTTCCTCAAACTCTAAGCAGATGGAATAGACTGCCAGTTCACAGTCGCATAGGAAGCTGTCTGATGCCAAGTCAGATCATTCACACACCTGATCTAGCTCAGTATTGTCCACACCAGGTGTGAGAAACCTTTGGCTTGCCAGATACTGCTGAACTACAATTCCCAATGGTCAATGGCCATAGATGATGTAGTTCAGAAACATCAGGAGGGCCAAAGGTTAGCCACACCTGGTCTACACTGACAGGTAGCTTTTGGACAGGGCTCTCTTCCAGCACTATGTGGAGATGCTGGGAATTGAAGCTGGGACCTTCTGTAAGCAAAGCAGATGCTATGCCACTGAGCTATGACCCTTCCCCAAGTTCCTTGGGGGCAGAGGCCTGTCTTCTCGTACTCTGTAAAGTGTCACACACACAGCGTGCCGAGGGCACTGAAAGCACAAAAACTGGGAATGATGAATGAGAAAAGGTTATACGTGGGAAGGAAACCACTCCTTGGTTCTATGCTTGTTTCTTTCTCATCCTCAAAAGAAATACTGTAGTTGTAAAGCGAGCATGAGGACCAGAATTTTATAAAACTATAAAGAGAATAGAAACATGAGCTAAATTGCCCTGGAAGCATTCTGTGAAGTATTCTTGGCATCTTGGAGAGCACTTCAAATTTAATTTTAAATTTAGTGAGCTGTAGAGTTCCTGGCAAGTCAGACTGTCCTAAACTGATTCTGCCAGGGTCTTGTATAAATGTGTAAATGATTATGCTATTCATTTAAATGTAGATCAATTCGCCCCCTTTAAGACATTAATCTGTGATATGGAATAGTTAGTGAATTGGAATAGCGTATTTTGGCATTGATTTATCCCACCAGCATTAAGGGGTGTGTGAGTGAGAGAGGGAGAGAGGAAGAAACTGGATTTACGCTACCATAACTTATACAAGTAGATTCTGCAAATACACAGCAAAATGATTTCCATGTTCAACAAGACATTCTAAATTAGACAGAGAAGAGACTAAGTGTGCTTCCAGATGGGTGTTTCTTGTGAATGAGTACTCTTCATGCTGGCAAGTTTTTTGCCGTGCCCACACAATGTTGTTGGCATCCAAATTCCAGTTGATGTTTTCCCCATTTAATCCCCATTTCAGGGGAAAATCTGGTAAGAAAAAAAAGAGAACATGTTGCCAATGACCTATCTGTGTTAGGTCAATGGCCTGTTTGCAAATTATGCTCTCAAAATATTTTACAACTGTCAAACAAAGTGCAATGTTTGGAGCATCATTTGAAAAAAAGTAGACAAATCTTTGTTAGGTTCAAGCTGTTGGTTGATAGAAAGAACCAATTTGTCCCCTTTCTCTCACTTTCTCCAGTAGCTATATATTTCTTGAAGAGGAAGAGAAACATAGCAGTCATATGAAAATGTTTCCCAGTGTCACAGTCAAGGCAGAAGAAAGATCATAAGTCCAGAGCTCACCTTATAGGATCACAGAGATGATAGATATGAAGAACTATATAAATGAAAGTGTTTACTGTAATCAGGCACCGGGGGCATCTCCTGCATAGAAAATTTCATGCACCTTGATGCAAACATATGATTCCTACATGAGCAAGGATTTCCCCCATGTAACCTCAGAGAGGGCCCACTCCACAGCCTCATTTCTCTTGGTGCATAAAAGAATGTGAAGGAGGCATGTGAATAAATGTGATTGTTTTCTAGAGGACTTGCTTAGAAACAAAATGCATGAACCAGTCTGAAGACAAAAGCTGGAATGAAATCCACAACATCTTTCACATTAATACAAATTTTACAGAACCACTCTAAAGTTTATATAAAAGAATATACCCTACCTGCGTAACCTTTTCAGTTACATTGTGTGTCCTGTCTTTCACTTTGGGTGCAATAATTGTTTTCTCTGAAGATGGAGGCGATGAACTTTTTTTTTCATTTTTGATATCAGAAAAGTTCAGAGTGAGCTGGGGGATCTTGTTGATGGTGCTGTATTTGTTGAGATTTGAATCCGATGTAGATCCTAATAGACTTGACTTGATATGGTTAAAAGGACCTAAAAAAAATGAGAGGCCGGAGGGTGGGGTGTCAGTATTACATAACTCTGTGAAGAAATATTGAGGGACTACAGAAAGCGGCACCTAACACTGCCATCCTATACGTGTCTACCCAGAATTAAGTCCCATTGAGCTCAATGGGGTTTATTCCTAGGTAAGTGGGTATTGGATTGCAGCCCCAAACTGGTAATTCCATGCCTGTAATGTAAAAGACTTAATGGCCCAGTATGCTAGCCTTCTGGCTTAGAACCTGCCTACACTTGATCCATTTCAAGCATGTAGGTTGCAAGAAGAAATTGTGAACTGCTGCAGGCAGATTTTGAAGAAGTTCAAATATCCCAGGCTACACTGAGGTCTGTACTTCCGCTTGTTCCGTGCCTAGAAAGAATGGGTCTGAGAGGTTTTCCGCTTGTCCCGTTCTTCCTCGACATGGGTCCAAGCAGTTTCTCATTTGCCTCACAGCTTTCCCCAGGAAAACACGCTCTTTACTGGTGAATCAGAACGAACAGCAATCTGTGCAAAAACTGATTGCCGTTTGTTCCGATTCAGCAGCGAAGAGAGGCTGAGACATGGATGAGCCCTCAGATTATCATGAGCTTTTAAAGGCAGGAACACAGGAACCCTTTTATATGCAGTGTCAATCCAGAAGCATTCCATGGAGATTAGACAACAGCACCAAAATAATAGGTCTGTCAGTGACCACTAGTCACGTTGCTATATATAGTAGCAGAGGCAGTATGTCTCTGAATACTACTTGCTGTGGATCACAAGTGAGGAGAAGACTGATTGGGCATCTTTCAATGGCCACTGTACTGCATTATGGGAAAAACAGAGTTGTTTTTCCCATGTGGACCTGATCCTGACTAGCTTCCTTCTGTGGCATTTGGGCACCTGTCAGTGGTGTGGTAATGGATAGAGTTGGACTAGGTTCAAATGCCCCTTTAGCCATGAAGCTCAAGAGTGAACAATCTCCCTCTGTTAACTGATCCACAGAGTTGTTGTGGGTGAGGGAAACTGTGACAAATACATACTTCCCTTGTACCTAGATGTCGAGATCGGGGAGAAAAGTCACACAGCACAGTTTCTTCTAATCAGCGTTTGTGCTCTCCGAGCACCCACTGAACAAACACTTAATGGATTAAGATGTCCATTTGGAAATAATGGGTTGGATCCAACATTGCCTGAGCCAAAGGCAAATGTTCTGGCAACCTTCCTCCCTACAGCCCCTCTCCTTCAAGTTTATTTCGAGGGTTGGAGAGGAACACTGTGAGTTGTGCCATGTGGGACTGCCATTCCGTGGGAAGAAGGAATTGCTCAAAATCAAGTACAGTAATCTTGCAGTCCACTCACAAGATTATTCTGCCTGATTTGGGCCAATGCTCCTCTTCTATTACAGCCTAGGAATGCCAACAAAAATGGAACAGAGCATAGAAATGACTGCAGTTCACATGTTTGTCAGTAGTCAGGAATAGAAATCGGTGAAGTGAATGCAATCAATACTTGTTCACATTGTTGTTGTTGTTAATTACAATACATAATCAATGAACTTATTTACATTGTTTTGACATTTCCTTTATATTGAAATGAATGCCCGTTACATAAGTTACATAAATAGTTGCAAAAGCTAAGTGACTTATGTAACTTAAATAGTTAAATAGTAGTCCATGAGACAAATAACATAACATTGGTGGAAACAGATTAGTAGCCGAATGGAAACAGTGCTGATTGTAATGATTATGAGTCAGAACGGAAATTGCAGCCTTCTTACATCCCTGCCGCAGCCCCATATGACACAACCCATGATGTTTGGGATGTGTCCTCAAACCACCACCCCATCCTCTTTTCAGGGGACACAGTGAGGAAGAGAAGGATCTGTTGTACCCGCAGCCTTCCAGTGGTGCAACTTTGGATACAATCCAATCTTGGCTCTTTGTGCTATTCTTGCATGATGCACAGCAAGAAAGGGGAAGACAGATCCACTAGTGTCTTCCTAATCTGTTATGCCAAACATTGACTTAAATTAACAGTTGCTTAAAAAGAACACAGACAAAAGTACAATACTTTAAAACCAACACCCACTTACAAATATTACTTCACTTCACTTACGCAATAGCACTATACTATATCTAAACCACTGCTGATGGACACAAGAAGCAAATGTGTGTGCTTCATAAACCAGTAGCGATGTGCTGCTTACAGATCTTGGCTCATGCAGGCCATGCACTTTCGACAGGAGACATTTTATCGAGTACACAAACTTTCTACAACATGCATGGAATTGTGAATTCTTTCTGCCCCGCCTCCCCACTTCCTGACTCGGCTCCCAAATCTAGGCTCTAAATATAATTGTTTAGTTCAGTTGAGTGATGCCTTTGTCCTGGAAGGATTTTTATTTTTAAGAAGGTGTGTTAAGAAAAGCATAATGAAGTGGATCCAAATTGTATACACTGATGTAGAAAAGGTTCTGTTTGGTTGTCTTTTAGGTTCAGTGTCCTGGTGAAAAGGACCAATTCCAGAATGTACTGAATGTGATTAAGAATGCTCTCTGCGTGAAATTGCAAATGGAATTCATGCATGCACATTTTAAGACTACAGTAAGCTTAAACCATACCCCCTGCCATCCAGGAGCGTGAAACTAGTTTTAAGGAGACAAAAGAGGAATAAGTGAAGAACGCCACAAGGGTCCAGATTATTATTAATTAATTTCCTTGACGTGTAAAAAGCAAAACACGATTAGATTTTAAATCTACCATTGCTATTAAGGATCATTCTGAGCCAATTTTTAAAGTACTTTTGCAAGTTCATCTCTTGGAAACTTAGGTGTCTGATTTTTGCCTACATAAGATTGGTAGCATACCAAGTTCATCTATATAAACAGGCAGCAAAAGCTAAGAACTTTTAAGCTCCGTTGATTCTAATGGGAGGCAGCATTAAGCACATGTTCAACTCTCCTGTTAAAATCAACCGGGACCGATGCACTGAACCACGCTGATTTAAAATAACATATCCACAGTCCTCCCAACCATTCGGAGCTTTTGTTGGTGGCTGATGATTTCGTGGTGAGAGCAAAGGGAATCGTGATGCATCCACCAAGCAAAATTTCTACCATGTGCCCAGCCCAATAGAGATCAGCACGAGAATGTTGCATTTGTACATTTCATATAGCAGGCAAGTTAACATGCCAAAGGAATGGGGCTCTCGAAAGCACTGGACAATAAATTGTACGTGTCTACATTACCTTTGACATTACGGCCATTGTCTGATATTCAGCAGAGTAAAGAAAAGCAGAGGGGAAAAACCATAAACTCTATATCCAAAGACTCAACATTGGTTATTTTTGAAAGTGTATATTTTTTTTATTGAAACTGTTACCCCAACATACGTTTTTATTTAATGGAACCTGCTAATGGGTGAGATCCAAACATCTCTGTGTAGTGGAAAGCACTTGTGCTTACACACAGGGGGAGGGAGGGGTAAGTGGGCCTTCAGGCCAGAAACTCTCATATCTGACATGATGGCATACTGTTTTGAGAAGTTACTGCTTGAAACCTGTCTGAATCCAGGCCTGTGTTTGTAGCAAACTGATGATGGGCATGATCCAGCCAGTTACACATATTTAGCAGCCCCACTCTGTAACCACTTCAGGATCCATGTAATCAGTAGACCAATGTAGAATGTGTTATAAAATATTATATAATGCATTGTAGTAGACCAGGATCGTGTGTCATATCCATAGCTGACTTTGAAAGTTTGAAAACTACAGTTAGGACTGTTAATGGGGACTGGGAAGGGAGAAGCCATTATTTATTAATTCATTAAACTTTTATACTCCCCCGTACCTGTAAGGCAGTTCACAACATAACATTTGCAGTGCTTAAGCAGCTGTGCTGCCTCCCTTTTCGTTTTCAGGTACAATTCATGGAATCCTAGAATTGTAGAGTTGGAAAGGGACCCTGAGGATCATCTAGTCCAACCCCCTGCAATATAGAAATATGCAGCTGCCCCATATGGGGATCGAACCTGCAACCGTGGCATTATCAGCACCACACTCTGACCAACTGAGCTATGTCCAGGGAGAGTATATCGTGGGATCTACTGCCTCAGGTGCCAAAATCACTTGGCCTTAGATACGATCCATCTTGGGTCAGCCCTGACTGACTCTGATGGACTTTCAGTACCAGGAAGAAACCATTTTGTTATTACAAGCTAGCCAGCCAGACTTTTGTTTGTTTCTTTGTTTGCCCACATTTTAAATCCATGGCAGAATTGCTGTTTTATTCTGTTCTTTATTTCTTGTGTTTATTTTGATTTTCCTGTCAGTTTTAGCATGATTTCCCCATGCTGCTGCAAGGAAATTATTCTTGTTTTAAGCTGAAGGGCAGCCAATTTTTAGGAAACATTATTCACCAAACCAACTGGAGAGCAAAAGATCCAAGGAGTCAGTCTCTAACATTACAGTGGGTAGCTTTTCCACAATTGGCTTTCCTCCGCTTTTCCCCCAGGCACGGTCCACGATTTAAAGCTCTATGTCTGAGTGCCCCATGAAAACCAACTCTTTAAAGCTCCATCGGAGCAGACGTTAATCCATGGCAAACCTCAATTAACATTTTTTTTCCTATTCAGCTTTAAAGAGCGGGGTTTTGCGGGGGAAGCTCAGGGCAACACACACACACACAACTCCAAAGCTCAGACATGGAGTGTTAAAAGGCTGATGTCGGCCTGAAAAAGTGTGGATAAGCCCTAATAAAGCCTAATAAGCTGAGTAACGATGTAAACCATCCCATTTAACGGTCACAATTTACAGGTGTTGATTTTTTTTTTTTAAAAAAGAAAGAAATCATACCTTCACTTGCATGCCGGTCCCGAAACACATTCTTGGGATGGATGTTAAACCCCTCTATGTTTTGTATTGAAGATGCTCTCCTTATATTGCAAATACTTTCCTTTGACTGGGCATGGGTAAGTCCTGTACTGGAATGGAGCATATCTGGGTAGAGTCGATCCCACTGCCGTTTTGGAGATGAATGGTCTAGGGGTCCTGATATATTCACCGGAGGCAAACATGTGCTTGGCTGGATGAGCGCCTTGGTGTCGTCTGCTTCCGAAGGGCTGCAGCTTTCTTTTGTCGGGGACTTGAAGTGCTTCATCGCCATGGAGTCGTTGCTGCGTTTTGCCGAGTCCACAATCACAGCATCGGGATCTTCCTGCGGCAGGGACTGCTTGCGGTATGATAAGAGGCTCAGCCCGGGTATCTTGAACCCCCAAATTCTGCCTAAGTAGAAAAAGGAAAGTGCCGAATTTTGTATATATATAGATATAGATATATATATATACTGTATATATAAACAATCAGTCGCTGAAATCCAATGGTACGCTTGCTATGTCTGAACAGGAGACCACTCTATCAAACAGAGATCAGCAGATCGGTACATATGCCACAATCCACAGGGCAACACATTCACATTGTGCGCGTAAACAACCTGTCTTCTTGCAGAGTTTTTTGTGCAAAGGCTGCAGATACAACACCACCCCAACACACACCAAGTCACCCAAACTACTTGATAAACTCCCCTTCCTGAGTTCTGAAAGCATTGGGTGTGTGTGTGTGTGTGTGTGTGTGTGTGTGTGTGTGTGTGTGTGTAAGGGAGCTTTAAAAGACCACCAGTCACCAAAATAAATTTTCTGATGCTTAGGAGCCAACTCCTGGTGGCCATGGGTACTTGGGAACCCAAAATAATAGAATTGTGGGGGCTGGGCACCCACAAAGTCAATGAGCGAAGCTGGAGAGAGGCAGCCAGCCAGCTGGCGTGGTGTTGCCTCTGAGAGAGAAGCAATGCAGCCAGACAGTGAGGCACCCTTTTCTGGGGGTGGGGGCTCAGATTTGGAGGCAGAATCTCTCTACCTCCTAGTCCAAGCCCCTCGCCAGAGAAAAGGGTTCCTTGCTGGCTGCGGAGAGAAGAAGGAAGAGGAGTCGCTACAATGCAGACATGCAACATGACATGCACACGCCTGCACATATTGTATGTGATGTCACACGCACTATGCATAATAATAATAATAATAATAATAATAATAATAATAATAATAATATATTTGTACCCCGTCCATCTGGCTGAGTCTCCCCAGCCACTCTGTGCAGCTTCCAACCGAATATTAAAAACAGTACAGCAGGCATCCCCAAACTGCGGCCCTCCAGATGTTTTGGCCTACAATTCCCACGATCCCTAGCTAACAGGACCAGTGGTCAGAGATGATGGGAACTGTAGTCCAAAACATCTGGAGGGCAGAAGTTTGGGGATGCCTGCAGTACAGCATCAAACATTAAAAACTTCCCTAAACAGGGCCACCTTCAGTTGTCTTCTAAAAGTAAAAGTAAAATATATATGTTGTGTCCATTTTTGGAGGAGCCCGTATTACGGCAGCAGGCACCCATAATCCTGAGGGTGAGAAGGCGCCCCCATTCTGATGGGATGAGGGAATGTTTGTTCTTTCATATGCTGACACTCTGTAGTTGAACAAAAGAATATCCACTACAAAGAAATGACTTAATACAGGACCAATGGCCTGTGCAGTGCAGTGCAATAAAGTGAGGCATCCCTGGAAGAAAAAAACAAACAAAGACAGAGGTGTATGATTGCTAGATTAAGTTGCTGCTCATGTCCTTCAACAAATAATGTGGGTCTGTGTCATGGCTGAATACCTACAGTGCAATTCTATACATGCCTTCTCCAGTGCAAGCCTTATTGAGTTCAAGGCCCAGTGTATGCTGGATTGCAGCTTTAATTAATATTTCTGATGTTTGTTTTTAGCTTTAAATTGGAAAGCTGAGCCTCTAGGAAAGACAACCTATAATGTAGTGTATCTGCTCCCACACAAATAGCTCAGTTGGTACAGCATGAGAGTCTTACTATCAGGGGTGTGGGTTCAAGCCCCACGTTGGGCAAAAGATTCCTGCATTGCAACGGGTTGGACTAGATTACAATTCTAATTAATTTTCTTTCACACAAAAAGGAAGGAAGGAAGGAAGGAAGGAAGGAAGGAAGGAAGGAAGGAAGGAAGGAAAAGATGTGACATTTATGCCCTGACCCAGAAACTTTGGTGCATGAGTGGGAGTGGGAGCAATTCTCAGGATGACTTTCACAAGCAGGGAAAACCCACACATCCCCTCTGGCCCACTTGCTACTGTACAAATGCTCAAAAAGGCTGTGTGGTGCCTCCACCACCTCCCAATGCCCCAAGGGCTCCAAAACTTAAATTGAACCTATTTTCCTTTGGGAACTGGGACTACAACTCCCAAAATCCATAGCGGCAAACTGTCACTCCATGCATAATTTCTACTAGGGAACTGAATCACATCCACTCCACTCAACTCACCCCAATGTATGTTTTCTGGATCTGTTGCAGAGGAAAGATGAAGTGTGAAGGGATCAACCAGAAGCGATGAAGGTACATACTGCTCAGTTTGGGCTGAAATAATTCAGCTGGGGGTATTTGCCCTGGGTGAGGAAACCTGCTTCCATTCCCACGACACCCCCAAGATCTCAGGGTTTGTACCTGAGAGTTCACAGAAATGAATATGCCATCCACCCTGTGGCCTAGTTGGCACAACACAGTAAGCCAAACTATGCCTTACTACGCCCATGAACAGGGTGTTGTGCCGCCGGGATGCAGAGATCTGCCCAGTGCCCCCGAATTGGGGGTGGGGGCAAACGTTGTTGACATTTTTTGGGGGGAGGTGGAAGCCAAGGTTGTTGACCTTTTTTAGGGGGGGGGGCGAACTCAAAGTTGTTGAGCTCACCTGTAACAATGAAGCAGCGGAAAACACTGCTTATGTTTCCTGACTCGCTGGGAATATTTGACGCTACAGAGCGACAAAGCAGGGGGACGGGGACTTCCGCTCCATTGCTTTTCACTGCAAGCTGATCAAGAGGCAGTAGGTATACATTTGG
Organism: Zootoca vivipara; assembly: GCF_963506605.1. NCBI lineage: Eukaryota > Metazoa > Chordata > Lepidosauria > Squamata > Lacertidae > Zootoca > Zootoca vivipara. The sequence goes on from NC_083276.1 coordinate 107,415,558, forward strand.
TGCCTCCCAGAATTTTGCGCCTGAGTGCCCCACACCCCTTGCACCCCCAGGTAAAGATGGCCCTGCCCATGAGCGCCTGGAGAGGAGCTCATAGCTACTTTGGTCCTCAGCTAGCCATTTTTTGTACTCCAGTGTCATGCTGATACAAGGGCACCAACCCCTAGGGGCCCAGGTCTCTTTGCCCCTCCCAATAAAATGTTTGAGAGGGCTGCCCCCTCAACACTGTGAGAAAGCACCTCAGAAGAAGACAACTGCTGCCCAGCACTCATTCTCACATTCCCCAGCTCCTCTACTTCTCCTGCCCACCACTACTCTGTTGCTGGGTTTGGGGTGCTGAGTCAGGTCAACAGAGGCAAAAAGTTGGGGTAGTCTAGTCAAAAGAGCATAACAAACAGCTGATTGCTTTAGAATGATGACTATGGGGTCTGATTGCTATGGGAAAGTTGTTGTAATCATTTGATTGGTTGTTTGTAATCACATGTTAGCTTAGATCATGTCACTGTACAGTACACCACTTTGTAGCCTCTCTTAGATTTTCAGGACCCTACATACCTTTGTATTCAATCAAGACCTAGCTTTTCACTTGAAGCCTGCTTCTTCTAATTTTGGCTATCTGTGAAGGTAACGCCCAGTTTAGGAACCGCTTTTTAAATTCCTGCAACAGCAGAATGGCAAAATCTGTGTTCTTTCTGAATTGAAACAAAATACTTAATGGATAATCAAGATAATGGACTATGCTGAAATGGCAAAATTGACCGGGAGAATCAGGAACCAAGAAGACAAGAAATTGAGTAAAGAATGGGAAAAGTTTACAGACTACCTTAAAGAGCACAGTCAACATTTAAAAACGTTAGCAGGACTGATATAACACTTGTAATGTATGAAACCTATGGTTAAAATGGGATATAAACAAAATTTGGATAAATATTATAAGATGCAGTAGGAAAAGACTTGCAATGGAAATCCTGATGGGGTGGGGGGAGGTCTAAGGATTCAGGGAATCCTATATATGTACAAAATTCCGGTAACCCATTCCGGTACTTCCGGGTTCGGTGCGGAGCGCAACCCGAAAAGACACAACCTGAAGCTGCTGTAACCTGAGATATGGCTGTACTTAAATGAGGTACAACTACTCTATTCCATAGAAGCCCTGCATGTGCAATAAATAAAGAGTTTTTGAACAACTCCTCACATGTTCACTGAATGAATGATGGGGAAGAACAATTGTATTTCCCAGCCGTATACCACCCAGATGAGTTGTGGCTCAGTTCCAGAGCAACTGCATGCAGAAAGTCCCAGGTTCAAACCGCAGCATCTCGAGGTAGGGTTGGAAATGTCCTCTGCATGAAGCTCTGGGAAACCACTGCCAGTCAGTGTGACAAGTTCCTGGGGCAGAGTTGCTACCTGAGTCCTTTTGCTCTTTGGCTCTACATTGAGCAAGGGACCCTACCAGGTAGCAGCCAATCTCACAAGCGCTTTGCCCTCTCAAGTTTTAAAGGCCATGTATGTTTGTGGGGTGTGTTGAATAGTTGACTTTGGACAGGGGTGCTTGAGGGATTCGATCACTGCAAATTCAGGTGCGAACTGACCTGATCTGCACATCATGAACGAACGAAGGTATCTGCCAGCTTTCACACTTCCTAAATGTTCTGACACTGTTCTCAGCTTGAGCAGTTCATCAAGATAAACTTTACAATGCATAATTTGAGAAACAAATGAATTTAGAAATGCATATTTGGTGAGGAAAATGCATTTTAGATTACATATTTAATCATGTATTTCTGGGGGATAAGAAGAAGAAGAAGAAGAAGAAGAAGAAGAAGAAGAAGAAGAAGAAGAAGAAGAAGAAGAAGAAGAAGAAGAGGAGGAGGAGGAGGAGGAGGAGGAGGAGGAGGAAAGGAAGAGGAAGAGGAAGAGGAAGAGGAAGAGGAAGAGGAAGAGGAAGAGGAAGAAGAAGAAGAAGAAGAAGAAGAAGAAGAAGAAGAAGAAGAAGAAGAAGAAATTGCAGAAAAATGCCGATTTTACAGGTGGCTGATTCATCCATTCCTAGCCATGGAGCATGCTTTAAATTCACGCTCTCTGTGCCCAAGTGAGAATAAGAATCCCAGGATACCAAATGTCAATTTCTGTGCAGATGCTTTATCTATCTACACTGCAGACTGATGCATGTTTGGATCTGCATTCCTACCTAAACCATGAACATTTTCCACTGGTCCATATGGTTCTTTACAACAATAATCACAGTGTGTAGTGGTAGTAAGCATGTCAGAGACAGAGGCACTCCTCTATCTCCTCTGTCTACACAAACACTCACTCACTCACTCCATAGCATTTAACAAGAGACAAACACGGCATGGTAGAAAGCTATTGGAGTTGTCCGTCTTCAATTTGTACCCAAAGATCCAAAGACGTGCATCTTGGGAGCTGTCCAGGAAGCTTTTTCCTAACAGCTAATGTATGCTTGACAAACTGGCTACAGCTGAAAATTACCAAAGTACATTAAAGTCATTGTGTAGTTTTCGTAATGCACGTGAAATTGAGTTATAAAACAGTCTGTAAATCAATTGTGCAAGCTAATTACATCAAAGCTCAGACAATTACTATAGTTCTTTGTTTATCAGTTGCGGTGCATGCCCATAAAGTAAGATCATTCATCGCATTTCCTTGCATTTTTGCAATGGAAAATGTAGAAGGTTCCCTCCCTGCCCTGCTGCTGTTCTATTTTAGTAATATTCATGGTGGTGCAGATGGTCTTTTCTGCTTCGCTAGGTTAATACAACCATGTTTGGCTGCAAGGCTGCATTGCTGATTTAGCTGTCTTAACTGCTAGTTCAGCTGGAAAGGATACCCATTGAGAATGTGGCTCACTACTAATACTTTCAGGAATGAAATGGGAAATCCAGATGAATATCTTTGCCAGTCTTTTTCTAACTGGAAAAGAAACTTCCAATGTTCTGTTTTGATTTAATTGAACTGTCTTTTGACAGGTGGCTCATTTCTACTGTAAAGGCAATTAGCAACTTACTTTTGTCTCTCTCTTAAAAAAAGAAATCCTCTTCTATTATTGGACATGAAATAGGCAGAGCTCACTTACAATTTATGTGAAAAGGACAGACATTGTCACCTATATAGTCTGATTTTATCCATTCTATATACCTATTGACATCATTTGCATCATATTTGCATCTTCTGCTTGGAGGTATTTTCATCGCTGCATTATTACTGTAATTCTAATTATTTAAACTTGTTCTTGTTTTCATCTTTTAGGGCTGCTCAGATAATTTCTGTTATAGGGTGGCCTATAAATAGCGGGTGCGGGTGGCGCTGTGGTCTAAACCACAGAGCCTAGGGCTTGCTGATCAGAAGGTCGGCGGTTCGAATCCCTGAAATGGGGTGAGCTCTTGTTGCTCGGTCCCAGCTCCTGCCAACCTAGCAGTTCGAAAGCACGTCAAGTGTAAGTAGATAAATAGGTACCACTACAGCGGGAAGGTAAACAGCGTTTCTGTGTGCTGCTCTGGTTCGCCAGAAGTGGCTTAGTCATGCTGGCCACATGACTCGGAAGCTTTTTGCGGACAAACGCCAGCTCCCTCGGCCTATAGAGCGAGATGAGCACGCAACCCCAGAGTCGTCCGCAACTGGACCTAATGGTCAGGGGTGCCTTTACCTTTATAAATAGCATAAACAAGCCAGCAAAAAACCCCACAACCTATCTCATGAAATGCTCATGAAAATAATGAGTAGGGCAAATGTGTTTGACAAGTCTTGCTAATCCTCTTTCAGAAATATGGATTGAACCAGCAATACAGCAAACCTGCTCAGCAAGGGACAGTCTCTTGGTCTCAACAGAGTTGACTAGACCAAATAATAAGCAGCATCTGACCTTATCCATTTCAGACCCACACAGAAGGGAAACTCCCCCCCCCATTTTTTTTTAATTCTTCTAAGTACATCTAATAATATGTGCCATTATTTCACATTCTTAAAAGAAATCCAGAAGATTGTGTGTGTGTGTGTGTGTGTGTGTGTGTGTGTATTGATGATGCCTCTAGAGCAATGTTTTTGGACTATGGTTCACATCATCCCTGACCACTGATTCTGCTAGCTAGGGATGATGAGAGTTGTAGTCCAAAACATCTGGAGACCCAAGTTTGGGAAACACTCCGAGGATCGTTTTGGCTTGTCCAGTGATACAGCTTCAAGCACCATGAAGTTGCCACTGTTAGATGGCCACATAGGAGATGTTAGCTAAGCAAAATACAATTGTTCCTTACACCAATGGGGAATACTGCATTCATTATTCTATGTTCAAATTATCACTCACCACATAGATGGCTACTAGTCAATGATAACTTTTTCTTCCATGATAAGGTTAATCCAATTTTTTTAGACTGTCCAAGTGGGTATTCATCATCACATTGTGTACTAGTGAACCCCACAGTTTAATTTCGCTCTGTGTGAAGAATACTTCCTTTTTGCCTGTTCTTACTCTCCTGCCATTCAGCTTTATTCAGGTTCAAGTATGATGAGAAAAGGTGTGTGTGTGTGTGTGTGTGTGTGTGTGTGTGTGTGTGTGTGGAACCTCTCACTTTCCACTTCTGCTGCACCATGTGCTGCAAGGAAGCGTCTCTCACATGGCTGTGGGACGTGTGAAAGATGCTGCAGGCGTGATCAAGTGAATGAGTGGCCAAGGTGGGCCAGCAGGGCCAAGCTAAAAAAAAAAAAAGCAGGCTAGGAAGCCACATCTAGCACAAGTGACCTGAAACAAAGGCGACTCTAGCAGGTGGAAAGCTCAGCAGTCCATTGAACTCAAGGAGATGGTGTGATAAGGTTAAGATACATGCTTGGTATCACATGCAATACATGACAATGAAACAGATAGATTTGGGTGAGGCTCCAATACTTTGGCCACCTCAAGAGAAGAGAAGACTCCCTGGAAAAGACCCTGATGTTGGGAAAGATTGAGGGCACAAGGAGAAGAGGACAACAGAGGACAAGATGGTTGGACAGTGTTCTCGAAGCCACCAATATGAGTCTGACCAAACCGTGGGAGGCAGTGGAAGACAGGAGTGCCTGGCGTGCTCTGATCCATGGGGTCACGAAGAGTCGGACACGACTAAATGACTAAACAACAACAACAACAAATGCCATCTGGATCTTGGTGACAGATTTGAGGACTAAAGCTATTAATACTTGCACGATGGACACTTAAGCCTGGTGGGATAAGAGGGTCCATTTTCTTTTATCCTCACCATTAAGAGACAGGAGAATGAAATAAGGATGGGGAGGATTAGGGTGGGAAACCTGAGCAATGCAGAAGTTCCCCTTAAGAGGCATGGATAAGTGACCTGAAAGCAAAGGGTTTAAACAAGGGACACGACTAGGTGAATTCAGAAATATTTAAACCGAATATTTGCATTTAGTTATTGAAATAAAAGTAGCTTGTGGCCTTTAATCTCTTACAATCTCTGGACCTTCTTTCTGACATGAAAAGAAAAAAAACTGTATCAGGTTGGATATCATGACTCTGTTGATGCAATATATGTGATGTTCACAGGGCAATGTTTTCAAGCGATACATCCATGTAGAAAAGTGAGATTAAAATTGGTTGTCCCAAAAACTTGGTGGGTAGGACATGATGTCAGAATCTAAGCCTTCATAAAACGTGACCCACAAAATTGAAGGCTGGGTGTGCATGCTTGAAAAAGCTCTCTCTCTTTTTGCAACAAATTGCACGAACAGGGAGATTCTCAATCATCTAATACGTGGCTGGTAGGATGTTTTGGGTTTGGTGAGTCTCTATAGAAAAGAGGAAGGTATTCAGATCCAGTAAGTAAGAAACAGCTTTGAATCAGTGCTCAGGAAAGCTGGGCTAGTCATTGAAATAATAGAAGCAGAAGTGGTGTAAATAGGATTTCAATGGATAGAATTACCTGAAAATGAGCCTCTTGAAAGGTTGTTGCCATCTGAAATACAAGTAAACTGAATTTACAGATAGCATTCATTTTTTTAAAAAAAGAAAAGAAATAAAAGGTAATAATAAATCAGTTATAGTTAACCTTAAATGTGGGAAAGAAGCATATGTCAAAGAGATATAAAACAAAAATTAGAACTTGGCTCAATGGTTGCCTTTCAATAAATCATAAATACTGTATACATATCCACATGGATGGTATTTAACGTAATACATTGATTTCACAGCCAAACACCACTCTGCTTGTATGTGTAAGGGCTTTGGACAGTACAGAATTTTGGCAATAGAGGCCAGCTTCATTGCTTTGTCATTTTGGGACCCTGGACAGTTGCCCAGCATATGTGAAGGACAGTGTGAGCCCTTTCATTCACAGTCCTGTGCATTTTAAGGAACAATGTTCAAAGTAACTGCATGAGATAGTTCATGGAATTGCAGAGTTGAAAGGGATCCCAATGGCCATCTAGCCATCACTCCTCTTTTCTTACAGGTGGTGGACTGATGCAATAAGTTGGTCAAAACTACCAATGGATCCACTGCCAGTGTTGACACATAACAATAAGCCAAGTCTATTGACATAAATAGGGATGGGGGAGAAATTTGGTTTGGAATCTTCCTACCTTGCATTTCATGAAACAATATGCTCACCAAAATGCAGCTAACCTTTGAAAATTTCATCCTCCAAATTTTGGAGCAAAGTTCTTCAGTACAAAAACTGTGTACCAAAAATGTATGTATTGGGTTCCCCCCCCCCTTTTTGCATAAAAACACATGCTTTAGTCAAACTAAGAAACAAAAATGCATTATACTGCAAAACATTGCTTGCAAGACATGCATATTAGTCAAAATTGCATATAATAATGTGTTTTTTAAGAAACACATGCCTTAAAATGCCGTTGCCTGATGCAAAGATGTGGCAAATTGCTCTTATGATAGGAAAAATGAGAAACTGACTTAATAAGGCATTGCATGGATTCATCTAAGTTGTTCCCACTTTGCTCTTCTTCTAACAAATACAGGGTTGTTTGATCCCTACCAAGTCGAGATTCATAACCTTGGTTTAAGGCTGGCTAGCAATCCTGGCTTGCTTGTTAGGAAGAAGCAAACCACAACCCCAGATATCTTGCTAAGCTGGCTTGTTTACTGGCTTGTGCCGAGAAGGAAAGAAGTAAGAGTGATAAGGCTAACAGATACTGTTCTGCTAAGGGAAACCTTTTAAATGTGAGTGGGGGGTGGGGGGTGGGAAGAGGACAAATAGATATCAGAACAGTCTTGGGAGTCAAAAACAGCAAAAGTACAAGATCCTCCAGCTCAGGATCTCCGTTGGCTCGGAGCTGGAGAACTTAAATGCTGGTGACTAAAGGCACAGCCAGCTGAAGATCCTGCTTTGTTGATCAGGCAAATACTAGGGTTGCCACAACATGTCTGGAATTTCCCGGACATAGCTGGAATACTGCAATCAGAAGCAGTGCCCAGAAGAAAAATGGCTAAAATGTCTGTGGAAATCCAGGTTTGTTAAGTGCATGGAATGGAAGGCTGAAATTCCAGCCATAGAAAGATATAGGAGCAGAGAAGCTTATGCTCTGAATTGCTGCCTATGTGCTATGTAGTCATTATCCCTATGGTATGCTAATGATCGTCTTCCAAAGCAACTACTCTATTCCGAACTTAAAAATGGAAAGCGTAATGCTGGTGGTCAACAAAAGAGGTATAAAGACTGTCTCAAAGCAAATCTTTAAAAAATGTAGTATAAACACACTGACAACTGGGAAACACTGGCCTGCGAGCGCTCCAGTTGGAGAACAGCCTTAGCCAAAGGTGTTGTGGACTTTGAAGATGCTCGAACACAGGGCGCAAGAGAGAAACGTGCTAAGAGGAAGGCACACTGGGCAAATCCACACCGTGATCAACTCCCACCCAGAAACCAATGTCCCCATTGTGGAAGGATGTGTGGATCCAGAATTGGCCTCTACAGTCACTTATGGACCCATTGTTTAAACCGTGTTTATGGAAGACAATCTTACTCGGATACGAGTGATCGCCAAAGAAGAAAGAAAAAGGTATGCCTATTGCTTTCTGACTTAATCCCTGGCCTCCTGTGTCCCTCCCTGGATTGCCTGTTACTTTGGAAAATTAAGTCCCCATTTTAGAAGTGTTTGACAGCTATGTTTGGAGTTACTGTTGATTTTTTACTTTCTTTTTGCTAGATCAGGAAGGAAAGGATCTTCAGCTCCTAACCTAGCTGTACTTTGATAAGAGAGGAAGACGAGGGTTTCAGACTTTGCTTTCATTTTAATCATTAATGTCATCTCAGGCATTAAAATGGCTGCTCTTTGCCTTAGCAACTGGGGATTGTACAGCCCTCATTTCCCTGAACAGGAACTCTTCTCTGGAGCTTCTCTCTTTTTCTTTTTCTTTTGCTCATCCCCTTCTCTATCACACCTCCACATCAAACATATCTTGCAGAAATAAGGACAGGTACCAACTCCCCCTATCCTTTTTGTCTTTTTATTCCAATGTCATCTCAGTCTTTCTGGAGAGTTAGTCAGTATTTTCCTTAACTCTTCCCCCTTCCCCTATCTTCTGCTGTCAAGCCCAATCAAGTTGCTCTTTCTGAGAATGCATGGTTGATCTGCTTTCTTTCTTCTCCCTTGCTGTGCTCCTAACTTCTTTCTTTCTTGGTTGATCCTCCTCTCCCACACCTCCTCTTTCCCTCTAGCATTGCCCTGAAGTCTCCCTCCTTCCTTTTGATTCTTGCTTGCCTTAACACTTCCCCAAAGCCTCACAAAATCACCACCCTTTTTGGGGGAACAAGCAAATTTCTCTAGTCAGCATCATTTTCCTGACTAGATGCTCTGATGTCATGTTTAGGTTATAAAATGGGTATCAGGGTTGCATATGAGAACTGCAGGTCTGTGTGCAAACTGCACACTTCATAACAGATCCCTATTATTTATTCCAGGCCTGGATGATCCAAACTCCTCACATTGTCTGGTAATCTTACAATATATTTCTTCACCTGTCTAAAGAGGCTTTGAGTCCCAAGTATGCACAGTCTACTACTATAGCTCACAGAAGTCATTTCCACCTACAGGCAGCAAGGTTCCTGGTAGTTTCCCTGGAATCCTTGACAATGAATATTATTCAGCTAGGCTATGGCCTATGAATATTAAGGTCTGCTCTGAAACTGCAGGTGTGGATAGTTCTGTGTATCCAAACCCTTAAATCAGGCATAGAGAACATGGTATCCCTCCCATCAGTCCCAGCCAGCATGGCCAGTGGTCAGGGATGCAGCAATCCAACAAAATCTGGAGGGCCACAAATCAACTACCCCTGCCTTAAGTAAATCACATATTGAAAGCCACCGTGGCATCATGATTGGGCAGGAACTGGGAACTGGAATCGTCACTGAGCCATGAAGCTTGCTGGGAGATCTTGGGCCAGTCACAATTGCTCAGCCTAATCTACCTCTCAGGATACCCCTTTCTCCTGAACCTTCTCGAGAACAGGAGGCCAGTATAGATTTAGAACAGTGGTTTGCAGAAGGACATAGTTCAGAGGCTGCAGAGGGGAGAACCTGGAAGAGCAACAGCAGGAAGAAGAAGCACCAGGGGAGAGACAGCTGACACAGTGTCTTTGGAAAGCATTCCTGATCCCTCCCTTTCCCAGGACCAGGTGTGCACTGAGGGTAGTAGAACAGAGAGCTCAGGAGCAGAAAGCTCAGATTAGCCGACACAGAATAGGAGAGATGTAGTGGGTGGGGTGGGACTTTACTTGGAGCAATGCCATTATTTAGGGAAGACTGCATTCCTTTCTCTCTCTCTGTGAATGTTAATAAATTACGTGGTAAGAACTTTTATTGTTTCTCTGCTTCTTGGCTGCTACTGTGGAAGGGATCGGATTCCCCGAAGCCTGACAGGGAACCAATATATGTTGGCCTGAGCTCCTTGGAGGAAAGGTGGCAAATAAATAAGTATAACAGACAACCCATTTGGAGAGGGAGCAGAAGTGGATTTAGGGGAGTGCAACTGGTTTGGTTGCACTGGCCAAGCCCCTGGGGGTGCCACAACTCTGATTTACAATGGAGCGTAAGAAGCAGAGGGGTGCCGCACAGGGCACTGCTGAAATTTGAGACCCCCCAAGATCTGCGGCTGGATAGAGATCCCAAACTCTGAGGGATTCCCAGCTTCAGACAGGCACTTATAACAACGCAGATGTTCACTTATAGAATTACACCATGAGATGTAGGAAGGATTCCTTGGTTACATTATTTATTCATTGCCATGATGTAAAACTGTGCCTTTTCGGATTTAAAAGGCCAAGTGCTGCATTAAATAATAAAACAGACAAAGTAAGGTGAGCATCAATAATGTAGCATTTTTGCCACATAGGGCTCTCTAAACTTTTGTGTCATTCCCTTCTGTCCAAGTTTCTCTTAGATCTGTTTTACTGTAAGTAAAAAAATGAAGAGCTCGGCAAACCTCCTATTGACACTGGTCTGGTCTGCAGGTCACACTAAATATGTGGGTTCCAGGAAAGAAAGTCTCAGTTGTTGATCCTGCTTGATCTCCACCACATTAAGCTGAACCAAGCTTTGGTTAGCGTGTCATCCAAATCCAAGCTCATGGTTTAACTCTCTCAATAAGAATATGAGAAAAGCCTGCTGGATCAGGCCAATGGCCCATCTAGTTCACCATCCTGTTCTCACAGTAGCTAACAAGATGGCTGTGCAAAATCTGCAAGCAGGACCTCAGCAATAGATGGGTTGGATCCATTTTATAAAATGATGGGTTGGATCCAATGAAGCTCTTCCACAAACAGAAGGGAGCCATATGTTCATAGAAGGGGCTTCAATCCAGCAAATGCTTCCATAGAAGTAGTTTCTTCTTTGATTTCTCTTTTTCCCTGTAGACCACTTCCATGTTGTTTGAAAGTAGTGTTGCCATACATCCGAAATACCGCCGTCAGCAGCAGTGTCCAGGCGGAAATCGGCGGAATGTCTGGGAAAATCCAGACGTATGGCAACCCAGTGTCGGTTCAGCTGATTATCCATAAAGATAGCTTAAAAATGGCAAGTATTTTTTGCTATTTTGCCAAAAAGTTCAACAACTGTGGCCAAACAAAAAGCTCTATTGAAAGGGTCCCCAACAGATTTTTAGAAAGCTCCAGGATCAGGAAAAGGAAGAGGACATTAACAGAAGTTGTCTCCTCCTCCTTTTCCTGTTCACAGAAGTACACTAATGGATCTCTCAATGGAGTCTAATATATTACTTTTTGAAAATATAGATTGCATTGTTATCCATGTACAGTAAAGAAAAAAATGCTCACACAAGAAACACAGTGCCTTTCCTCCATATGTAGCATACTGTACATGTAGTTGTGTCTGATAGATAGGCTTGGCTGCATCTCTCTGCCTTCTGCTGAGGTGGTTGCAAGCAGTGCCAGATTTATGTATAAGCTAAACAAGCTATAGCTTAGGGACCCACTCTCTTGGGGGCCAACAAAAAAATTAAAGGAAAAAACCCCCTGGATGTACATTTCCAAAATATAAAAGATAAAAAACAAATAAAATGGCTTTAGATACCTATTAGGTCCACAAATTACCCTACAGCATGTATTCAACACAAAAAACTGACCATTTGTTGTTGACAAAGGACAACTGGACATATAAAGGGCCCCGTTACCTTCAGTAGCTTAGGGCCTCATGAAACCTAAATCTGGCCTTGGTTGCAAGCCTGGATTTGGTATCATGTAAGGTGAGAAGTGGCCTCTTTTGCATGGACTCTTCAATGTTGGCAATAAAAGGTAAAGGTACCCCTGAAAATTAGGTCCAGTCGCGGACAACTCTAGGGTTGTCTCGCTCTATAGGCTGAGGGAGCCGGTGTTTGTCAGCAGACAGCTTCCAGGTCATGTGGCCAGCATGACTAAGCCGCTTCTGGAGAACCAGAGCAGCGCACGGAAACGCCGTTTACCTTCCCACCACCTATTTATCTACTTGCACTTGATGTGCTTTCGAACTGCTAGGTGGGGAGGAGCAAGGACCGAGCAATGGGAGCTCACCCTGTCGCGGGGATTCGAACCACTGACCTGATCGGCAAGCCCTAGGCTGTGTGGTTTAGACCACAACACCACCCGCGTCCCTAATGTTGGCAATATCTTTCACTTATTCAGATCAGAATATCCACAGAGCCTCTCCATAGATAAGTAGACAGATGCAGTGCTTTTTCTCTGGGGGGGCGCAGGGGGACACATACCCCTAAACATTTTGTGAATCTAAGTTTGGCCTCATTGAGGGGCAATAGTTCAATATGAGTAGGAAAATGAGAGTACCCCTAAACATTTTTTTAAAGAAAAAAAGCACTGGACAGATGGATAAATACACAGGATGATGCACAATGCATACTCTGTTCTTAACTTGAGCCTTTTGGAAATGTGGCAAAAAAGTGAACCCATTGGAAATGAAAAAACCAAAGGGTGCAACCCAATACTTGGGTTTAATGGAGATTAATCTCATGTCAGTGTATATAGGACTGCAGGCAAAGGATTATTCCTTGTCTTTATCCTATGGAGTGATGAAGTTGTTTATATTGAGAATCATGGAGATTCGCAAATCAATACGGTAATTTTTCTGAAGCACCTTGCCGAGTGCTGACTCTGCTTTTCCGCCCAATAACTTTTTGATTCTGCATAAACTTTACAATGGATGGGCCATCCAGCTAAAATTCACTTTTAATTGCTTTTTGAGGCAGGTCCACATATTGACACAAGACTTGCCATAATTAGGCTGGCACAAGCAAGTAAGCTTCTCTTCTTCCTTCAAAACAACAACATCCTGATCCTGTAAGTACATGAATCTGTGGATAAATTTACTATTACATTATATGCAAGAACAAATAATTAGTGACTTGCGCTTCATGCTGATTAAGCTTCACTTGTTGTTGTTGTTTAGTCGTTTAGTCATGTCTGACTCTCTGTGACTCCGTGGACCAGAGCACGCCAAGCAGAATTCCACTAGCATTTTTCAAAGGCTTTTTGTCTAGTTGTATACCAAAATAGTTGATCTAAAGGGAAATGATCTTGCGATAAGATAACCAATGTGCTTGAGCAAAACGCTCTTTATCCTGATGGGCAATCTGACTGTTTTAAATGAATTTAGGGGTCAGTCCTATTCCTCAGAAGCAAGCACCATTGTATTCAATGGGAGTTATACCCCCCCCTGGCAAGGGTGTATAGGACTGCACACATATTAGTGTCTCAAATAGATTAGTCACTGGGCAGTAGTTCTGTACCATCAAAGGACAGCCACTTCCCACCTTGCTTAATCCAAGGATTTCTGCCCATTGCTTTTCCATTCTCATCTCCTCTGCCACTCCTTCATATGTTTTCTTCTTCTTAATACTCAGCAAAATACCTGCACCCTTCCTATGCATTCTAACTACCTCTCATGTTGACCAGCTGCTGTTTTACCTTGCTTTGTTCCTACCTTTGATACGTGCTCCCTTTGCACCCTGCCCAAGTTTCCACTTTAAAAAATACCACTCCTTATACAACCGCCTTTTCTTTATCTGGGAGCAAGCTTACACAGCTTGTATTTAAGGGCTCAACATTTTACCCCATCTGATCACAACAATGTGGAAGCGCTGATCCCCAAGCCTCACTGGTCCCTACCAATGGCTTCCCGGAAGGTGATCATACCTGCATTTCCCAGGAAAATTTGGACCCTAGGAAGCTACGTGCAGCCACTCCTGCCCAGAAATGGTCTAGCCACTGCTATTCATGGTCTGGTCCAGTTTAGATGACTACATTGTGGGTGCCTGGCCCCTTCATGGGGAATTTTTGTGAGTGCTCGAGCACCCAGGGCCCCAGGGAGTTGGCACCTGTGCCCTTTTCCACGTGTACCCTTCTCGAGTGAAGGTTAGTTAGATGGCAAGCTGGGACTGGGCTTTATTGGTCATAGAACTTTGTATTGGGATGCTGTCTCAAGAGCTGTTCTTCAGTCCAGGCAGCAGCAGAAAACAGATTTATTTGCCCAGCCTTTTGGTTTTAACAGTGCTGCTTTCTCTCTGCTAGTGGTTTGTTCATTTTTACTGCTGTTTTACAGTCTATTGTTTCGTAATTGGTTTGGTTTTTTTAATTCTTTCATTTCATTCCCCCCCAAAAGCCATTTTGCAAATCTCTAAATTAAATCCAGGATATAAATGCTTTGAATACAAACAATAAACCAATGGTGGTATGTCAACATAGGGAGACTTCTGAGTCAATATGCAAAGGGTTTCACTTTTCCTGACTTGTTTCCACTTTGTTGTGCAGCAAGGAAAACAACCTTTGTTTACTCAGAAGGAAATTCTACTCTGCTCAATGGGCCTTTCTCCCAGGTAAGTGAACATAGAATTGCACCTCCAAAAACTATAGCTTTTGACTTTTTAAAAGTCAAAAATCCCACTGAGTTAGCTCAAGTCCCTTCCATGAGTCTGAGGCAGCTGTTTGGATCCTGGCCTTCATTTTCCTTTAATTTCTCTCAAGTCATTAAAAAGAAAGGCTTCTTAATTTTAGACATAGTAACAATAGATTATTGTACATGAGTTACAACATGCACCGTGGTGACTAATGGAGAAGTTTAGAAACTTGGGCAAATGTCAGTTTGTTCCCTGAATTACGCTGACAGCACAATCCCACACACATTTACATGGAAATAAAATGAGTCTTACTTTTGAATAATCCTGCACTGTTAACTATCCAGAATTATGTCTTATTTACTTGATCTGTATTGCGCTGAAGTTGTGTACGGTGGTATCTTGGTTCTCAAACTTAATCCATTCTGGAAATTCGTTCCAAAACCAAAGCGTTCCAAAACCAAGGCGCACTTCCCCATAGAAAGTAATGCAAAATGAATTAATCTGTTCCAGACTTTTTTTAAAAAAAAAACCACACACCCTAAAACAGCAATTTAACATGAATTTTTACTATCTAACGAGACCATTGATCCATAAAATGAAAGCAATAATCAATGTACTGCAGTCACACAATCAATCAGTAGCTGAACTGGGTTCCACACAGTCACAAAAACAAAACAAAAAGCCGCAAAAACAAAAATGCAAAATAAATAGCAAAAACAGACAGAACTCAACGTGGCACTCAAAACGGAAGTGTGGCACTCAAATCAGAAGCGTAACACTCAAAATGGATCATGTTCAGCTTCCAAAAAAGTTTACAAACTGGAACACTTACTTCTGGGTTTGCAGTGTTTGGGTTCCAAGTTGTTTGAGTACCAAGGCATTTGAGAACCAAGGTACCACTGTATTAGGTACGTAATATGCAAGAAGGATGTTGCATAACATCATGCAAAATGTTATTAAAAGCACATGAATAATGGATGTGTGTGTGTGTGTGTGTGTGTGTGTGTGTGTGTAAATTTTAGAATAATGAACTTTGGTTGAAAGGCTTTCTGTTTGTAATATAATGTTTCATCTCCAACTTAAAATGAACATTGCCCAGCTTTAGGCTCCACTGAAGGAGACTTTTGAATTGTGCAACATGCTTTCTGCATTAGAAATTTCTTGGTTCCCTAAGCAGAGGCCATTAGATAACTCATACTGCAGAAACTTGCTTCAGTAAGCAGAATGGGGAAATTGCTGTTTTAACTCCTCTTGCCCCCCCCTCCCCATGAAGTTCTATGGCACAAATGTTATCAAACAGAGACACAGCTTGATGTATATATAGCAGGGTTTCAAAATCAACAATTCCACATGATAAGATTTCCTGAGAAGGATTCAGAACTGTAGCACAGGGAGCAATTGATTATGGCATATGACACACAGATGTGCAACTCTCTTAAAAACTTCCAGGGCGGGCCTCATACCCCATCACATATTCCTGAACTTTGGCCTTCATATTGTCATGAAATGATTGCATTTGTTTCTCCCCTGCCCATTCTGCTCAAATCCTAAAAGTGTTACACTGGAGTCAATGAGAATTCCAAAGCACATTAGGGAGAATTCAGATGTACAGTTTGGGGGTTTTGTGCTTACATAACTGTTCTCAGTTACACAGAACAATGGCCACAAACATGGACCACTTCGAAGGACGATTAGACAAAATAATGGAGATTAAGGATCTCAGTGGCTAGTAGCCACAATGACTATGTTCTAACTCCACTGTCAAAGGCAGTGCCACTGCATGCCAGTTGCTGGGAATCACATTTGGGGAGAGTGCTGTTGTACTCAAGTCTTGCTTTCGATCTCCCCATAGATATCCGTGGGAATAGGATGCTAGACTGGCCTGATCCAGCTGACTCTTCTTGGGTCCTTATCTGAATAGGTTACATTTTTGGTAAAATGTTTTCAGGACCACGGGTGCTTTAATACGACACAGTATTTGGAGATGTGCTATTGAGAAAGGCAGTAGTCTTATACATACTTACGGTGAACAAGTCCCACGGAATTCAGAGGCACTTACGTCTGAGTAGATATGTGTAGGCTTGCATAGCCAACCTTTTTGGAAATGCATTTGTGTGGCTGGCTGTGCGTACGTGCAAAAATAAGCTTAGAACAGCAGAGACGAACCCTTCCATTCTCATATAACCCACAACAGTCTGACTGATGCAATCAGCCCCGAGATCCTTTCTGAAGTGGGATAGTCCTCTTATTTGCAGATCACTCTTGGAAAATACAGTGTGCTAGAATCACAGGTCCTAGTTTCAATAGTTCGTCTGGGAAACAGCCTTACAACTTTGCCTTCTTTAGTGAGATGTTTTATTTCCAGACCTCCCACTACACCCTATTGGGCCGCCATCCAATTCCTACTTCCTCTACATAGATAATGTTCTCTGTGGAAATAAATCACCTTGAAAGTGTGACTACTTCCTTGAGCAGGGTTGCCTACTGCCTCTTAAGATGCCACTGTTGTCTCAGAGACCAAGCCTGCCTTTCCTCCTCCCCTGACATGCCCAGTCTGTGCTATGGAGCTTCCTCGCTCCCTCGGCCTTGAAGGGGCCTCCTTGGCATTGGCTATTGCTGCCTCCTTCCCCTGAGCCAAGGAAAACCGTGCATGAGACTTCCAGTGGGTGTTTCTCAGTGGAACGGCCTTGCTCTTTGGTCAGGGGCAAGAGCAGGAGGGCTCTGGCCCCTTCTTTCCACTCTCTGCCTCACTGGAGTCATCAGTATTGGCTGCTTAGGGGTTGCTCTTAACACTCCTTCTAGATGGCCTTTACAGGGTGCCATAGCACGGCTGCTTTTGACAACATGCAACACCTCTGTTGAAAGCCTTGTTCCAGCTGCTATCCAGCTAGATTCAAGGTTTTACTTGTTGTTGTTTAGTCGTTTAGTCATGTCCGACTCTTCATGACCCCATGGACCAGAGCATGCCAGGCGCTCCTGTCTTCCACTGCCTCTCGCAGTTTGGTCAAACTCATGTTCGTAGCTTCGAGAACACTGTCCAACCATCTCATCCTCTGTCGTCCCCTTCTCCTTGTGCCCTCCATCTTTCCCAACATCAGAGTCTTTTCCAGGGAGTCTTCTCTTCTCATGAGGTGGGCAAAGTATTGGAGCCTCACCTTCACAATCTGTCCTTCCAGTGAGCACTCAGGGCTGATTTCCTTCAGAATGGATAGGTTTGATCTTCTTGCAGTCCATGGGACTCTCAAGAGTCTCCTCCAGCACCATAATTAAAAAAAACCAATTCTTCAGCGATCAGCCTTTTTTATGGTCCAGCTCTCACTTCCATACATCACTACAGTGGTACCTCGGGTTAAGAACTTAATTCATTCTGGAGGTCCGTCCTTAACCTGAAACTGTTCTTAACCTGAGGTACCACTTTAACTAATGGGGCCTCCTGCTGCCGCCATGCTGTCGCTGCACAATTTCTGTTCTCACCCTGAAGCAAAGTTCTTAACCTGAGGTACTATTTCTGGGTTAGCGGAGTCTGTAACCTGAAGCATCTGTAACCTGAGGTACCACTGTACTGGGAAAACCGTAGCTTTAACTATACAGACCTTTGTCGGCAAGGTGATGTTTCTGCTTTTTTTAAGATTCTGTCTAGGTATAAAGCCCTATATTGTTCTGGACCAGGATATCTGAGAAGCCACCTCTCCACCTCCATCCCACTCCATCCCCTTAGGATGACGCTCTGATGATGGCATTATGTGGCTCAAGCACACACTGTTAGCACTGCAGCACGAGTTTTCGAGAATCAGAAGGGAAGCAAGCCCCAAATTATGTTTTCTACATTTCTTGAAAACCTTCCTTTTCCCCAAAGCCCTCCCAATTTCATATGTTTCATCTCTGCAGTTTTAAATTATGGTTAGGGTTTACGTTTTCGATACTGCTTTATGATCAGTTTTATATTTTATATCACTGTTAAGGCATTCTGTTCCTTAAATGGAGAGCGGTTTATAAATTCAGAACAAATGACTGAAATCTACTATTAAATGCAACAAGTGATTGAGCTTTTCCTCCTTATTCTATGCAGCCTTTCCAGAGCCTAATAGCCTTAGCTAAACCTAATAGCCTTAGCTAAACTTAATAGCTTAGGAGCAAAGCTGAGCAAATAATTCATGAGTAATTTGTTTGACAAATCTAGCCTCTTATTGTGCCATTAGAATATCTGCAAGCAGATTATGGTTCTCATTTTTTAAAAACAAAAACAAAGCAATACTCCATTCATATGGTTTTGCCTCCTAATTGGATGAGCAGGCAGACATTCTTCCTGATATAGACATGTGTGTGTATGTTTAAAATTGGATTTCTAGGCACTGATGGCCTTCAGCAATGGTACTGCATTTTGTAGGTACATCTATCGAAAAGCATTCTTTCATAAAGTAGAAGCAAAGGGGGTGTAAACATTTTTTTTAAGCATAGTGCAAATGAAGATTATTTTCCTTAGTAGTAACTAAGTTCAGATCCACACTATATATTTAAAGCACACGGCTCTGGGAACCAAAGTTTGTTTGCTGGGAATTGTAGCTCTGTGGGGGGAGCTATGTGCTTTGAATATATGGTGACCTAAGGCACAGTTCAGAGATGCGCGTGGCGCTTTGGTCTAAACCACTGAGCCTAGGGCTTGACGATCGGAAGGTCGGTGGTTCGAATCCCTGTGACGGAGTGAGCTCCCATTGCTCGGTCCCAGCTCCTGCCCACCTAGCAGTTCGAAAGCACATCAAAGTACAAGTAGATAAATAGGTACCGCTCTGGCGGGAAGGTAAACGGCATTTCCGGGCACTGCTCTGGTTCGCCAGAAGCGGCTTAGTCATGCTGGCCACATGTATGCTGTATGCTGCCTCCCTCGGTCAGTAAAGCAAGATGAGCGCCGCAACCCCAGAGGCGTCCATGACTGGACCTAACGGTCAGGGGTCCCTTTACCTTTACCTTAAGGCACAGTTCAGAAATTTAAACCTACAGAAATTTAAACCTCGGGGAGAATCCTATACTGTACAATTTTCTTGTTTATCCACTTTTCACGTGCAGGGTAAGCCCTCTTTTGAATTACATATTATTTCACTTTAACAGCCTTCCATGTTCACGGCCACATCTGCACAATACATTTAAGGCACTCATATACCACTTTAACGGTCACGGCTCCCCCCACAGAATCCTGGGAACTGTGATTTGTTAAGGGTGCTGAGAGTTTTATTCTTCTTGGGTTCCGGTTTCCGCCTGCAGGAATGGCGGACCTGTTTTCCATCTCTCTGACCTTCGTAAGGAATTTGGCGGTTGCTAGGGGAGTAAATGGCAACCCCCTACCCTCTCCGGGGGTTACGGAGAGGGGCCGCTGGCCCGCGATGCCCCCAGACCCACTCCGACTGTTTTTGGAGTGGGGGGAGCTTGGGCTGAGCACTTACGACGGCCAGGACTCCCGGACGCTAATCTGCATGGCGGGGATTTCCATGGTTAAAGAAGATAATTAGGCTTAAATCTATGGACATACTTCAGAAGGAGGGGAAGAAGCGCTGTTTACTGCTGAGAATTTTATGCTGCTGAGCGAGAGGAGTCAAAGAATGTACGGCATCTGGAAGAAGGATTGATGGGGACGGAGCGATAAGGGAAGCAAGTTTTTATTTTTTCTTCATATTGTTGCCTCGTATCTTCCCGGACGCGATGTCCTGGCTTGTTTGGAGTGAAAGAGAAGCAAAAGACTGTGTGAGTTGAACTTTATATGTTGTTACTGAGCATATTTCTTAAAGATGTGAAGTTGCCGATGAGAAAAGCCCCCCCCTAGTCAGACGGAAGGAGTTCTGGACGCGTTCGGAGGATTTATGAGCTGTGACGCACTTTAAATTGGAGCAGCGACCTGAAGCTAAGTTCAGCTATAGGGCAAGGAGATCCATTAATTTACCAAGAGTTCATGGTTGGATGTTTGGGTCTCCTGCCTGAAAAAGCTGTAAATTCTATAAAGATAAATAAATCGTAAATCTTCATGGCTATGAGAGAAAATGAAAGTGATTTGAGCCTTTTAAGATGGCGCTGCTACTCCGTCGCAACAGGGAGCTCCACTAAGAAGATTTATGGGGAGGCTGGACTGATTAACTCACACAGGAGAAAGAACATCTGTGAAACTTCGTTTGACATTTATCTCAGCAGCTGGAACAATCGGATGAAAGTGGAAAACATCTAGGTGACTGTAAGGGGAAGATTTGGAATATTATGAGCTTGGAGGACGATTTGAACTTTAGAAATAAGACGGCAGTGGACAGTTGCGAGGAATTCCCAATTTCTTGAAGCATGGGAACCCAAAAATAAATTATTTAGATGATTTGGCATAACATTCGGTTTGATTGATATATATATGTGTATAATTTGAAATATTGAATGTGATATAATTGGTTTTAATTGGAAAATTAATAAAAATATTTTTTTTTTTAAAAAAAAGAGAGTTTTATTCTTCTTGTTGATGGCTGTTGATCTGATTTCATTCTGATGTAAATTATGACCCATCACTCTGTATTGTTTACTTAATATAGAAAGTGAAAGATGAAGAAAGCAATCTCTGTACTTCCCTCAGTCACAATTATGGTTACAGTTTTTTCTTTCTTTCTAGTTTTCCTTTGGTTGATTTGCCCACTGATTTTTACAACCTATTGATTTTGGGGGGCCATTGTGTTCTCAAACATTAATAAACATCAAAATAAAAAAATAAAAAAATGGTCCAGTAGCACCTTATAGACCAACTAAGTTTGTTCTGGTATAAGCTTTCATGTGCATGCAGATACAGATATCTGAACAAACCTAGTTGGTCTATAAGGTACTACTGGACAATTTTATAGTTTTATTTATTTCTATTTTGACTGCGTCAAACCAACACAGCTACCTACCCAAACCATGCTGGTTTTTTTGTTTTGTTTTTTAAGTGCATGCCTTCTGCACCTGTTCCCTTTACTTCCAGGCGTTTTCAAAACACATTTTTTGGGAACATGCCTGCAGCAACACGCCGTGCAATGTGTTGAAGGCATGTGTAAAGCCATGCTTAATACCACTAAAACATTCAAACTACTTAATCAATCATTGTTGCCTTTTTATGACTGTGACAGGCGTTTTCACCTGTGCCACAAATGGAAATTTGCACTTTTTTTGCATGCAGTGCAGCTGCTCTGCCCCTGAGCTACAGTCCCTTCATTTGGACACAACATACCTTTAACACACGCTTTTAAAAATCTAATATTACTAAATAAATGTGTATCCTACCCCTTGTCCAACATAAAAATACAAAATGAAAACACAGAATGCATAATGAAAAGAAAAGCAGAACAAACCAATAACCCCCTTCCCACAGATACATTTCAAAGGCCATAGAATGCTAATCAGCCGAACACCTGGTCGAAGAGAAACGTTTTTGCCTGGTGTCTAAAGGTATCAATGAAGGCACCTGGTGAGCATCCCTGGGGAGAGCATTCCGCAAGTAGGGAGCCACTGCAGAAAAGGTCCATTCTCATGTTGCTCTCCTCCAAACCTCTTGTGGAGGAGGCACATGAAGAAGGGCCTCAAAAGATGATTGCAGGGTCTGGGTTGGTTCATATGGAAAGAGGCGGTCCTTGGTGTATTGCGGCCATGAGCCATTTAAGGCTTTATAGGTCAAAAAGACCACTTTGAATTGTGCCCAGAAACCAATTGGCAGCCAGTGAAGTCAGACCAGGATCAGTGTAATATGCTCAAACTGTCTCGTAAGCAACCTGGCTGCCAAATTCTGCAACAGCTGGAGTTTCCGTACCGTCTTCAGAGGCAGCCCAACATATAACGTGCCGCAGTAATGTAACCTAGAGGTTACCAGAGCATGCACAACAAAAATTAGGCTATTCCTGTTCAGACATTTGAAACACATCCCCCCGACTCAAACTACAGTGCCCAGAATTTTTGTGGGGTAGAATGTGCTTTGAATATGTTTTAAATGTATAGTGCATACACAGCCCTAGATTCTTCATTCCAGGGAATGTGTTAAAGGCCAAAGTTCTACCAAGAGTAGCACATAATTTGTTCCATGCCCTATGAAACACCCACCCAAATTCCCATAGTAAACACACTTACGGTTTGCAACTTTGGCTGAGATTATCTGGTTCAGTTTCTCTGGAGACTCTACATTCTCCTCATCCGTTGCGTATTCAAAGCTAATAATAAACATCATGGCAACTCCTTCTTGATTTTTCACTGGGATGATGTGGGTGTTGCAAATGAAGGTGGACCCTAGAAAGGAGAGAGAGAGAGAGGAACAATTTAATCATTCCTCCCCAATGATTTCTATACCAGTCTTTCTAGGAATATGTTAACTGTTTTGAGAAACACGATCATTCGTTTGATTTAAGGACAGGCAAATGTTCTCTGACAACCGATCAACCATATAGTGATTTCGAGAAGCTCCCTTATTTATGTCACTGCCAGTGTGATCCTACATTTGCCAGCTCAGAGGCAAGTCCTATTGTGTTTAAAGAGACTTACTTCCAAGCAGTGCTGGGTGGTGGCCATTTGGACTGGTAGGGTGTCAGACAGGGAGCTCAGATTGGATGTAGAATGGAAGAAATGACAGGCAGAGCCAACTAACGGTATTTCTACTTCCTCCTCTCTGATGAATTTTACAAGGGGCAACATTGAGACTAAGGAGGGAGAAGCAGAGAGGCAATGCCACCTTTTGGGCTGGTTGTGGGGCAGGCAGGCAGGCGGGGATTGGCTCAGGGCAGACTGGGGATGGCAGGCCACTGCCCCATCTGCTCAAACGCAGCAGCCTCCACTGTAAAATGGGTGAAAGAGTTCAGCTTGCCTTCTTTTGCTGCTTTTTTGTTCCTCTCATAAATGCTTCAAACACGTGCACAGCATCATACTGGGAAGGTATTCAGTGTCAACAGCCACCTGCAATTTCCCCTATCAACAGAGAGGCTGAGGCTGGAAAAAGCCCCATTATTCTCTTAAATGTCAGCAGCTTGAAAGTCAAACTTTTGGCTGGGCTACAGGGAGGACACTTGCTTAAAATAGACAAGTATTTGTATTTTAGCTGTCTTTTGTGGTGGAATTCTGCACATTCTTCCAATCCTGAATCAGAAAAGTTTTGGCTGGCAGATTTTTTGGTTTTGGTTTTTTTCAGGGAATGGGGAGAGTTTTTCAGTTGAAAAAGCTTTGCTTTGGCTTCCTGGATAAGCCAGGAACGCTCTGCTCTGTGTCCATTCAGTATAAAAGACATCATTCAGAGCATGGAAAAGCCATTTTCGATGGAGCTGAGCAACGGAAGCTGTATTGAGGCAGCACCAGTGGTTGAAATCTTGATCCCCTAACAGTTTTGCACCCAGGGCAACCATCCCTGTAGCCCCTCCCACACTATGCCACTGCCTTTGTGGCCCCTTCCAACTCTATGATTCTGAGAGCTTGACACACACCAATGGGTAACTCAACAGTAAACATGAAATCAAGCAACAACAACAACCCAATTTCATATATTGCAAGCAGAAACAAAAAAACCTCCGCTAAATATGTTAACAAATATATGCCTCTACTGTAACATATGCAGCAGCTCTCTGGACGTCTTCCATGGGGAATACACAGAGGCTGAAGAAGAAAAAGAGGCATTCGGAACCATCATCGAGAATGGAGCACAGGCTGTGGTGTAGCCTTGAGGCTATGTTACCTGAGAGTCAGAGAAAAGATGCAAGGGTGTGGGTGGGGAGTTTCGGCACAAGCAGGCATGCTGCTATTCAGATTATCTTTAGAGCTGAGCAAATAAGCAAATAAGTAAGTAAGTAAGTAAGTAAGTAAGTAAGTAAGTAAACAAACCCTGACTAGCTCTTTTCTGACTGCTCACAGGGTGGTGGTGACGCCAAGCCGCCATCCAAAATCAGGGCATTCCAGGAAGGCTGACCTGGTGGGAATCAGCACAAGGATCTTCTGGCAACCACACTTCCTGGAATGCCTTGCAGGGAAACAATGCCCTGTGTTGAATGACATTGCTCCCAAGGCATTGCAGGAAGCGCAGGAAGCTATGGAGAGACCCCTGTAGCTGTCTGAGCAGTGCACAACTCTCTTATGTTTTTTAAAGAAGTGTTTAAACCACCAGAAAACCCTTGATCACCTCAAGGTCTTTCTACTAACATATTAAAAAAACGTAATTAAAAACCTGCTCTCTAGGTAAGCAGGGTTGCACCCTGCTTTTAAATCACTTTCACTTATGCCACGTGGAAGTGGGAGAAATGGCAGATATGAAAATGTGGCCTAAGTGCTTGACAATCTGCCACGCACAGTGAAGTCACTGGAAACTGCTCTTGCTTGGTACCTTTTCTATGTGGCTCACCTCTTCTTTTTTAGCGACAGGCATAATCGAACATTTGAAGAGGCTGGATGATGTTCCCTCAACTCCAAACCTTTTCTTTACAAGCTGCATTTTTCACAAAGTCATTTGTCTGCTTCTGTAGCACTGGGTATCAACTCTGGTAGTAATGTGATTGCAGTAATAAGCACCAAGAGGCACTTTGGCTACCAGTTTCACTAGGGTTGCCAGACTCAATAGAGGACAGGACTTCTGTGCATTTAATTGCCCTGCTCTCTTTTGAGTCTGGAAACCTTAAAGAGAAAAAAGCAGACCTTTTGCTTGGAAATTAAACCAAGGGTCTGCTGGTTTCTCTTTAAGGTTTCCAGACTCAAAAGAGAGCAGGGCAATTAAAGGCACAGAAGTCCTGTCCTCTATTGAGTCTGGCAACCCTAAGTTTCACACAGATACATCTGTGAGAGAATTATCTGGCCATAATGACAGGGGGCTGAAACAAATGCAGAGGATCTGGAATATATCAAGTGATCTACAGTCATTGATATAGTTCCTTCAAACCAGCACCCATCTTGATGCCAGTGGACAGAAATGAGAAATTATTTCCATGGGGGAGCTATTCCAGATATACAGTGTGTGTGTGTGTGTGTGTGTGTGTGTGTGTGCGCACACACACACACACACACAGTAGGTCCAATATATATATAAGTGCTTTGGTGTTAATTATGAATGCATCTGCATATGTTAAGTGCGACTCTCAATTACGTATGTGTTCAGTGTGCATTTGTGTGTTTGCATGCATTAGGTGATATAGCTTTACCGCCTGCCATGCAATCATCAAATGTATAATGATACAAAATACAATATGGCTAAAATCAGAGAAAACTAGCAGTCTGGCATCATGAGCCAGCAAAAGCCAAGGCAGCTGTCCTGTATTAAGTGGTTTGGGTGTGTGCAATTTATGTCTCTGTGTTTGGTCCCACCTACTACTGAAATGTGGGACGGGCCACTTTCCACCAGGGTAATATGGCTCTTTGCCCTAAAAAAAAGTCTTGTTGTCCCCCTGCCTCCTACAGTTGACCCTAACATGGTCAACTGTAACCCCCACCTCCACTCAAGTTAATGTAATTTTTCCTACTGCACACTTTCCTCTAAGCACAGTGTGAAATGTACCTAAAGCCCAACAGGTTCTCCCTTTCAGAATTTGTAGCTGTGGCTTCAATCCATTTAATAAAACAGTTAAGCACTTGCCACAGTTTCCAAGGGAACAAACAAGAGAACTTTAGTAAACGGAAAATAAGCAATTTAAGCCTGTCCCACCTGGGCTAAAAATAGAAATGCTGCAGGCCGCATGCTGAAATCGAGACTGGTTAAGCAGAGTGTTGTTGGAGGAGAGGCTAGACAGAAGAACTGTTCTGTTTTTCCCTAGTTAATTAACCAAAATACATATTGCCCTTTTTAGGTTTCAGAATTATATTTTCTGATTCATGGGGAAAGGCATTGTTATTATTGCATAGTCATTATCAAAGAGAAGAATCCTTTGGTATCTGTTTTGCAGCAAGTCTCCAACTGTGTTGTGATGGGTAGATTTGTGGAAGCTGGCCTCTTGCACCAATGTGAAGGGTGGTTGTGGAAGAGATGTGGATAGGGTTGCCAGACTCAATAGAGGACAGGACTTCTGTGCCTTAAATTGCCCTGCTCTCTTTTGAGTCTGGAAACCTTAAAGAGAAACCAGCAGACTCTTTGTTTAATTTCTCTTTAAGGTTTTCAGACTCAAAAGAGAGCAGGGCAATTAAAGGCACAGAAGTCCTGTCCTCTATTGAGTCTGGCAACCCTAGATGTGGACTATGCTGAGCCTTTGCCCAGCAGAGGAATAGGGAGCCCTTGGCCTCTGAGATGTAGTTGGATTCTAGCTCCCCATAAGCCTCAGCCAGCATGGCCAATTGTTCAGAGAGGAAGGGAGTTGTAGTCCAACAACATCTGGAAGGCCACAGGTATTCCCATCCCTGGTTTAGCAGACAAATGAGGGTGGTTGTCTCTGCTTGCACATTCAAAGCTCAGCACCTCATAGGCTAGCAAACAGAGATATCCCCTGGTTCTTTAAATTAATTGCTGAACCACAGCTTCTCCTGCCCCTTATCTAATAATGGAGTATGTGGAGGGGGTGGAGCTGGGCTCCCAACACTAGTGTCACTGCTGTTTACCCAAATGAGGCTGGGGTGGGACAGTGGTGAGGTTGGCACCTTTCTGTTGCACCAGCAAGACTGCTGCCACTCAAGTGCTTCCATAAGTACACCCTTGTCACAACCTTGGTCCCATTTAGGTAAGCGACAGTGATGATGTGGGAGTCAGGACAGTGACTCTGCCCAACCACATATCCTCTGGTATACCGCCATCTACCCCCTCCCAGAATGCTGTGTGACAGACATGCAGTCCTGCTCATTAAAGCAGGAAAAGAGGACATTTGACATTTCGCTAGCAACTTTGAAAATTTCAACTCGCGAATTGTGCAGTCTCGGTTTTCGTTTGCTTGAAGGGTTTGTGGTTC
Source organism: Zootoca vivipara (assembly GCF_963506605.1). Classification (NCBI taxonomy): domain Eukaryota; kingdom Metazoa; phylum Chordata; class Lepidosauria; order Squamata; family Lacertidae; genus Zootoca; species Zootoca vivipara. The sequence goes on from NC_083276.1 coordinate 107,442,800, forward strand.
GCAGTTTTATCCCCGATCTGTGATCTTATCTATAATCAAACATTTTCCTTGCAAAACCTCTTAAGGTGACGTGATGTTGACCTGACACCCTAAACAAATGCTATGCAATAGAAGGAAAGAATGTTACCCTCCCCATCTCTCTCCCCACTGCAACCGCATGATATCTAGAACAACATTGTCTCTTACAAAATGTAAACAAACTGTAAAAAAGGCTCATTTTTTTAAAAAAAGTATATGTACTCTTCCCCATTTATTTGTTTGTTTTGCAACACAAGAAAATCTCTAATGAAAACTATTATTATTATTTTTAAAAAGGGAACTGAAAGGCAATCATGCTTTGAAATTCACATTTCTCTGAATTTTGCAATGCAGTTCTCCAGCCAAGTGATGTGGACAAAAAAATAAATAAATAAATATCCTGGGATAAAGTGTGTATAAAAACACAAAAAATATTTAAAAATGCATTATATTAGGGAAGACAGCTTGTAGAGAAATGCAAATCTTAGGCAAAATTCCATACAAACATCTGTATGCATCTTGCTGATGAATGTTCATAAGGCCTTTAAAAATAAAATAAAATAAAATTGCAAAAAAACCTCTGCCTTAAATGAGTCGATATCTACAGCTTGACACATCCTGCATTTTAGTCTTCCTGCACTGTAATTCTGGTTTTTATCTAACAGATTCGTCTGAATGTGACCGAAGGAAAAAGGGAGCAGCTCTTTTACAGTGTAAGTTAAATATGAATCACTGAGGTGCAACCCATGACAAACTTTCAATTTACAAGGTGAATTTCTACACCCGAATAAGCCAGATCCCCAGTCGCTACTGGTCAGTACAGCATACCATCATCTACAGAGTAGGGCTGCTGTATGATACCAATATTTCAGGCCTACCGCCAAGCCATGGTTTACCCAGGACTGTTCACTTTCAAAAAGTGCTTTCAAATCCAATTGTAAAAGCCGAAGTGTGTGAATTCTCACTTCTGCGGAATTTTTTTTACTGATGTATTTATTTTTAATGGTACTCTGAAATGACACCTCGAACTCTTAATTATTAATAATCATATCCAGTCACAACCACTGTTTGTTATTAAGAAGCGGAACTAGAAACAAACAACACAGCCTACTAAGTGTTGTGGTGGGAAGGAGGAGGGAACACGGTCCCTGCCAAATGGGCTTAAAGTATTTGCTAATAGTTTGCTTTACTATTGCTCTAGGAGGCAGGGTGCCAGTTCAAACCCACAGAGAGACACGTTAAGTGGAACAATTGAGGGAAACACTCTTTTACAGGATGAATATGTGCAGCCTAAGGAACGAGTGTCAAATATTGAAAAGAATGTTACTCAGCAACACTTCTGTGGGACTTTTCACTGTAGGAGCTGAAAACAACAACCAACCAACCAACCAACTGTAAGATGTACTCTTTACACAAAGGATGATGACCAGGCCACTTTACTTAGAACAATCTGGAACGTACATGAATCATGAGAAAAGCCCCTTCCCCATTTCTCTCTCTTCAATACCCTCAGGGCCTGGTCTACAGAACTCCTGAGCTTTGTTCGTGTAAAACCTGGATGGGGTCTTCTCTAGACTCTAGTGAACTTGAACAAATATAACACAGTATTATTCCCTGAATATTACATACCCTCCATCATTTCACGAATGAAAATAGGGACGTTTCATTCTATAATGATAATTTTACTATTTATACCCCACACATCCTAGTGGGGGGTATAGCCACTCTGGGCAGTTTATAACATATATAAAAACATAATTAAACATTAAAAGAAACTCAGGGATTGGATAGCTCCATACCTTCCAACATTTCTCCGATGAAAATAGGGACATCCCATTCCGTAATGATAATTTTACTATTTATACCCCACACATCTTCTTGGGTTGACCCAGCACTCTGGGTAGCTGCTAGCATATATAAAAACATAATAAACATTTTAAAAAACCTTCCCTATACAGGATTGCCTTCAGACGGCTCAGGGGCCGGATAACATCATACCCTCCACCATTTCTCCAATGAAAATAGGGACATCCTAAGGAAAAATGGGGCATTCTGGGATCAAATCATAAACCAGGATGACTTCTCTAAATCAGGGACATCCCTGGAAAATAGCGACACTTGGAGGGTCTGATATTACACCCCACACATGATATTCTATATTATTTTCCTGCTGTGTTATGCGGCTATAGCCCCAAACCAACTTAATTCTGCAGAACGGATGTACCGTATGAAAACATCCTCAGAAGTTTAAATAATAAAAATAAGAATGCACCAATTTTTAAAAGCCCACTGTGCTTTCCCATTTAGGCCTAGACATTCCTCCTTGTCCACCATCTCCTATTGATAAACCCACAACAAAAAACTACAAACAGGATATTATTAATAGTGTAATGCACGAACATTGCAACTCATTTCTACTACACTAGATTATGAAAATCCTTCAGATCATTGTGTTTGGCTTTCCAGTCCTCCCTAGTATTGAACATGGTCCCCAATTTGGTATCATCATCAGATTTCATTATCACACTTTCATTTTTACCATCAAGGCTGTTGATTAATATTGATTGGAGTGGTTCCCAAGGCTGAGCCTTGCAAAAACTCCACTAACAACTTTATCACTCACAACTTTCTTTCTATCTTCCACCGAACTGCTATGTTTTCTTTTCCGGAGAGCTCCCTCTCTACCCATTAAACTTTCTTCATTAATACACCTCCAACTTTGTAATTTCCCAGTTGGCACCATATCAAATCCATTATTAAAATGCCAAGTAATCTGGGTTATTTTCTGAGGGAGGAGAAAAGTATTGGATTTGTTTTCAATTCAGTGCAGCTTTACCTCCAAAATCTCAAGAAGTCGTGGCTTGTGAAATCAGCAAATGAATTCCAGGACAAGGAATAATGGTTCTGAGCATGTGCAAAACTGTCAAGATTCGTAGCCAGCTTGCCAGGTGGGAAATAAGTACTTCACACAGCACATAGTTAAACTAGGGAGCTCCCCACCACAATATAAAGCAGGCATCCCCAAACTGCGGCCCTCCAGATGTTTTGGCCTACAACTCCCATGATCCCTAGCTAACAGGACCAGTGGTCGGGGAAGATGGGAATTGTAGTCCAAAACATCTGGAGGGCCAAAGTTTGGGGATGCCTGATATAAAGTGCTGGCTGCCCAACTGGATGGCTTTAAAGCAGAACAGACAAATCGTAATATAAGAAGAGTGTTGCTGGATTAGTCCAAAGGCTCATCCAGCCCACCAGGATGTTCTCACAGTAGCCAATAGGATGAAGGGAAATCAAGGAGATTGAGTCTATCAATGACTACACTATGGAAAGCGGCATTGTGCTCCTGCTTGTGAGCTTTTCATGGACATCTGGACTAAACAGGCCTTTGGTCTTCTCTCGCAGCATCTGTCTGCTCTTCTAACAGTCAGCTTGGCTGTCTGGTGGTGAAGCAGGCTCCCTCCCACCTCTTTGCAATATCAAGGGCGGCTTTTGTGTTGTTGTGTTGCCTGAGCGAGTTCCTAAAAATATGCAATCTTAGTTTTGGCTTCCCATTTCTTTTGAGCACTCTCAGGTGTTATGCGGGAAACCTGAAGTAGTTCAGCCGTTCTCATTTTAAACCATTTATCAAATAGGTTCAATGCATGGATCATAGCTGCCAAGTTTTCCTTTTTCTCGTGAGGAAGCCTATTCAGCATAAGGGAAAATCCCTTAAAAAAAGGGATAACTTGGCAGCTATGGCATGGATAGCCATTTTAAAATTGAGATTGTGTTAGGTTCAACTAGCAATATTTTTTTTAAATGCTAATGTGAACCTGACCACAACAATATCCATGAATGGGCTTCCTTCTATTAGAGCAGGGCTTGGAATCTGATTTTTTTTGGGGGGGCTGGGCTGTGTTCCCTTGTAAGGAACCTTTTGGGGGTTGCATGCCAGGGCTGGGTGTGCCCAGAGGCAAAAACGGCCAATCATTGGGCGTGACCCTTACTTTTGTACAGTGGGCTACATGCCAGCAAAAGCCAGAGGTTTTTTAACAATGCATGCAAACACACCTGTCCTTGCAGACAAACAAGAGGCAAAGACACTTCTCTGACAGACAAAAGCAGTTGAGCATGATGGACATGAAGCAATAATGGTGAAGGGTGTGGCTCGGAAAGCGGGTGTGGCTTTGTGAGAGTGATGAGGGTTGGCTAGAGATGTCTGAAGGGCTGCAATTGGTTCTGGGTCTGAGGTTCCCCACTCCTGCATTAGATCTGAGGGAACCACACACCTCCAACCATTTAATTTGTGAAAAGAATTCTGCATGAAATTCTGGTGAAATGAAGCCCATTGTTTTTGCAATGTTTTCTTATAATCCTTTTAAAAACCAAAACAACCTAGAGATCCTCAAAATTTTCAAGGCTAATGAGTAGGAATATGCATACCAATGCCCAATCACCTCCATTTAGGAACACGAACATGAAAGAAAGCAATTAGTGCAAAAACTGATTAGGTCTATCTGTAGCTGCTGTTTGTTCTTTCTGATTTTGATAGACACTTTACCCCTGTAAGGCAATTATCCACGCAACTCTTAAACCAGTTAAGTAATGAGATTAAATATGGTCTGAAATAAATACACCAGCTTCGCAAATTCACGGATCAGTTTTCATGCTTTCTAAAATATCTGGAACTTTTAAGCTTTATGCATAAAACACATGTTTAGAATTCATCTCTCAGATCCAGCCGTAACCAAGCATGTTTTTATCCAATGCATTTATTATACTGGGATAAGCAGGTTAAGCTCTTCTGAGGATCTCAAAGCATGTTATCATAAGCTCCATGTATGTCCCCTATTTACCAGGCACAGACAATGGTACCACTGGGGTAAGGAGAATGAGGGAGGAGGCAAACACAACAGGGCTGACTCACCACAGCTTGACATAAGCAAAGTTAAACATTGATTTCTAAATAGAGAGATCCCCATAAGACCATGTGCGGTAAGCAAAATACTACCCTTTGCCAACTAAAGAGGAGAGCACTGTAAGACCATTAAGTCCAGATGGTGATGGTGGTAAGGGATAAGACTGTTATACTTAAAGTCTCAAGATTACCTAACTCGGGGGCCACAAACATGGCACCCAAGGGTGCACCTTTGCCTGCAGAGGCCTTCCTTAGCACCCGGAGGGTCTCCTCCCATGCCGCTCCCTCTTGAAATTAGGTTTAAAAGAAGCCTTTTGTTGTAATCAATAGAACAGGTTGCAGGGTGTGCTTGGGTTGTCCTGCCTACAAATGTTCCTCTGCTTTGCAAATGTGTCCATGGGCCTAAAAATGTTGGTAACCACCGGCCTAACAGCACGACTGGCAGTGGTGCCATTGGGGCAGGACTTGGGGCCGAGGGAGTCAAGGGCCCCCTGCTCAAGAGAATATGAAAGAGAGTCCCCAAGTGGACATTAGTATCTAGAGAGAGAGAGAGAAGGAGAGAATCTTAAAACCACCAATTTGCACCACTCAGATAGTGATTCCTGTTATGAAATTTTGTGAGAGTAGTTGTTCCATATCTTCATGAAAGCACAGAACTGCACTGTAAACAATAATGGCACTGGAAAATAGGAATAAATGAGTGCCTTGATCAATACTGTGATGCAAGCTACTAGAAAAAAATGTAGTCTTAAGATGTAGGATTCCTTTGAATGCAGCCATACCCACATTGTTTACTACTGGATAGAACAAGTGTTGTGCTGACAATTTATCCTGTGATATTCTCGCAACCATTCTCAATTAGTTAATGAGAAAAGAAATTGTATAAGAAGAGGAGGATGCAGAGAGAAAATTTTGGGGAAATTCTCATGGGTGGGGTACAATGTTTTTTATGTGCTTTCCCAAGTTTTGAGGTGGTCAACACAGATATCATCAATGCTGTTTTTCTAGAAAAAGAAGTGCTGGAACTCACCATGAATGCCTCCCTTGTTCTCTTATAATGGCAAAGGTGCCCACCTGAGGTGGGGGGCAGAACTGAGTTCTGGTGAGTTCACTGAAAAAAAGCCCTGTGTATCATTTATACCAATCCTCTGCATTCTGCAGCCTTCCCAGGTGCCTCCCCTTCAATCAAGCTGCCCCTCATAATGGGCAGCCAGGGAGGCTGCAGTGTGCTGGAGAAATGTTTACCACAAAGGAAAGGGAGGCTCAAAACCCACACCAACCAAAATGTGAAAGGAACTCTCAAGTGACCTGAGAATGAGGCAGAAAAATGGAAGCCCCTTTTACTGAGAAAGCAGGGTGGGGTGGAACTCCTGAGAAACTGGAGACCGATTTTTGCACAGGTACTAACCATACCCCGATCACTACCCAAATGGATTCAGCCTTAATTCAATCCAGAGCTCCTGGGACCTCTGTGCGGATTATTCACCGCATGTACCAACAAGGAGATATCTGTTTTTGATGTAGCTCTTCATGGGATTGAAATGCCTTCCCTAGCATGGTGACAAGGGGGAATGTCACAAGCTCCCCTATTAAACTGACTGCAGACAGATCTCCGAGATCTCTTTAAAGATTCATTGCCAGGGAGCAACTAAAAATAGCTTGCGGGTTGAAATGTATTATATCTGCCTTTATATCCTGGTGGTGCAGTACTTAAAGGTGACATAGTGAAGTGAGCAGAATGGAATACAGGGTGTGTGTGTGTGTGCGTGCCAAATTGTGGCCTTGCAAAGGGCACTGCTGAAATATGAAAGACCAAAGTCTGCCCATGGTTAGAAGACCCTTTCTCCCCTTACAGATCTACAATTTCCAGAGTTCCCTGTGAAGAGGGGGTTGATTGTTACACCACTCTGTAAATTGTAGCTCTGTGAATTGAATAGAGGTCTCCTAATGTCTCTCAGCACCCATAACAAACTACAGTTCCCAGGATTCTTTGGAGGAAGCCATGACTGTTTAAAGTGATATCATAGTGCTTTAAATGCATAATAGTGCAGATGGAGCGACTATCCGCCCAGACAAAATGACTGCTTAGCTCAGGATAATAATTTAGCAAGAATTTTTAGTGATTATATGTAACACTTTAGAGCAGGGATGGGAAACCTTTACAGGCTATGCGGCATATGCCGTTAATCTCCACAGGGCTACCGCCAAGTAAGTAGGTACATGATTTCTCTCTAAGTGTAACAAAGCTGAAAATGCCAAGACTGGACAGTTTTTCTGTTTTCTCTGCCATTTCATGAGCTGCAATACATACACTGGCTGGAAATATTCAAAATGGTACAAGAGAAGCAAAGAATCACACAGAAAATGAGGAAAGGAATCAAGAGACGAAATGAATGCCTGCATATGTGTGATCATTTTCTGCCAGAATTATGTCAATATATTTGTGAAGAGAGAGCAAGAGCGAGAGCTGAGAGAGAAAAGTGGAATTGCAACTTGTCTCAGGAGACAAAACAGGTATGGCTAAATGGAATAAAGTAATGCATGTCTATGAATGCACATTTTAAAATGCCAGTTGTTTAGCTCCTAATAGATGGGACTATATGGCTAAATTACCAAAACAAATAATTGCCCCAACCTGGTTTTAGTTGATTGCATGGTGATCTTAGGAGACATGCTTCAAGCCTATGCCTACTTTCCTGGGAGTAAGCCCCACTGAACTTTATGGAATGTTTTTTGGGGGGCAGGTGGATAGGATTGTATTGTAAGCAGCCTTCCCCGACCAACCACCCTCCATATATTTTGGACTGGAACCCCCACTAGCCCCAGCCAGCACAGGCAATGGTCAAGAATGCTGAGATTTGTAGTCCAAACATCAGGAGGGCGCTAAGGCTGGGAAAGGCTGCTGTAAATGATCTTTTCCACTAAGGCATGCAGTCGATGGATGTTCTTGCTCCAGGAGGGTCAGTTGTCTCCCTCTTTGCTTCACCTGAAGATCAGTCGATCACCACTTGAGGATGCTTCACCAAGCCTTTAATGGGTCTGTTGTGTAGATTTCTTTTCTACCATTTAGTGCTGGCTGCTGCGTGGCTCTAGTTTCATTTTAAAGGTTTTGTTTCTCCCTTGCTCTTTATTCTGCTTATTTGTTTTATATCTACCTATGGATATATAAGGCAACTGATGCGGGTAGCGCTGTGGTCTAAACTACTGAGCCTCTTGGGCTTCCTGGTCGGAAGGTTGGCAGTTTGAATCCCCATGATGGAGTAAGCTCCTGTTGCTCTGTCCCAGCTCCTGGCAACCTAGCAGTTCGAAAGCACACCACTGCAAGTAGATAAATAGGTACCGCTGTGGCAGGAAGGTAAATGGCGTTTCCGTGCGCTCTGGTTTCCATCACAGTGTCCTGTGATGGAAGTGGTTTAGTCATGCTGGCCACATGACCCGGAAAGCTGTCTGTGGACAAATGCCGGCTCCCTTGGCCTGAAAGCTAGATGAGCACCGCAACCCCAGAGTCACCTTTGACTGGACTTAACCGTCTAGGGGTCCTTTACCTTTTTACTTATATAAGGTGACTGACATGGTGGTTGTTTTATAGCCATTGTGTAAGCTACTTGGGGCACCTCCATTCTGGAGGAGGGAAACATAAAAACATACAAATAAACATTATTATTATTATTATGCTACCTGATACAGAATCAGGCCATATGGGATCTTTTGCATGCAAAAGATGTGCTCTATCACTCTATAACTTTCTAAATCAATCAATCAATCAATAACATTACACTCAATTCCAGTTTTGGGTCAAGAGTCCAAGGAACTGCACAAGAGAGTTACGTCTAAACTGTCAACTTTTGTCAGAACTAGAGACGGCATATTGAGGGGGAAGAGAATGTAAGTCAGAGAGTTCAGTTAAACATAGGTGGCTTCTGATCTGGCCATTCATACAGATTATGTCAGATGCTGTCAGGATTATGGGCCGGAGGCAAATGCACAATTGCAGCTGGTCCAAATTAAAGTGGGGTTTTGTTTGGGGGTGGGGAGGCAGAAGATGGGTAAAATGTTCACCTAGTAAAAGCCCGGCCACAGTTCAGAGAAATATTTATTTGAAAAATCTATTTTCTGAAGAAGAAGAAGAAGAAGAAGAAGAAGAAGAAGAAGAAGAAGAAGAAGAAGAAGAAGAAGAAGAAGAACATGTTTCTCATTAGCAAACCTTCCTGGTTCCTAAATGTTCATATTCTGCTTTTTTGCATATGAAGTGTGCAAATAAATAAATAAATAAATTATTCTGCTTGATTACTTGGAGGTCTGTAAAAATGCACTACACAGTTCTACTAGATGTGAAGCAGCCAAGCAGAGCTCCAGCTAATTGAACAAAAGGCTAGAGCTATTTTGACTCGAAATATCTCTTCACGCTTTGATATATAAAAGGGGAACAAACAAGCTCTTTTTCAGTCTCTATTACATTGACCCTTTCTTTCTGGCAGTAGATCAGTGCCTCTAACAACTGCACACCAGGCAGAAATTCAACAGGTGTGTCCTAGAATAGCAGTGATGATGGGAAGTTGCCCATTGAGTTCAATGGGGCTTATTCCCAGGAAAGTCGGCCTTACTATAATTGCAGTGAGGATGCAGAGAGCATGAGTCCACTAATATCTGGAGCACCACAGGTTTGCTACCCTAGCACCAGAGCATGTTGCCAACACGGATGATCTGCTCCAGGAATGTTAAACTTGTCACCTTCTAGATGTTGTTGAACTCAAATTCCTGTCAGCCCAGGCTAGCATGCTCAGTGGTCAGAGATGATGATGGTGATTTATTTATTCATATACCACCCTATACCCAGAGGTCTCATGGCGGTTGATAGAAAAGATCACAACATATAAAATTAGAATAAAAAACAACAACCCAATAACCCCCGCCCTCCACAGAAAAGAGCCACATTTTAAAAGGGTATCGATTATGGGAGTTGGAGCCCTGCAACATTTGGGGGACCACAGCATGACCATGAAACAGAACCAAGGATGGGAGTGTACGGTTCTTAGTGGTTGTGGCAAGCTACCAGGAGCAGAAAATTAGGCTTAGCCCCCCCATCACCTCATGGCATCCCTTTACCATCAGTGATTTTGATCTTATTACTGTTTTACTGCTGCTCATGTTAAATATGCATTGTCTTTTATAGTTGCACCTGAGCTGGGTAGATAATATATTATATTCTGCAGGGGTTGAATCATGAATATTGTTGCTAGCTCATTATTGTGAGACCACTAAATATGAATTGTATTTATATGACCATTGTATTGTATTGTATTGTATTGTATTGCCATTACATTATGTGTGGACTTTAGTTTGTGGCCAATTAACAAAGAGTGGCATATTAATTTCTCAATCAATCAATAAGCCGCCATTCATTCCTGGAGGGGAAAGCAAAGTGCTACAACTGAAGGCAATGTTGCCGTAGGGGCCAAACTTGCTTGCAGTGGTGGGTAATTAAATGCATGTGGCTGTTCAGCAATTGGATGGAAGAGAGGAATTTCTGATCTAACCAGTAGGTGGCAGTGGAGTCAGGATACTCAGTCAGCACTGGATGACAGGTCCTTCTTTGCCAGTGCTAATCAAGGTACTTCCTCGAATCCATCCGTGCCTCCCAATAGCACACCAGAGATGGGGGAACCTGTGGCCCTCCAAATTATTGGACGACAATTCTGACCACCTGTGACCACAGTCCATGCTGGCTGGGGCTGATGGGAGTTGGAGTTCAACAGCATTTGGAGAGTCAAAGGTTCCCCGTCTCCACAGTAAGGAAATCCTTCCTTCTTGATTGTCCCAAAGCAGCAGCCAGAGGTTCGCTAGGGGAACTGCTGGCCATCTTTTTGATGATGGTGTTGGAAGCAGTTTGAGTTGGTCCCAGTCTTGCTGAATCAACCGTTAAGAGCCGCTGAAGACATAGTCAACCTCAGCCATTCATTAAGCAGCAGGAAATACCCAGTGGAAAATACAACAGACAAATGAAGGGTTGAAGTCTCACATAATGTGGATGTACAGAAGTTGTTTGCAAATGTGCTCCGATCTCTGTAAGCAGCCAATCGTGGCTCTCTCTCTCTCTCTCTCCTCCCCCATCATAGCTTTCCCTCCCATTCATTGTTCAACAATGACTTTGGGAGGGAGAGAGGAAGAAAGAGGGAGACTTGCTAATTAGGAAAGGTCTCGGCGGTTGCAATTAATCTCTTTGTAATTACATAGAATTAAAAATGGTTTTCAAAAATTGAATCATTTCCCTGAGATTATATCTGGCTCTCTTTTCAAAAATAGCCAAAATAATCAGGCTAATTGAGGGTGCAATCCTATATTGGATGGGAGCCTATATATAGGAACATAGGAAGCCTGCTTTATACTGAATCCAAACCTGGGTCCATCCAGCACAGGATTTGTCCCCATGGACTGTTTCAGACAAATGTCACCCCAAGCATCTGATGGGGATTGAATGTGGGGTCTTCAGCGTGCGAAAATGATGGCCACCTATCAAGGATGCTTTAGCTGAGATTCCAGCATTACAAGGGGTTGGACTAGATGCCCCCAAAGGTCCCTTCCGACTCCACAATTCTATGTTCCGCCACTGAGCTAATGGCCCTTCCTCTTTTGTGGAAGCTCTGCAACACTGGAGGTATGAGCGATATCCCACTGGCGTGACAGATCTGCTGGTGGAAATGCCCAGGGAAAACTAAGAAAACATCAGTTCTGCTGGTGAAGATACACCAGTGGAATGTCTAAAAAGGTAGGTGTGGAAAGGCGTGACAGAGGGGAGGAATCATAGAATCATAGAGTTGGAAGAGACCACAAGGGCCATCCAGTCCAACCCCCTGCCAAGCGGGAAACACCATCAAAGCATTCTTGACATATGGCTGTCAAGCCTCTGCTTAAAGACCTCCAAAGAAGGAGACTCCACCACATTCCTTGGTAGCAAATTCCACTGCCGAACAGCTCTTACTGTCAGGAAGTTCTTCCTAATGTTTAGGTGGAATCTTCTTTCTTGAAGTTTGAATCCAGTGCTCCGTGTCCGCTTCTCTGGAGCAGCAGAAAACAATCTTTCTCCCTCCTCCATATGACATCCTTTCATATATTTGAACATGGCTATCATATCACCCCTTAACCTTCTCTTCTCCAGGCTAAACATACCCAGCTCCCTAAGCCGTTCCTCATAAGGCATCGTTTCCAGGCCTTTGACCATTTTGGTTGCCCTCTTCTGGACACGTTCCAGCTTGTCAGTATCCTTCTTGAACTGTGGTGCCCAGAACTGGACACAGTACTCCAGGTGAGGTCTGACCAGAGCAGAATACAGTGGTACTATTACTCCCCTAGATCTAGATGCTATACTCCTATTGATGCAGCCCAGAATTGCATTGGCTTTTTTAGCTGCTGCATCACACTGCTGACTCATGTCAAGTCTGTGGTCTACCAAGACTCCTACCGTAGGTCCTTTTCACATGTACTGTACTGCTCTCAAGCCAGGTGTCACCCATCCTGCATTTGTGCCTTTCATTTTTTTTGCCCAAGTGTAGTACCTTACATTTCTCCTTGTTAAAATTCATCTTGTTTGCTTTGGCCCAGTTGTCTAATCTGTTAAGGTCATTTTGAAGTGTGATCCTGTCCTCTGGGGTATTAGCCACCCCTCCCAATTTAGTGTCGTCTGCAAACTTGCTCAGGATGCCCTCAAGCCCATCATCCAAGTCATTGATAAAGATGTTGAATAAGGCTGGGCCCAAGTTCTCCCTGTGGCGCCCCACTAGTCACTACACTCCAGGATGAGGAGGAGCCATTGATGAGCACCCTTTGGGTTCGCAGGAGCACACCTGCGCTACACAACCACACCTCTGTTGACAGTGCAGCTTTACATCAGCCCTGGGCCTGGAGCAGATAATCTCCCTCCTCTGAAATTCAACGGGATATTTAATAGCAATAGCTTCCTCTAGATCAGGCATCCCCAAACTGCGGCCCTCCAGATGTTTTGGCCTACAACTCCCATGATCCCTAGCTAACAGGACCAATGGTCAGGGATGATGGAAATTGTAGTCCAAAACATCTGGACGGTTGAAGTTTGGGGGTGCCTGCTCTAGATTGAAAACCACCCCACCCACATCATTATGAGAAAGCTGGTGATTAGGGTTAGGAGAGCAATATAGTTCCATTCACATTTCAGGGCAAATTGACTTAATCCTCCTTTCTGGACACAACACATGAACCAAAACCGAGTCTTCTTTTGAAATCTGCACTTCTCCAAATGTCTCAGTGCAGTTCTCCAGCCATGGTGAGAGGAGACTCAGGCTTGAGCATCCTGTCACATCTTCACCATACCTTTAAGACATATGCCCCCCCCCCAAGAGCCATGGGAACTGTAGTTTACACAGCACTGATCTACACTCCCCACCACACTTAACAAACTATAGGTCCCAGGTTTATTTGGGGAAAACGATGAGCTTTAAATGTCTAGTTCACACGTGGCCATACAGCCTACACTCTCACAAACTGGAAGAGAAGCTGGTGCTGCCTTGTCTCCCACTCCCCTGGATGATTTAAATGAGTAGCGATCTGCTGGAAATATAAAGGGTGCTCATCTTCTTATTCCACAACTGCTACTGCCCTTATTAGGAGCCAGACAATTCCAGGCAGGCAACTGGAAGTAGAGGGAATGCAGGACAGTTTAACAATACATCTTTATATAGCTGCCTTTTCTGGCCTGCAGCTCTTACCCAGGCTAAACATACCCAAGTCTTCCAACCCTTCCAGGCCCTTCACTCATATTTACCAACCTCCCCCTGTCCTGTTCAGAACCACATCCACACTACACATTTTGAAGCGCTGTTATACCACTTTGAAGGTCATGGCTTTGCCCAAAGAATTCTGGGAGCTGTAGTTTGTTAAAGGAGCTGAGAGTTTTTCAAATACCCCCTAGCCCCCTTACAGAGCTATAGTTCTGTGTGATTACTTGCTCAGGGATGCCAACTTACAAAGGAGCAGAATATCTCCCACTATTTACTTGCCTGGAAAACTAAGTTACTCTGGTTCATGGTTTCTAGACAAAACATATAAAGGTTTCTTTCTTGAAACAGCCTGCACGCCTTTCCATTTAAGACTGTGATTCTAATTGGATCAGTACATTTGATCAGCTAGTAAATTTTTTGAAAACTTGCTTGAATGTTTGCATGATGAATTGATTTCATTAGTTTTACCATTATTTAAGCCCCAGAATATTTTTCCCCTGTTCCTCTCTTGCTTTAATTCAAGTCTCTTATCTTTCTAGTCATTGCCACACACACACACACACACACACACACACACACACACACACTGCCCTTCCATTCCCTGTAAGGACATCGGTGGAGCGAGAGGCATTGAATTGAAATCTATTTTGTTATTTTTGAAAGTTTTTGAAAGTCTGTTTCTCAGAGGGATTACGGCTAACCTTCACATAAAGAATTCCTGAAGGTGGAATCCTTGCCAAAGATGATATCCTGGCTTCCCCATGCAAAGCCATCTGTCAGTCTGGCTTCCTGCCCTCCTTCTATCCTTGTTGACTGCCAGCCACTTGCAAGTGAAAAAAGAGCCAGAGATTAGCAGTCGAGAACATGGCTCTGCATGCACAAGGACCCTGGCATTCCCCAGGGAGGGTTGGGCAAGACTCCTGTGTGGGAACCCTCAGGGGGGCTGCCAGTCAATGCAAACTAGGGATCACCAACCTTTTGGGGCTCAGAACCCCCTTTAGAAATTCAAAGAAAACCTGTCACAGACATCACAAAGCACCCATTTCATAGAAGAAGCGTGCAATGCTCTACCAAACAATAGGCAAAACACCTCTGCACACAACCAAATGAACCACAGACAAAACAAAGAGTGCCATTCCTCACCAAGCTAGGCAATCTCCCCATCAGACAGCCCCGCAAAAACCCAAAACCATCAGTTATATGGCGGGTGCCGAGTGGGGTGTCCAAGTCACTTTGGTTCCTATGCTGGGGAACACCTTGTTGGGGACATCTACCCTAGTGGTAGAGGCAGGGCCGGCCCAAGACATTTTGGCCCCCGATGTGAACCATAAAATGGCACCAGGGAAGAAGGGGTGAGTGAAGATCTACAACAGGACCAAGGGGGGAATAAAGATCTACACCAGGATCTGCTGCCCCTGTGGATGTGCCACCTGAAACAGTTGCCTCACCTTGCCTCGTGATTGGGCCACCGTTGCATAGACAATATCAAGCTAGATGGACCGTGTACAAGTCTTGTTTATTTGGGTTAAGTTTTGATGGGTATTGTGCAATGCATGACAACATTTTTATTATGTAACGTACATTAGAAGACATTTGATGTGGGAAGGTTCCTCTTTGGTCAGGTGAAAGTTAGCTTAACTGTCATGTGGGGCCTTTGCTGTGAGTCAAAATTCTTAGTATGCAATTCTTAGTATGCAAAAGAACAAGGTATAGAAGGTATAGAGACTTCCACAGAGTCCTCAGTTGTTGGGGCTTAATTTGGGTGGAGAAAAGACAAGGGTGATTTGGCTAAGTGTTTTAAATGGGTAATTAATTCTTTCCTCTAAACTACCTTGGTAGAACAATCTGGCGCATTTCTTCCAACTGTAGAACCCGTCTCCTTCAAAGCAAGGTAGTCCTTAAAGTACATTACACATCCATTTCAAACATTTTCATATGAAAAGCCCTTTCTAATCTACCGCTAACTTGACTTAGCCTTAGCACACGCTGCCACAACAGCATGCCAAAACTCTTTAAATCCTGTGCTTTGCTGGATTTATTGTGGCAAGATAATGTTACTTTAATGAGGCATTTCATGATTTACTTTCCATTTCGGCATAGTTTAAAAACAAACTCACGCCGCGGAAAGTGGGACACAATAGGCTGTGACAGCTCTTTCATTATGATATCTTACTGCAGCCTTATAAACGGGTTTAAAATGGATATTATTTACCTACTGGGTAGTGCCAGCTCTCTTGGATTATGGGAGAGCCGTGGGCAATTTCTTTATTTAGATAGAAGCCTGCCTTTCCCCCTGTAATTTCAGGGTAAATATAGTTTTCGTAGGCACCACGCTTCCGTTTCACTTGGCCGTTTCCACAGGCTCCCTGTTTCAGAGGCTGATTGCCCTGAGGAAGGGGTAGCCAATGGGGTACCTTCCAGACTCCAAACTCCCTTCAGCCCCAGCAGGTATGGGCAATGGTCACAGGGGGTGGGAGTTGTAGCCCAGCAACATCTGGAGGGCCCTACATTGGCTGTCCCTGTCTCAGAGAAACTAGAGGAAACACTAGGGAGCAGCAAAAGAGGCAAATATATTAGGGGCCAACACGGGACAAGGATAAATTATGGGGTCTGGATAAACACAATGGAATAAGGGAATTACAAAAATATATATAACATAGGATATAATATAACAAACCTAGACAGCATCTTAAAAAGCAGAGACATCACCTTGCCGACAAAGGTCCGTATAGTTAAAGCTATGGTTTCCCCAGTAGTAATGTATGGAAGTGAGAGCTGGACCATAAAGAAGGCTGATCGCCGAAGAATTGATGCTTTTGAATTATGGTCTGGAGGAGACTCTTGAGAGTCCCATGGACTGCAAGAAGATCAAACCTATCCATTCTGAAGGAAATCAGCCCTGAGTGCTCACCATAGCTGCCAAGTTTTCCCTTTTCTCGCGAGGAAGCCTATTCAGCATAAGGGAAAATCCCTTTAAAAAAGGGATAACTTGGCAGCTATGGTGCTCACTGGAAGGATAGATCGTGAAGCTGAGGCTCCAATACTTTGGCCACCTCATGAGAAGAGAAGAATCCTTGGAAAAGACCTTGATGTTGGGAAAGATGGAGGGCACTAGGAGAAGGGGACGACAGAGGATGAGATGGTTGGACAGTGTTCTCGAAGCTACGAACATGAGTTTGACCAAACTGCGGGAGGCAGTGGAAGACCGGAGTGCCTGACGTGCTATGGTCCATGGGGTCACAAAGAGTCAAACACGACTAAATGACTAAACAACAACAACAATAACATAGGATGTATGTAACTTGATTCCTCAGGAATCCTTGCATCTTGAAACTCAATTCCAGGGGACAATTTGGAAACTTCACCTGGTCCAGTGGATGAATCGACAAGGTCTGGTGACAAAGAGGTTATTACACCTGTGCTCAGAGAGCTAGGCTGGCTCCCAGTCAAGTTCTGACCTTTAAGGCCCGAAGGCAGGCTTACCCAACAGGTGGGCTTCCAGATATTGTTGGAACCCCAGCAGCACTGGCAATGGACAGGGATGGTGGGAGCTGTAGTACAACACTGAAGGGCTCTGCCCTGATGTCTTCAGAGATCTGATGGGAGTTCCCAGCATGCCTCTTCACAGCACAGGATTAAGCGGCAGCAGCAACTGCCGCCATCTTCATTTCCCTGGGTGCCTCTGGACCCAGAGACAATGGGAATAATGGAGATGGCTGTGACTGCAGATGCTTTATCAGACATTGAATCAAACCACAGGGGGAAATCTTCTCTTGAACCTGAGGGGGGGGGTCGGGAATTTGGTTTGTGACATGGTATGGGAAAATAAATGGTGAAAACAATTTTTAAAATCATCATCATCATCATCATCGGGCATCCCTTAGAGCCCAGGTATAGCTGACATGTTACCTTCCATATGTGTTTGGACTCCAAGTCCCATCAACCTCAAAAAGCATGGTCAGGGTTGATGGGAATTGTTCCCATCTGGAGGGCATTTGGAGGTCCAAGGAGGACTTAGCCATTGGATATTTGTTTGTTTATTTGTTGGTTTTAAAAATTAAATTATATCGCCTTTCCCAAAAGTTCAAAATTATTAACAAGGTACTGCTTTGTTACTCCTAAGAGAGTTCTTTCAATCTTGGCCATTGTGTTTGTGAGACTTCCAGCATAACCTAAATAAAAGAATGTCAAATCGCGTAGAAAAAGAAGCGATAAATTATTTGATTTTATGGTGCATTTTTTAACACTCCCCCCCCCAAAAAATTAACATATTGCCATGTGGTGTTGGAACATGGCTTGCAACCCTGGTAGTACTTAAATGAAAGAAGCTTTTCTAAATATTTTACAGCTAATTAATTAGTGATGAACAGAAATGGTTATTATGATACATCATAGATTTGTGTGAATTATTGAAAGGTACATTACATCAACGCATGTAAGGACAGTAGTTATAAACTGGCACACAAAATTATTTATAAATGTCTCGCATCTACGACAAGTTGCCACACCTAAAAGGATAATTTATTGGGAAAGTTTTAAATATTATATAAGAAAGCTCTCCCCCCCCCCAACCACACACACCGCAGTTAAATTGGGCTGGCTCTAGACACATAAACACATTGTAAACTTTGTATAACGGAACTCTACAGCCCCATCCGGTGTCACAGTGTTATAATGAATATGCAGCGCATATAAAGTGCTTTTCCTTTGCCAATGCAGGTATGTCCCTGGAGTAATGCTACTTAATGGCACTGTAGAATGAACTAGAATGATAGGGTGGCTTCTTCCAAATCACCAAAAACAAGCTTGTTTTCTCCTTCTCTGGAGGGTAGGACCTGAACCAATGGCTTCAAGTTACAAGAAAGGAGATTCCAACTAAACATCTGGAAAAAAAAACTTTCTGACAGCTTGACAATGGAATAGTCTCCCTTGGGAGGTTGTGGACTCTCCTTCCTTGGAGGTTTTAAAGCAAAGGTTGGACAGCCAACTGCCATGGATGTTTTAGCTGAGATTCCTGCATTCCCGATGACTCTTGGGTTCCCTTCCAACTCTATGATTCTATGAAAAAGGAGGATGAATTTGCATAACATTTTCACATATTAATTTATGTTGTGGATGTAAACTATATCCTTTACATAGAAATGAGGTGAGGAAGACTGTGACCAGGTAACTTCTGTGCCCGCTGAGTCTGCTGCCCTGGTGCTATTGATGGGTTGGTTCAACACCCAGGGTCTCCTCTCTTACTGATTTTGATCTTTAAACTGCACTTGGAACTGCACAACCCTTCAAAGAAAGAACTCCTTCAAATAGAGGATCGTCTCCAGGAAAGTAGGACGCCGGACCAACCTCAAGAACGAGCCGGAATGTTGAGAAATATTTAGTATCAAATGTTGGCCTAGTTGCACATCACACCTGTGGCAGCTCACACAAATGAAATAGTTATCTACGTTGGCACCTGTAGAGCTCAGTTGCCTCTGTAGAAAAGGCTTACAAAACACAGCCTATAAAACACACAGAGGTTAAAATACAGATTAAATATAGGTTAAAGCTAACACTGTGTATTATAATACACACCAGGAAATATGATTACTGGTTACACCAAAATCATTGCAGTGGGCCACTTGGGCAGAAGACATCATTGCTCCTGCTCTGAAAAAGTCCCAGAACTGCTCTCTGCCACATTCTCCTTCCACAAATCAACCATAAAATATGCATTTTTGAAGCAGCCCAGGTCACCAGTGCAGTCTATGCTCCTCTTAAGCAGCCTGGCTCTTTTTCATCGTATCCACTGTCCTTTTCACTTTGCATCTCTTAAATGCCAGAGGTGATCAGCTTTGCTAGACACAAAGAAATATCCTTCCATGAATAAGAGGAAGCACAGGATGAAAAACATAAGACAATATCCTGGGGGATTCAAAAGCATGCAGGTTCACAACCAGCTATGTGAAGGAAACCAGCAACATTGCTAAACAGGAACTGCTACAGCATGGAGCATCATAGAGCCTTGTTCCGTCTTCAGATTGAGAACTGAGTGAGCTGATGGGATCTCCTGCTTAAATTGAACTGAAAGGTTTATATTTATTTTTTGATCTGTTGCTATGGCAGCTGTGGCTTTGATTCCTCCTGCCCAACTAAGTACCTTCACACTCTTTTTCTCCTAATCCGTAGGTCTCTTCTCACAGCATGTTTACAGTGTGGGAACTTCTACAGTGGAGCTGCTTCTAACACCACTTGTGTAACATGAGAAATTCCCCAAGTCCTAGAGATGAGTCCACAGTACATTGTTGTTGGAATAAGCAACAGACTTTAATTAAAGCCCATTGGGTGAGAGAGGAGAAAAGCCTCTGAATAGTTAATATCAGCAGGCATTTCTGGATACAACAGAAACAAGGCAAACAAACAAACAAACAAACAAACAAACAGAAAAACAGAAACTAAACTAAACTTTTTGCTCCTACATACATGAAGTTTACAGCTAGTTGTATGAATTGTTTGGGTCACCCTATCTGATCAATTCTTTTCCTCTCGGCCAGAGGATCACACCCTTCACTTTCCCAAGAGATCTGGGTTAGATCCAGAATAATTAATCTGAACTTTAAAAATAATCTAAGAGGTGAAAAAGAAAGTGGGAAAGAGCATCATTTCCCCAACTACCTCCTTCAGCTGTATGTGAGAAGAAGGTAGCCTTTCTTGCGACTTATAAGAAATGCTCTTATAAGTAAACGAATTGGTGGTTTAGAAAGGCTTTTACAAGTAAATAAAACATCTCTGACTCACGAAGCCATAAATGTCTTATACCCCTCAGAGGCCACATTCTACCCTAGATCTAATCACGACCTTCAGGATAAAACACCTTCTTGCCTGTGAAACCTTTGTGCCAAATATGAACTGTAAAGTCATGGAGAGAGACATTCCTGGTTGCTACCCTACAGACAACTGCCCATATTTTTTTCCCTAAAGGTCCAGCCTGTATGCCACAAGTAGGCAACCTGTGCCCTCCAGATATTGCTGGACTGCCACTGACCCTAATGAGCATGGCCAATGGCCAGGGGTGATGGGGGTTGTAACCCATATGGAAGACTGAAGGTTCCTCATCGTTCAAAAGTGCTGAGTGGGGTGAGTCAAAATAGATTAGGTTGATAGATAGGAAAGTCCAAATTGAATGCATGAATTAATGCAGCTGTATCTCAAAGAGTTCTGAAGGTGAGGGGTACTAATGTTCATTTGCTGTTAAGAAACTGTTACCAAAAGAAAAATGGATACGTTGAAACGAAGACAAATGATTCTTCCTTGCTCTGGATTGTGTAGCGCTTGCTCCTTTAAGTACCACTCCACTCTGCGCTATCATTAGTTATCACTGAAGCTATGCAAAAAATTACTATTTGGCATGAATGATGGCAGTTGCATCTTGTCAGTTGATGGACATTCCAACAAAGGACATAATATTTTGTAGCTTGTGGGGGAATTGGAAGATCCCGTACGGAAAGCAGCAAAAGGTTCCTGAGCAAAACCAGGAATGTTAGGTAGAAATATCTCTTTACAAAAGGAAAAAAAGAAGAAGAACATTTTGTCTCAAAGTATAGGACCAAATACAATTGCTTAACCAAAATAAAAATTCTGCGTTATGGGTTTGTTCTCTGTCTGAGCTTGAAGATTCAATTATTGATTTTTCTCGGGAGTGCTCCTTTTTCGGAATGAAAAAGTTATCCAGAGTCTCTCTTACATATTCTAAGATTCTTAAATTTTCTTACGTTTCAGCAACATGGTTGCGATTTCTGTGCAATGAAAGAGGTAGAGTTTTGTCTAGCCTTTCTGTAGCAAAATCATAATGAAATAAAAGTGCTTCTTAAATGTTATTTCCAAAGGTTGGTACCAGACTTTTACTGAGGTTCTGCTTAATCTAGAAACCTCAGTGCCAATTCAAATATTCAGAGAAGCCTCCTAAGCTGTACCGCTTCAGAATACAGGGTCAGGGATGGGGGAGGGGAGCTTACACATTGGAATGTTTCCACGTGTAAAAGCCACTCCGAATGTGGAAATGCAGTCTGGGAGAAGGGCTCAAGTCTAGCCTTCTTGCTGGCTTTTTAGCCTTCTACAGATATAGAGAGGTGGTTTGTTTCTGTTTCTGATACACAGAACACTCAGCTATATAACTTCAAACTGCATTTGTAAAGAAAGTTTCTTTCTGTGCTTGCAGCAACCAATGATATTGGGGAAGTCGCTGAACTATCTCTGATGGCTTCCAAGAAGTTATTCCCCAATGGAAACTGGGTGTCTGGTACGTATAACTGCTTCTGGCTGGAGGCTGAAAATGCAGTCAAAATCTAGAGGGGAAACTCAAGTCTACCAAGGGCAGGACTATGTAGCTCCCTTCCCCTCTCATCAGATCTTTTTGGCTTAGATTGTCTTCTGTGTCAGTCATCTTCCCTGATGGACACAAACAAGGTAAAGTCACCAGGTCAACTTCTGCTAATGAGTGCAAGAAGTGTTTCCAGTTTCCAGGAGATCTGCTTAAGGCGAAACAATCCTTCCCTTTTCCTTCATATCAGTCTTGAATGAAACTGCTGTGTGCTACTGATTCATTAGTCCCAGCTCTGCCTGGGAGCCATTTTCTTTATAGGAAATGTCCAATAAAGTGCAACACATGTTACACTGATGAAGGAGCAAAAGGCTTCCATGCATGTGAAAGGGAAAGAGCTGATGATTTCTACCCCATTTCTTCTTTGTTTTGATAATGAATGTGATTTGCAGCATACAGTTTCCTCTCTGCAAATCCACAATTTTTCAAAGAGACAGCATGACTATTGAACTTACCTCAAATGAATGGCTTTTCAGCCAACGGCAAATCAATGAACAAAGACTCCCCCTTCCCCTGGAGTATGAATGTATCAAGCATCACAGCAACACCAAAGAAAGTTTTGATTCATTTTGTTCACTCCTAGATTACTAGAAATAAAATGTGCTGGAACAAAAGTTTCATTTTCAATAGAATCCTGGTAAATCCACCCAAAGGAACTTCTCTGCCTCTACTTCCCAATGTAGACAGAATTCAGAAAGCTGGAAAATAGTTGACAACCATTGATGCTTCACTGGCCCTGATTCTGGCTTTGAAGGACACAAGATTGTGGCTTGGCGAGATTGTGGTTTGAATAACAAGAGGGCCAAACCAAGCCATGCCCACAAGGGATAAGACTCAGCAAAGAGCTACTGTTATATAAAAGTGACTCAGCTCTGAGTTCTGGTCAATTAGAAGTCCCACCAAGGAGGACATGGGCTTCCGGAAAAAGCCACCATTGGCACCTCTGGAGTTGGAGCGGTCCTCCAAGAGGTTCTCTTACCATGACTAGAATTCCCATTTATAAGGGAGGATGGAAAATCCAGGCTCTCTAACCTGGAGGTCAGACCCACCGACCCCCCATTCCCACCATAAATCAGACTAATGTAAATCATGGCCTCTGAAACCCATGCAGTTTAGGATTGATAGTCTAGAGATTAGCTACATGTTACCGAGAAGCTCTGTTTAGCTAGAACTCTGCATGGGCCCTGGAATTATCGGTTCATTCTGACTTCACTCTAAGCAGTGAGCGTAGTCCTATGGCAAGAAATTTGTTATTGCTGTTGTAGAGAAAACCACAGTAGTTTGAGCTAAGCAGCCTCCTATAAAGGGAAACTATAGTGGCTCCTGCCAGATATCCTCTCCATAACAAGACCATAAAGGGAATTTCCCCACAGTGGCAAGAAACACAAAAGCCAAATTAAGTCCCTGAACCATGACCATATATAATGCAAGCATATTGTCCTTAATTGGTAATTAATTAACACCAAGAAGGTAGGCATTCTCCAGAAGCATCTTCTAAGTAATCCAAGTCATTGGATTAAGTCAAAATTTACATTTCCTGTGAAAAGTCTCCACCTTCTCTACTGTGCCCCTCCCCATCATAAAGAGTTAAACTCAGTCTAAAGCTCAATACACAGCTGGAGTAATTTCTATCTTGTTATAATCATTCTGCCATAATTTCCCCTTCTTCACAGAGATCTTAAGATATTTGTAATCCTGGAGGATTTCTTCAGCTATTTCAACCAGCAGAATTCAAACTACTGTGACAGAAAGCATTTCCTATACCAAAGTCAAGTTATCCCACTTAGAAGATTACGGAAAGGAACTCATGCCAAGATGCTGTTTCAGGATGATTGACTGTGATGATGTACACAGTAGTTGAAATGCATTGCAGTATGTACATTATATATCAAGACACTGAAAATGAGGGGAATCAGCTGTCAAGCTATCAATTATGATATGTCATCTTGCAGTGCAACTTACATAATGTCTGGTGAATGATGTACCTAAATTCATAGAGCTTTCCATCTCAGAATAAAATAGACAGCACATAGATGTTCAAGGAAGCTGGGCAACTCTTTGGTTTAAAAGAGGCTCAAATAGTCTGGCACCGGATTTATTTTTTTAGTAGGAGGGCTTTAATTATTTCAGATCTGGAACCTAAAAGTATCTAATTATTCCAGATCTGATGCAGCCCCAGATCTCCTTAAGGTGCAGGATCTTGGCCTCCAGTGCTGTGACTTTGCTGCTTTATATTGCTTAATTTGTTGAATGATTTGTGGTATTTCAATTGTCCTCTGTTTATATTTTGTTTTAACATGCTGTCCACCATTTGGGGGCCCTTTGGAATGAAAAGCAGCATACAGTGGTACCTCGGGTTAAGAATTTAATTCATTCCGGAGGTCCATTCTTAACCTGAAACTGTTCTTAATCTGAGGTACCACTTTAGCTAATGGGGCCTCCTGCTGCTGCCGCGCTGCCAGAGCACAATTTCTGTTCTCATCCTGAAGCAAAGTTCTTAACCCGAGGTACTATTTCTGGGTTAGCGGAGTCTGTAACCTGAAGTGTCTCTAACCTGAAGCGTCTCTAACCGGAGGTACCACTGTATAAATAAATGGATGGTGATGCCCCTAAATGTTCCAAGCAAGCAAGAGAGAAGCATGCAAAAGCAAGCTTCTGTGTGCAGTTTCATTTGATGGCTTAGGAAGACACATAGAAAGGAACAGTCCTATATGCTACCATCCATATGGCACTACAGTCCCATGTCTTGCAAGGCAGATAGAAGTGGCTCCCTTAGAACCCTTTTCAAGTAAAGAATACTTGAGAACCTTTTTCAAGTAAAAAATAATTTACTGTGGAAACGTGGAGAATTTAAGACTGGAAAATTTAAGATTGGAAAACCGAGAAACTGAGAGTACCAGTACAGTCATACCTCTGGATATGAATGCTGCGGGTTGCGTACATGGGTTACGAACGTGCCGTACCCGGAAGTAATGGAACGGGTTACTTCCGGGTTTGGCGGTTCGCACATGCACAGAAACGTCGGATGACGTCATGCGCAGAAGCGCCGGATCGCAACCCGCATGTGTGCAGAAACGCTGATGTGGGTTCCATACTGCTCTAGATGCGAACGGGGCTCCAGAATGGATCCTGTTCGCATCCAGAGGTGCCACTATATTGATGGATCCAGAATGCGGCAGCTAAACTGGTGACTGGGAGTGGCCGCCGAGACCACATAACACCGGTCCTGAAAGACCTGCATTGGCTCCCACTACATTTCCGAGCACAATTCAAAGTGTTGGTGCTGCGCTTTAAAGCTCTAAACGGTAGACCTGAAGGAGTGTCTCCACCCCCATCGTTCAGCCTGGACACCGAGGTCCAGTGCCGAGGGCCTTCCGGCGGTTCCCTCACCGGGAAAAGTGAGGTTACAGGGAACCAGGCAGAGGGCCTTCTCAGTAGTAGCACCCTCCCACCAGATGTCAAGGAAACAAACAACTACCTGACTTTTAGAAGACATCTAAACATCCCTGTTTAGGGAAGTTTTTAATGACTGATGTTTTAGCGTGTTTTTAATATTCTGTTGGAAGCCGCACAGTGACCGGGGAAACCCAGACAGATGGGCGGGGTATAAGTAACTCCTCCTCCTCCTCCTCCTCCTCCTCCTCCTCCTCCTCCTCCTCCTCCTCCTCCTCCTCCTCCTCCCATCCCTTTTCTCCACTCCATTTTCTCTGATCCCTGCACCCATCCTTGTGTTGCCTAAAGGAGGGGCATGTCTTTTGTTTTTCTTTCCTTCTCCTTGGCCTCTTCCTTGTATATTTGAAGAAGCGGGAACAGAAAGAGCATGAATACCAGCAGCAGTGATGTTAAATACCAGCAGTATCTTGTACTTTAGAACATTCCAGGTATTTGCATCCATTATCTCAGTAAACCCTGCAACAACCCTGGAAGCGAGGTCAGTTCTGCTACCCCCATATTGCAGCCCCTGCAGCTTGCCTAAAGCAGGTTCATGGTAGAGCAGGGATTTGAACTGGTTCACAGCGCAGATTTTCTGGTTCACAGCTCAGCTGCACTGCCGCCATGATGTAATCACATGGATTACTAAACTATGGAGCTTGGCCGATAGCAACATAAAATATTTGATAAATATTCCATGGAGCTTATAATAAGTTGCTCCCAGCTTTTTGGGATCTAGCTGCTGGAATCACTGGGATCTTAGTTCCCACCATGGCGCATCTGCCTGGAAACCTCCTAAATCCCATTGTGAAGTTAATTTCTCCCTCTCTCAAAATGTCATGTTCTTCTTGTATAAAACTAAAAGATTATTTTTATCTCCAGCTCCAGTATTAATAGCAGGTCAATGGCTATTTCCATCTGCCTCTCCATCAAAGTGTCAATGCTGATTAAGCACACATCTAACCACATTATGCAAGGCAACCGCTGGTCAGGTTGGACTACTATTGTATTTTAATGGAAGCGTCGCTGTTCCTGGCCATCGTAGCACCAATTTCACTAATGCCAAGATCATGGGCTTGACCTAGTTAAGCCATAAATGAGAGCATGAAAGGGTTTAGCGTTCTTCCTACCTCACGGACCCAGAGTGTCTGCTTTGTGGGCAACGTCTACAGTAGAACGAAACTCTTTGCATACAGTGCACAAAATGGTAAAATGATTATTGGATTGTACCACTTTAGACTGCAGGTGGGAAATTGCATGGCTGAATACTTCCCCATATTTAAATTTTCAAAAAACCCTCCTCCACATCAAGTAGAATTAAGAGAGAAAAGTTCTAGTGTAGTTTTCCCCTGACACATTAGCATATTTTATATGCAACAATGTTTTTTAAATAGAGAATGTTCAAACATGCAGCCTTCACCAGTACCACTTGCCATGGTGTGGTATAGCCCAGGAACACTTTACTTCAGTAGTGGCTGCTAGGCTGGGACAGAGTTATGGAGATGCCCTCCTGACACTGGTGTTGCTACAGCTCATCTAGATGGCTTATTACCTACCTACCTTCCTACCTACCTTCCTACCTACAGTGTTCCCCCTTTTTTAAGGCGTAGTCATAAAGTAAGCCATGGCAGGATTTTTAACCTTTTGCAAAATATAAGACATACCCCGAAAATAAGACATACCTCCATGCCATGTGGAGCGAGACCGCCGAGCGCCCCAGCCAGCCAGTGGGACCCAGCAGGCCAGCTGGAGGAGGAGGCCTGCTGTCCTGCTGCCCGGAACTGGCTGCTGGAGTGCGCGGAGCTACTTACCTACTTACCTACCTCTCTATCTATCTATCTATCTAATCATCTAACTCATTGGGCAGAACATGATCCTGAGTCTCCCCTCCCCTCCTTACCCCCCTGTTTTGAAATCTTCATTCTTTTCTGAATCTTGCACTTTGGGAGGTGAAGTCATCTTTGGTGTTCTCGTTCTATGCACAACGAATAGCCTACATTTCTTAACACTACAGCAAGGATGGGGAACCTTGTGGCTTCCCGGATCTTGCATGCTGGCTGGGACTGATGGGGGCTGTGGAGTCCAGCAGCATTGTAGCACCAAAACTTGCCCAACCCTGGGTAAGTAGTGATCGTGATTATATTAGTGGCATTTCTTCCTTGGCGGGGCGAGGCATCTGTTTGCCCTGTGTTGCTCTAAGCTCCACCCAAGGAAGGGTTTTTGTCATTGTTCAATGAGAGAAACATCTTTCATTACACTAAACATGTTAGTTGTAAATAAGATGACTGGCCTTGTCCTTTGCTGCCCTGACCCTTTATATAAAGGAATTTTACACTGCCATTAAAAATATATGACTCCAGGGATTCGGTTGACAAGGTGAAGGCTGCTGGAATTTGCCTTAATGGCCAAGCTGGCTTGGACATTCTTTGGCAGTTCCTTCTTTCGGTGAATAATTTACAAAGGTTCTCAAATGCTTTGAAGCAACTTCAATGCAAGTTGCAACTGACTCTCCAGAAGTATCATATAACAGCTTTGCCCCAGGTTCCACGGCAGCATAGAATTAAAAAAGCACTTAATGGTTGGTTAATCATTCCTGTAGCTTGAGAAAATGTGGCTTAGTTCTTAAAGACATTCTTATGCAATTCAGCATCAGTGGCACATGGTGAATTGTAGTTGGCATAGCCCAGGAAAGGGCGCATAGAGGGTTGGCTCATGTGTACATCTTGACTGCACACTTGGAGCTGATTCATTCACAAGTGCACTTTCACTACTTGACACCTACAGTATCGGGAAGGACTTGTGTGTGTGTGTGTGTGTGTGTGTGTGTGTGTGTGTGTAAATGGACCACCACAGATAAGAACATCACCATGCCTCAGCACATCATCTCAAGCGCAACGCTTTTCAGGGGAATCAGTTCATGCACTGCAGTCTTATACCCGAGACCAATGCCCAATGAACTCAGTTGAATGCTCAGATAGCTCCAATTGCTGCTGCTGCTGCTGTTTGTTGTTGTTTATTTCATAAAATTTACACACTGCTGGATTGTAAAAGAGAGAGAGGAGAAAACCTCCCAAAAAAACCCACCCTCAAAATATGAAACAGGAAAATCAAGGGGGGGAAAAATACGTTTACATAAAGCAAGAGTAAATTATTGAGAAATTATTGAGAGTTACGTTCATGCTGACCAGAAGGGCTGCTTGATCCCTCATGACCCTGCTTGCATCTCAATATATGGCATGGATAACCTGGTTGGCTTTCCAGCACTGTCTGAAGGAGCATCTCCACCCCCATCGTTCTGCCCGGACTGTGAGGTCCAGTGCCAAGGGCCTTCTGGCGGTTTCCTTGTTGCGAGAAGCCAAGTTGCAGGGAACCAGGCAGAGGGCCTTTTCGGTAGTGGCACCTGCCCTGTGGAACACCCTCCCATCAGATGTCAAATAGAAAAACAGCTACCAGATTTTTAGAAGACATCTAAAGGCAGCCCTGTTCAGGGAGGCTTTTAATGTTTAATCGATTATTTTATTTTTCTGTTGGAAGCTTCCCAGAGTGGCTGGGGAAACCCAGCCAGATGGGCGGGGTATAAATAATAAATTACTATTATTTATTATTATGTCTGAAGTTGGACCATTCTTCCTTGTGAGCCTTGTAAGGCCCCTTTTCTTTCCATCTCCCCACCTTGAGACTCATAAAAAAACCTCCCATTTTAGGCAGGCATTTCAATTTGTACCCCTGAAACCTGCAGTAGATTTTTTAAAATCTGGCTCTTTTGTAGTTCTGTACTTGCTGCTGTTTCTTTGAGGAGGAGTAGTAGTTAATTCATTAATTTGTTTATTTTATTTTACCCTGCTTTGGGGACATCTCCCCAAAAGTAGTCTATACATTAAAAACAAAGCAGTATATCAGTGCATGGGAAATCCATGAATCAATAGAAGCCAAAGCATATGCCGATGACTTAATTATTATGACTGGAAATCCTGAGGAGGGAATTTTGGCAGGACTGACTGAGATGGAGAAATTTGGTGAAGTGTCGGGTTTTAAATTGAATAAGGACAAATCGAAAATATTAACGAAAAATATGAGAGGGAAAAGGAAAGAAGAATTGGAGAGGATCACTGGGATTAAAATTGAGAATAAAGTTAATTATTTAGGGATTCAAATTACGAATAAAAATACAAATTTATTAAAAGATAACTATTTGGAGAAATGGAAAGAAATAAAGAAAATAAAGAAAAATTTGGTAAAATGGAAGCATATGAATTTATCTATTTGGGGTAGAGTCTCCATGATCAAGATGTCAATCTTCTTGTTTCAAAATATCCCCATCATTATTGGAACTAAATATCTAAAGGATTGGCAAAAAGATTTGGCAGACTTCATCTGGCAAGGCAAAAAGGCAAGAATGAAAATGGATGTATTAACAAACTCGAGGGAATGTGGAGGATTTGCCCTACCGGACCTGGAAAAATATTATGAGGCAGCCTGCTGGGTCTGGATAAAAGACTGGTTGACCTTAGGGAAACCTGACATATTGGAGATAGAGGGTGTAAACAAAATCTATGGGTGGCATGGTTATCTACTATATGGAAAGGGAAAGAAAAACAAAGAATTCCAAAACCATACTGTAAGAAGGGCCTTGTGGGAAGTGTGGGAGAGAACTAAAGGAAAAATAATAGAGAAAACTCCCTGGTGGGCATCGCCAGTTGAGGCAAATGCCACCTTAAAATGTTATATGAGACAGGTGTGGCCAACATATAGGGATTTAACCGAAAATGTTAATGGACATATTAAACTTAAAGAATATGATGAACTAAAGGTTAAAGGAATGTCATGGCTTGAATATTTTCAATTGAAAGCAACCTTTGAAAAAGATATTCAAACAAGGGGGTTTGATGAGGTGAATACAAGGTTTGAGAAAGAAATTCTCAACAGTAAAGACAAAACCCTCTCTAAAATGTATAGATTATTAAGGGAACCTAAACAACAGCAGGAAACAAAAAATAAGTATATCAAAAAATGGGAACAAGACTTGGGCAACACGATAGAACATACTAAATGGAAAGAATTTTGGGAGAGACGAATTAATTTTACAGCTTCATATGTATTGAAAGAGAACTATATGAAAGTACATTATAGATGGTACTTGACCCCGGTGAGAATAGCAAAAATAAACAAAAGCGGTAACAATAAGTGTTGGAAGTGCCAACAGGCTGCCGGGACAATGTATCACATGTGGTGGCTGTGCCCAAGAATTAAAAAGTTTTGGGAGATGATTCATCAAGAGATCCAAAAATTAATTAAGATATCGTTTAGGAAAAGAGCAGAAGCATATTTATTAGGAATTCTCAATCGGGATATTCCACCCGATAAGATAGATATCTTCCTATATGCAACAACAGCAGCTAGGATGATAATAGCGAAAGCTTGGAAAGAACCTATTATACCATCGAAAGGAGAATGGATTGACAAGCTTTGTGAATATCTGGAGCTAGCTAAATTAACGGATTGGATACGTAACAAACCTAGAAATAGAGTCAGGATTCAGTGGGAATGCCTAAATGATTATTTAAAGAACTCAGGAATGGGAAAAGATACATGGATGTGCCTAGAATAACTGTGTAGGATAATCGTATTGATAGAGGATTGAAGTATTTCTTTTTTCTGTATTCATGTATAAGTGGTTACTATCGAGAGGACAACCGTATGAAAGTGAAGAAAGGTTTAATTATGTGTTCAGTGCAGTGGAAGGAATGTTAGATGTAAAGAATGTAGGTAAGAGAAGGCTGTTGATTCAGTCCTTTTTTCTTTCCTCTTTTTTTTGATTTTTCTTTTTTCCCCCCTTTTTTCTATTTCTTTTTTTCCTTTTTTTTCCTTTTCCCTTTTTTTTCTTTCCTTCTTTCTTTCTTCTTTTTTTCCTTTCTTTTTTTTTCTTTTTTCCTCCCCCTCTTCTATTCTCATTTTAGCCTCTTAGTTCTTTTTAGGGATTTTAACCTCATGTAAACAGTATAAAATTGAAGCTATATATTGTATATATATATATATATATATATATATATATATATATATATATATATATATATATATGCATGTACTGTATGCATGTATTGTTCTTTTTGCATTAATAAAACTTCTTAATAATAAAAAAGGATGTTTGATGGAATCTACTTATCACGGGTGGCGCTGTGGGTTAAACCACAGAGCCTAGGGCTTGCCGATCAGAAGGTTGGCAGTTTGAATCCCTGCAACGGGGTGAGCTCCCATTGCTTGGTCCTAGCTCCTGCCAACCTAGCAGTTCGAAAGCACATCAAAATGCAAGTAGATAAATAGGTACCGCTGCAGCGAGAAGGTAAATGGTGTTTCCGTGTGCTGCTCTGGTTTGCCAGAAGCGGCTTTGTCATGCTGGCCACATGACCCGGAAGCTGTACGCCGGCTCCCTCGGCCAATAACACGAGATGAGCGCCGCAACCCCAGAGCTGGTCACGACTGGACCTAATGGTCAGGGGTCCCTTTACCTTACTTATCCTATGGGGTTGATATCTTCCAGGGCTACACCCAGTGTTTGATATGGTTTATGTAACCCGGTCAGAGTCTCAGCAGGAACAATTGGAGTTACAGATTCAGGGTGTTATTTTAGTCACTTTTCTTCTTCATCAGGTTGTTTTCAGGATTCTGTTTGAGACATTAGCATTGCTCACCCAAAGCTGACTCATACATTAACAGAGACTATATTTTCTGTGCAAGCAGGCTGGGTGGAGAGCAGATTGGTTCTCTGGGGAGGAAGACAATTGCCCTCCCATCCCCAGCCATGTCAGGCATCCATCACACCTCCAGAGTTGCAAGGACAAGGGGTGTAACTCCTAGCCAAGAATAATTCCACAGCTCCTCTCGTTTTCAAAATCAAAGGCTATATTCAGAGTAGATCCACTGAAATCAATGGATTTATTTAAGTCAATTGATTTCAGTGGATATTACTCTGAGACTGACTTACGCTGGATATCATCCAAAGCCAAGGTTAGCTTTCGAATAGCTTTCAATCAACTTAAAAAAAGAAAACTGTGGCCATGAACCAAAGATAAACACATCTAAGTCCCACTGATTTCAGTGGAGGGAAAGCAATGTTCTTACTTCATCATTTAAAATCAATGGCAATTGCAAGTGTTTAAACATTCTGACTGAAAGGGTCTCTCCAAATTCTCCACACTCTTCAGGATGACACATGTTGCCATTTTTTTTTTCTTGGAATGCGGGAGGTGAAATTCTCCAATAGGATTCTTTAGAAAATTCTTTTTTCCCCCCTTTTCTTCTTTTGGCTCACTTAATGTTGAATTAAACTCTATTGCTATTTCATATTGATAAATGAAGGGAGGAATTGGCAATCTTTCAATGGGTGGAATTCCACATTGCACTATGTTGAACATTCTGTCTGCACAAGCATATCAGCTTGCTAGATGGAATGATCCCTCCTCCCCTTCACCTGTGCACTGTTCTGGGACTTCTCCCAATCCCTCAGAGCCCTTTTTTGGGGGGCGGAGTACAGGAAGGACACAGGGGGAGGAGGAGGGGAAAGACCCATTGTGCAAGTGTCCTAGACTTGAGGCTTGTCAGCAAATCTCTCCCTATAAAATTAAACAGTATTAAAAGTGGATCGGCAGTTGTGCCCCCAGACACGTGCGCAGTGAAACTGGGGAGGCCATGTTGCAAAATGTTCTCAAGAGGACTGAAATTCTCTTGCAGGGAAGGGTGAGGCAAGCATTTCTTTGAAAAAAAAGCTAGAAAAATCTTTTTGGAGACATTTCAGTTTAGCCCTACTGCTTAATCTACCACCCTGACAGTGAAATCCTATCCATATATACCTAGAATTCAGTGGGGCTTGTTATTCCCAGGTAGGACTGCAGCCTGAGTGCTATTTACCTGAAACCTCCTCTTTTCAATGGTATAACTGCATTTTTATTTATTTTTGCACACAACTGTTAACTGTTTTATAATCCTAACCATGTTCACTTAGAAGTTAAGCCTATTGATTTACATGAAGTGACCTTGATTTTGGTTGATGCTCCTCTTAAACATGAGCCCGAGCAAACTATTTGTGGGGAAGAGAAGGGGAAAGGAGAGGAAAATGCTGTTTTCAGCTGAAGGCTTATCTCTAAACTGCCCCATTTCTGCTATTTGCGATTTGCAGTGTTCCGGGATGTCACATTGGGTTGTGTTCATTCATTTATCAGAGGAATACACTTCTGAGGCTGAAGTACAAAGGAAGTACGATAAACAGCCAATAATGACTAAGGCAACGTGCATAACAAATGCTCTGGCTGAAACCCTGACGCGGCTATTTGTCGTGTGTGAATGAATGTGTTATTGTCCTAAGCGCTCATTCCCCAAACAATGCATTTACTACCAAAATGGCATTTGTGCAAATACCAAGGAGCAATGAAGGGGAAAGAGCACCGGCATACTTATATGCTTCAACAGCTAACACACATCCATCTGGCCTCAGGATAAGAGGTCTGGACTTGCCCCCTTGCAGAGCAAACAGAGGTGGGAATGGCAGCAAAGGGAAACAGAAGCTTCAAAGGGAGGAGAGAAAGGCAGCAGAGGAAAGGCAAGGAGGGGCTTTTCACAGCAGGAGGGAAGGAGGATAATGGGTAGAGCAATCCTAAGAATGTAAGAAGAGCCTGCTGGATCAGGCCAGTACCCCATTCAGTCCATTTAGCCCGTGGGACATCTGCAAGCTGGACATGAGCGCAACAGTACACTGCCCACCTGAGATTTCCAGCAACTGGTATTCAGAGATGTGGGTCCTCAGGAAGGATGTCGTCATATAATGGCAGTGGGACTAGTGGGGGATTCTCAACTGCTTTAGTCTCTCCAACTCCTTGCCTTGAGGCCTTCTGCCAGCTGCCAATGGCATGTTCGATGGGAAGAAGGCGAAACTCCAAACGGTCACAGTGATGCTTGCGCCCCTCCACCGTCAGAGGCTAGTGGCAGGTCAGTTTAGTCCAGAGTTTCCCGCTTGGGTCTCCAGCTCTTTGTGGACTACAACTCCCATCATCCCTAGCTATCAGCACCTGTGGTCAGGGATGATGGGAACTGTAGTCCAAAAAGCAGCTGGAGACCCAAGTCTGGGAAGCCCTGGCTTAGTCCAACAGCTTAGACACCTCCACCCAACACCCTCCAGCATGAGTGTTTTTTCTTGCTTTGTTAGGGATTGAAGTGCCATTGTATTTTGGATACCACCTTGAGTGCTATATTGAGGAAAAGAAGGGTGTAAGTTTCCTTAACGAATTAATAAACCCTGTAGATGTAGACACTCAGAAAAAGACCTCTGTCTGAGGCCCTGAAGGAGGCATTCAGAGTAGAACAGCCTTCCTCATCTGGGTGCTCACTAGATGTTATTGGGCCGCAGCTCCCATCATGGCTGATGATCAGGGATGACGGTGTGTGGTCATGCAACAGCATCAGTAGGGATCAGGGTTGGGAAAAGCTGAAATAGAAAGCACCAGGCTAGACAGAGCAGTGGTCTGGCCCAATATAAGATAGTTTCATACTCTCATCTCCCTTTTGTTGTTTTCCTTAATTTAGTTTCTGAGAGATGCTCTGAACAGCAGGGAAAGCAGGTCACAAGTCTCAGCAAGCAGACAAGCACGAAAGCAAACAAATCAACGATTCCAGGGCACATTTCAGGATGCACCCAATTCTATTTCAATTTGGCAAAACCTTCAAGCCCATCAAGTTTCCCTCCTATCTGGAAGAGATACACTCTTGAAATAGAAAATCCTGCTTTTCATCGGTTACTCCAAAGGAGAGTATTTTTTTTTCTGATTGCATTTTAAGGCAGTAGGTGGTGTATGCCCCCCTTCTTTTCCCTTTGCATATGTTTCCAGTTCCTAATTCTCCTGCAATCACGGCAAGGCACGTCTCTCTATTGATCTGCTTTCACAGTGACATCACCTTTGCCAACCTCTTGGAAGTAACGGCTTCCAGCTTAGCAGTTGACTTTGTCTTGTCATCCTCTGTGCGAGAACCTTTTGCCCCTTTCCTGCTCCTCATGCTCACAAGGCTCAGAAAGTTTCTGAGAGCTCTGGCTCTCCTTTCAAACAAAGCTCTGCACTTCCCTTGCCCTTCATTTCCAAAACAACCTCTTAAGTTTCATCCACATCTTTCCCCTCCTGTATCAGATGTATTCATGCATAGTCTTTTCAGCTGATCTTCTATCAGAACATTTGTTTGCCTTAATTTTGTACTAGTTTGTTACACAAGGATGTAACCCCTGTAGCTCAGTTGGGAGAGCATGAGATCATACCCTCCAACATTTCTCTGATGAAAATAGGGATGTCCCATTCCATCCATAATGATAATTTTACTATTTATATCCCAAACATCTTACTGGGTTGCCCCAGCCACTCTGGGCAGCTTGCAACATATATGAAAACATTTAAAAAAAACAATCAAACTTTTTTTTTAAAAAAAATTCCCTATACAGGGTTGCCTTCAGATGGCTCAGGGGTCAGATAACTCCATACCCTCCAACATTTCTCCAATGAAAATAGGGACATCCTAAGGAAAAATGGGACATTCTAGTATTCAGTCAGAAACTGATTTAAATCAGGGATGTGCCTGGAAAATAGGGACACTTGGAGGGTCTGTGAGACCGTGGGCCTGAGCCCCTGGTTGGGCAAAAGCTTCCTGCATTGCAGGGGGTTGGACTTGATGCCTCTCTGTGGTCCTTTCCAACTCTATAATTCTATGATGTGTCAGTGCCACTGGGCCCTGACTGGGAGCTGGGACGCAGTTAGCCATCCCAGTGTGCTGAGGGCTGATGTAAGGCCTGGCCATTGGACTCCAGTTCGTGTTTGGTTAAGGGCAGTAGCTCAGTGGCAGAGCATCTGGTTTGCATGAAGAAGGTCCTGGTTTCAATCCCTGGCTGCTAACACTCAGTGTGAACAGCAATGAACCAGATCAACTAGCGTACTGATTCAGTAGAAGGCAGCTTCCTGTCTTCCTGTGTTCTGCCATATTGCCAGAAGTTACCAGGTTGCTAGCCTAGGAGCTGTCAATTAGTACAAAAGTATCAATAGCCCCCACAGTCACCTGTAAATTAAAATATTTTACCAATGCAATTATAATATTTTTTTAAAACTCTTTTTTGGTTTTTACTTTTCATTAAGACTAGATAAAACCAGTGCTTTTTGGGGGGGGGAATGCAGGGGGACGCATGCCCCTAAACATTTTGTGAATCTAAGTTTGGCCTCATTGGGGACCCAGGTGGTGCTGTGGGTTAAACCACAGAGTCTAGGGCTTGCTGATCAGAAGGTCAGCGGTTCGAATCCCAGCAACGGGGTGAGCTCCCGTTGCTTGGTCCCAGCTCCTGCCCACCTAGCAGTTCGAAAGCACATCAAAGTGCAAGTAGATAAATAGGGACCGCTCCGGCGGGAAGGTAAACAGCGTTTCCGTGCGCTGCTCTGGTTCGCCAGAAGCAGCTTTGTCATGCTGGCCACATGACCCGGAAGCTGTCTGCGGACAAACGCTGGCTCCCTCAGCCTATAGAGTGAAATGAGCGCCGCAACCCCAGAGTCGGACACGACTGGACCTGATGGTCAAGGACCTCATTTCAATATGAGTAGGAAAATGAGAGTATCCCCAAACAATTTTTTAAAAGAAAAAAAAGAGCACTGGATAAAACTACAAATATAAAGTTTTCCAAGCAAGAACAGTAATATCAACTGCACTTCTCTCTATCCTTCCTGTTAAAAGGAGCACTCTTATTTAATGCCTTTAATTCTAATTGGTTCTTCCTTGGCTGTGTTGGCTCAATTAACAGTCACTTCTTAATGATGAAACTTTTGCTTGAAGAATTAGAAAACATTTGTTACTGTTGTGGCCATGCGACTGCCAATTACAAGACCAATCAGAGGCCCGCTTTCATATCCAGTGTCTGCTTATTCTCCGGTTACCTTTCTTAATCAACCTGAAATCAAACTTGGCCAAGTTTTTTGTCCTCCGCTATCCTGTTCTCTTAAGAATAATAGCTTTGCCTTAAGTGCACTGTACTGCAACTGCGATATCTATTATGAACATAATCACTAAATCCCACTGATGTCTGCAATCTTCCTTTGCATCTACCACCATTCGTAAGTGAACATGACAGCCTAGCTCTTCACAGAGTTTTAAGGTTGGGAACGGCTCCTGGCATGTCACGGTTGATTGAAATATATAAAATGGGGGATTAGGGAGCCTCACAGACTATTAAAACAATCAGCCTGGCATTGAAATGCTCGTGGTACTTTGCTTATTTAAAACATTTATATCCTGCCTTTACTCAAGAAGCCCAAGGTGGCCAACAAACAGATGCTAAGACAATAACTCAGCCTTTTAAAAAATCTGTTTGGCAGCAAGAATTACAATAAAGCAGTCAGAAAAGAAGAAGAAAACAGCAGAGAGAAAGAGATATTTAAAAATACAAACCATCAAAAGTACTCTCAATTAAACCCACTTCTAAAAGGGAACAACCATTTAGGGCCCAAAAGCAGGGTGAAAAGGTGGCAGAGACTGGGTGCAGCCACTGGAAAGACCCTAGTCCTCATGAGGCACATTTTGGGTTAACCTTGCGGCACATAGGAAGATATCTGAGGAGGATCTCGGCAGGAGGGATATGGGAATTGGTCAGTTCCCATTTTCTCAGCTGTCCACTTTTTTCCTTACAATCCTGAGTTCAGTTCCACATTTGAACAACAATTCCTGTTGTTGTGTTGTTGTTGTTGTTTTAAAAAGCCCTCTTTCATGAAAATTCATCAGCCTCTTTGTGTGAATTTATCTTAATAGCCACATTTCTGCATGCAATTTTGCCTCATAGAGACACTTTTGCAAAGAAATGACCCAAATACCTTGAATGCTATTTTCGCTCAAATGTGCATTTACACACCCACTTTAGACTATATATTTCCAGACACATTGCTTGACTGGAGAACTGCGTTGCAAGATTCAGAGAAGTGTGAGTTTCCGAAGGATGATCCACCTGTTGTTCTGGAAAGTGCAAATGAGGTAGATTCATCTTTCAATGCAAACTGAATCAAATTTCTCCCCCATCCCTTCTCTGCAGGCAGGCTGCATTGCATAGGCCACTCACAAGTGGTGACTTAAAGATATGAAATGGATACGGAACCAAAAGGACTGGGTATGTGAACTGGGCACACAGAAGTGGTGAATCAGTGTCAGATGCTTATTCCTATAGCTCTTGCCTTGCTCAGAGACAAAAGCCTTGCAAAGAGATGGGCTGAAACTGAAAAGTGTTTAAATCCAATCCTGCAACTTTGCTGGTGTCGCAGATTACAGTGTGTACCCCTGTTCCCCCCAGTCCCCCCCATGCACTCTCAAAATGAGCTCCATTTTTGGGGACCCTCCAGAACAGATTTGGAGGGTGCATGGGGAGAGGCGGTTTTGTAAGTATTGTGGTGTTTTATGTATTGTGACTAGCAATTATTTTTGATCACAGTTTAGTAATTATTTATTGCAATCGTTAAGAGTGAATTCCTGTTTAGTTATTATTTGCCAGTGTTTTGATTGCTTACTATTATACAGTGGAACCCCGGTTTATGAACACCTTGGTTTACGAATTTTCGGTTTATGAATGGATTAATGGATTAATCTGGAATGGATTAATTCACTTTCCATTATTTTCAATGGGAAAGTTCGCTTCAGTTTATGAATGCTTCAGTTTATGAACAGACTTCCGGAACCAATTGTGTTCATAAACCGAGGTACCACTGCATTCCAATAGATTCTTGAATATTACTTTATTTGATATAAGTTGTTCCATTTTAAAGTTATTGTGAGAAGCTTCTCCTTGAGCTTACTGTCATCACAGGACACGGAGACGGCTCCCTCCCTGGTGCGTAAAGAGGGAATTCAGCAAAGCTGCCAAGTCATGGATTTAGTAGACAAATAAAGGACGATAAATATAAAGTAGAGTTCATGTTTCTGGATGATGGAAATTTCATTAGAGTCTATTTCCACTATCAATTATTAAATAAATTCACCTGAGTCTTTCCCCTCCTGTCCTATTCAAGGCGAGTATACACTAATCTCTTTTAATGCACGAGGAGATTGTGAACCAAGAGGCATTATGTTCCTTTCAGATACTGAGGGATTCCTGGAGTGTTCCACTAAAATATTATATGCTTGTTTGTGCTTTTGAGGTATAAGCTGATCTTAAGCCAGCACAAAGAAAATGAGTGGGCTTTGGTTTAGCTACAGCATGCGATTTGGAATGAAATCCCCCATCTTTCATAAACTTTAAATGACAGCCCGTCTACTGCAGGCAGTGCAATGAAACGCCTTCCCTTTCAATAATGTTTAGTCCACACTGTCTGCCTGGCAGCGCACTAGGGAAAGCACCCAGGCTGTGAATTAGAGCCAAGTCGACTTGCAGCAAAGCCGCTGACCTGAATTCAGTCAATCGGAGTAGCTCAGATTTGGGGGAGTCTTTGCAGCCTAATTTCTTAGGGCTTTTATAACCCATAAGCAAAGGATACAGAGGCTAAAATATGCACTTGGGTTACTCAGTAGGATTGTTTGTGTCCCAGTTCATGCCACAATTCATCACGAAACAATTTAGGCAAAGTTCTATCACCACCACCATAGTTATATAGCACATGAAACTTAAGCAGCTTACAAGATAAAAAATATAATACATATATACTGTAAAGCAAACAATGAAACTCTCTCACACACCACATTATGTAACAACACCACACACTACATTGGTGCCAGTTCCTAGGGGTCAATGCAGTTATGGACCCCCAATTTATGTTTATTGAGGGGACTGGGTCCCTTCAATGTTCAGAGGGTGTTCAGCTTCGCTCCCTGGCTCTTGTCGGGCCCCCTCAATCTACTTGAGAAGATGGCATCTCTGAACACTTACAATTTTCAGGAAATGCTGATGATGCACCTGCTTAGGCTGGCGCCAGACAACTGAGACGTGTATTTTCAGAGCCCATCCTATTCCTGGGACTGGAATCTGTTTTAACTGTTTTTATTCTGCTGTAATCCATTCTGGTAGCTGCTGGCAAGCAGAAATGCAGCACTGAATTTCATCCATTGTAATATTGCCTGTCCCTTCATTCATCCATCAGTATGAACTAGCAACAGAGTTTAATTCAACATTAAGTGAGCCAAAAATTGAACACCTGATTCCACCCATAATGCTAAACTAGATGGTCTGTTGGCCTTGCCTGGCAGATTCCTTCTTACCCTTTTATGCTTTGAATTTCTCCAAATGTATCTTTCATAAAAATGGATGGCTTTCCGAAAGTGATAACTGTTCTTTCATGGCTTATACCCTAAATTTTTGACATAGTTACTAAGCCTGCCAGAGAGTCTTGTCAATTGGCCCCTACTCTCAAATCCTCTAAGTCAGTACTGACAGCATAGAGTACATGTGGAAAATGAGTCCACCAGCCCCGGTGCCTTAGGAACCAGAACTAGCTATTTTTGGAAACGGCTGGAAAGAAGAAGAAGAGGAAAAAGGGGGGGGCATTCGGCAGCTAGCATTCCATTTTAATTCCTTAAAAGCTGATGAAATCCTTTCTGCTCCCTTGCTGTTGGTGGCACTTTACGCATCAAAGCCCTGGGTCAGCTTGGATTGCTGCACGGCAGCCAAAGAAAAATCAATTCATTCCCAGAAGAGATAAATGCTATTGCAGAAGGTCACCATGCCATCACAGTGTTTGCTGTTCTGCATCAAAACCTTGAAGGGTGTGTGTGTGTGTGTGTGTGTGTGTGTGTGTAGAGGGGTTGATCTAGGAAGGCTTGGCTTATTAAGAGGACTCCCCCACCTTTCCAACTGTTTTGTAGCAGTTTTCTCCAACTAAGAAAAGATGAGGAATCTATTAGACTTTGAAATCCATATTAGGGCACTAACTTTATTAGGGGAACCAAGTAGGGTGGAGGGGTGAGGGGAATGTTTTGCTGACATTAAAACCACGGAAAATATTCCACCAGCGACTGCAAGGATTTCCACTTGCATACTGCAACTTCCATCTCTAATCTGCTCCAGAAGATTGGGGAAACGCCCAGAACAGAATTAAGGGACACGTAGGAGAGGAGATGGAGAGAATGTACTGTTGCCTGAGCAGAAATCCTTGCACTGAAGGAATATTTGCCTCCACAATGTCTTTATCTGTCTCAAAAAGAAACCCATACGAGGCAAGATAAACATCATAAACCAGGGTGAGTGGCATCATTTAACCAGGGTGAGCTGCAATATGATTGCCCGCTTAGGTCATATTAGACTATTGTCCATGGTCTTGAGGGACCATCCTCTTTGGATGCTAGTGCACATTACTTCCTTACTTCTAACGGGCTTGACGTTTGGGAAGAGATGTAATGTTTGCTTCCCAGTGGCAGCATTGGTGCTGATTACTGGGATGGAGCGAGGCAAGCTGGTGATGAGGCTAGGACTGTGCGGTTGCACAATTGGCCCCAGTGTATCTGCAGAGCCCTGGTCTCACCACCCACCTTTTTCTCTCTCTCTCCCCCCATCACTCTTGGTAAGCAGCAGCAACGTCTTTGCTGAGACACAAGCATTGCAGCTTCACCTTACTGGGTGAGACACTTCTGTGTATCACTTCGCGATTGGATCAGCCAAACCCACAGCTTTTTTGGGGGGGGGGCTACCACTCGTTCTGGTGAATGGAGCCCTGGCCATGTGCCTTAAAATCCTGTCTTGGTAAGGCCACAGAGAGTGCTAGATCTTTCCAAATGTTCTATCACATCTTAGTTCATTCCCATAACATGCAAGCAATGCTGGTCCATGGAAAAGAAGCTAGTACGTCAGACAGGATAGAGCTGTTGTGCTTCTCTGAAATGTTTCCGTGTGCATTGGAGCCGAATTAGAAGCAAGTTGCAATGACTTATCCTAAAAATAAAAAAAAGCTACAACTGAGGGAACAGAAGTTGTCAGACTCTGTATGCCACTTAAGCTATTATTCGAAGGCTTTAAAAACCCATCCATCCTCCTAGCCCAGCTTCCCCTAACCTGGTGGGCCACAATTCCCATTAGCCTCAGTCAGCGCAGGCTTCCCTGTGCTGCAATAAAAAAAATCTATTATTCCAAGGATTCTTTAGATTGCTCTGTAAAATTAAATGAAAAAGGTAGTACGTGTTTCTATATGTACAAGTAACTTCACAGCTTCTGATTCGTTTAAAAACTACCTTCCATTCTTTTTCTTTGGGGGGAGGGAGCATTTTGACAGTGAAGTTTGCCAGTGAGATGATTGCAATGTTGTCTTGCTATTACTTCATGAACTAAATCTTAATTTTCTCCTTAATTTTCCTCTTTCCTCATCCCAAGTGTAAGCTGAAACCTGAACTTCACTTTGAAAAACAGTTCTGTTTGGTGAGAAATCGTTTCTTTGTTTTCCTCTCGGGAAAACAAAATAAGGCCGTGTTCCAGCTGTTCCACATGGTGTCCTACATTGATTTGCACAGTATTAAAAAACACCCACAAATACAATCTCAAGGACGGCAGGGTGACCAGTTGACAGAGCATGCAAAGAGGTAACCAAAAACAAATCACACATCACACATGTCTTATGCAGAAGCCTACAAACAAAACAACTCATTGTAGCCCATCATCAGTACAGCGAACCATGTCAATAGAAAACTGGAATGGGTTACAGAGAGAAGGCACTGCGGCAAGTCAGGGAATGAGGGCACAAGCTGCCAAGTAGTACAAACTCAGCGTCGAACTCCATCTGACACTCAGGGTGTGTCCACACAGCATTCCCACAAATAATCATTTTGTTAA
This sequence comes from Zootoca vivipara, assembly GCF_963506605.1. Classification (NCBI taxonomy): domain Eukaryota; kingdom Metazoa; phylum Chordata; class Lepidosauria; order Squamata; family Lacertidae; genus Zootoca; species Zootoca vivipara. The sequence goes on from NC_083276.1 coordinate 107,486,053, forward strand.
TAGTGCCGAGAATCATAGTTCTGTGAAGGGGAAAGTAGAGTCCCCAGATTCTTTGAGGGAAGTAATGAGCCCCCTAACCCAATATTGCCAATGGTGGCAGTCCGCTCATCTCTTACTTTCCCCAACCTACCTGTGCAGAATGCCAATAACACCAAATGGACCAAATCAATACAATGGCTCTCTACAGTGTGGAATTGCCAAAAAAGAGAGTCCCAAGTGACAGTGAGGGCCTCTCCCAAAAATTCCTGCTCAGCCCCTAGAACAGAAATCCAGAATGCGGCAGCTAGACTGGTGACTGGGAGCGGCCACCGAGACCACATAACACCTAAAAGACCTACATTGGCTCCCAGTACATTTCCGAGCACAATTCAAAGTGTTGGTGCTGACCTTTAAAGCCCTAAACGGCCTCGGTCCTGTATACCTGAAGGCGCGTCTCCACCCCCATCGATCCAGCGCCGAGGGCCTTCTGGCAGTTCCCTCACTGTGAGAAGCAAAGCTACAGGGAACCAGGCAGAGGGCCTTCTCGGTAGTGGCACCCGCCCTGTGGAACACCCTCCCATCGGAGGTCAAGGAGATAAACAACTACCTGACATTCAGAAAACACCTAAAGGCAGCCTTGGTTAGGGAAGTTTTTAATCTGTGATATTTTAATGTATTTTGGTATTTGTTGGAAGCCGCCCAGAGTGGTGGGGGAAACCCAGCCAGATGGGCGGGGTATAAATAAATAATAACAATAACAGGCAACTAGTGAAGGCCCACACTATAGAGTGTGCACTGCAGTTAGGAAGGAAGGAAGATTACCATGTGCAGTATATTGTCTGGGGTTATTGGAGGGAAGCTGCCCAGAGTGGCTGGGGCAACCCAGTCAGATGGGCAAGATACAAATAATGAAATTATTATTATTATTATTATTTCTATAATTTCTATACCATTTCTGGAATGGTGTAGAACGGAGCTCTTTCCAGATAAGAGGTGGGAGGGGAGCTGGCTGATCACATTGTGAAACTGTATGCATTTTCATTTAGAGAAGGCTCTCTGTAAGAGCATTAAGTCCAGAGACTAAAATTACATATCTGCCCCACCTACGATGCCCGGGAATTTGAAATCAAAGAGTGAAAATGTCATGTTTAATCTGCATACAAGTCAGCTTTCCCTTCCTCGTTGCATTCTGTGTTTTGTATTCTATACAAAATAATAGCTTTTTATACTTTTACAAACATATTCTTATCAGTATAAAGGACACTCTTTAATGCATTATTTAAGAATTCCTAGACTGGTCCAGATTTATTTACTATATGCCAGCCGGGCAAACCTGAAAGTTTGTTTGTGAGGGTTTGGGCTGACTTTGTACCTTCTTCGAGGCTTGTTGCTTTATTGTTCCGTGTCACTTTCTGTATCCTCATCTCTTCTGTATGCTCAGCTGCTAGCGTATTTTTAAAAGGGGGGTGTATAGGCTAAGATGCAACATACATCCATTATGCACTCCTCGTAAATCTCAGCTTGCTTGTTGTATTGATCAGTCATAATGTTCAGTAAATGAGAGCTCCCCCCCCCCCGCCCTTCTGAAGCCAGAGCAGAACAATGCAGTCCTTGGCCTTGCGAACAAAAGGGTATGAATGTGATTGAGCGGCAGCTTCTCAGTGCAGGGGAAACCAATGTTATACAGGGTTCTGCTCATATCATATGACCATTGCATAAGATTACATCACACTGGTGCATGTTAATAATATATAGAGGTCATTGTGGATAACTTCTTGGTTTTCCTGGGTTATGGATTTTGTTCAGAGCAGTTTATTTCTCTAACTTTTTATTTGCACCTTTAACAAAGGAAAAATGAGAAGAGAAAAAAAATTGAAATCCTGGAGAGCTGCTGGCAGTCAGTGTAGGCAATATCATGCTAGATTGGTATTGGTCTGACTCTGGCTTTGCATGCAGAGGAACAATCAGGAAACACTTGAAGGCTCCCGATTCTTCCTTTACAGCTGTGGTTTTACCACCCCACACCTGATGTCATGTGTCTGGACATGGCTAGGGGGGAAAAACCAGACTTGTAGGCTGCAATAGGTCACCCTCCAGGCCTAATTTGGCCAATGGGATGGGGGTTGCACATGCCTGGGCTAGACAATCATACCACCCTTGCTGCTAATACCCAGGCTTCCTGTCTACCTGGGTTTGGTGGGGAAACCCTAGGCAGAAAACTGAATAAACCCAGCTTCTAGTGAGATGGATGAAACGGGATGAGGAACATATAGGGAATCCAGAACTCAGCCAAGAATGTCACATAGTTCATCAAAAGCACGGCATTTCGTTTTCCCTCATTATCCTCAGAATAGGAAGGAAAGAAATAGTGCAATTAGAATTCAAAACCAACGACAGCAAAGGGTTTGGATATATATAGTCTATAGGAAAGAAGTCGGGGGGGGGGGATTTAATAACAGGCTGCTTAAAAGGCAGCCACGGAGAAAAGAGAAAGCAAGAAGAGAGAAATATAGAGGTGAACTTTTCTCTGCTGGCAAAGGGAGGCTGAGAGAGGGCAGAAGGTTGAAGTTAGTGGAAAGTACTTCTCTGCATCGGAAATAGGTGGAAGAAAGTCCACGGATTCCAATGGAGTGCATTCCGGATTGCAGATTGGGGTGAGCTGGGAAGGGGGGGGCAGGGAACTCTGGCCAGAGAAGTAGTTCCCTTTTTCTTTGTACGAAGCAACACCCTGGGACTGTAGAGATTAAGAGAAGGACACTCTGGCCTTTGCCACCAGCCAGGTGACCTAGGGTGACTGGGAAGTTGCATCCCTTGGCTCCCAGGAATAATATCATGGCAAAAGAGAGACCAGCCTGATCCAAGCCAGTCAAAGAGCAGCTGCTCCACTGCTTGCCATCCTTCCCCCTTCCCATTCTATTTTCTCTATTAGATTGCCTTTTAACACAGGAGTGGTGACCTTCTGAGTGGAGAGCCACTTGGCCTGGGAGGCTCCTTTGGCTAAGACACACACCCCTGCCCTACACCTAAGCAATGAATAGGTTTGTTATGAAGCAGGTAAAAATGGTGCTGGGACAAAAGGGGATTTAGGATAGGGGGTCTGCCTATCAGCTGATCATCAGTGTGTACAAAGCTTTGTTCATGTGTTTTTATTTCAAACCACAGAGGTAAAAAAAAGGTCACCTGGTGTTATTGTGACATCAGGTGATTGTCAGGTAGGTGGCCCTAACCAAACTTGGCCCATGGGGAGTAGAGGAGAGAAGCATCTGCATCAGGCACCCCCAAACTTCGACCCTCCAGATGTTTTGGACTACAATTCCCATCTTCCCTGACCACTGGTCCTGTTCGGTAGGGATCATGGGAGTTGTAGGCCAAAACATTTGGAGGGCCGCAGTTTGGGGATGCCAGATCTAGTTCTAGATCCAGTTCTAGTTCTAGTTCTCTCTCTCTTACTGTGTGTGTGGGGGACGGACGGACGGACTGTAACTTCATCCTCCACAGGGTAACTACTCATACATATATCTCCAGTGCTTCCTTTGCCCCCTTCCCATCTCCTTGCATGCTCTATTGGTCATAAATGTTTTCAGCCCTCTGCTGTGTATGGTCATTCAGTAGAATGCAGTGCTGCTCATCTTGTTCTTTCACAAGGGCAACAGAGCAACAGCACTGGATGCCAAGAGACACCTGCACAGCCAACACCACCAGCTAAATCATGGTGACACAGCCTGACTAGCATCACCTCACTGGGTTAGGCTGCTGGTCACTTTTACATGTGCAGATATAGAGGTCAAACTTCTTGTCAGATTTAGCCTCCTCTTTCCTCATGCTGTGGTTCCATTTCAGCGACTGGGGAAAAAATAATAATAAACAGAGCTTTCAAATTTGCACACCTCTTTCTGCCCTAGGGAGAAATGAAGCAATTGTATTTTAACCAGTATTTTGTAAAGTCTCTTCCCCCCCCCTTTATTTCCCCTTCTTAAATGCATTTAGAAGTCAAACATGATAACCATCATCCTGTCACCACTGGGAATCATCTCAACATGGCCAGTAATCAAATGAGCTGCACATATGGTTCAAGGACATAATACGGTTTTGTAAAAATATGGAGACGGTGAGACATTTATAATTCCCACAGATGCATGGGACATTTCCCAGAAATGTTTGTGTACTGGAGCGTGAGACTCTGCTACCATTATTATTTTAATTAGCCAACTCGGCTGGCTGGCTTTCAGCACCAAGAACAGCTCCCTTTCTTCTTTATTATAGTGGGAAATGAGCTCACTCTTGTCCAACATTCAACAGCAAGGCTACAGGAGAAATCCTCCTTAAATACTTTTTAAGGTACAGCGATAACACAGAAATGACCTTGGTGAGATAGCTTAGCAATGCCCATCATAGCAAGTGGCCTTTGCTGCTCTCACTGTTTCTTTGCATAATTGATGGCAAGGAGGGTAAACAAACTCTGCAGTGAAGCACTCTTGCCTTTTTAGTAGAAAGTATTCAACCAGCCTGGGACATAAAAGTTACATTACAACCAACGTAAAGCTAAATGAAAAAGACTTAACAAAATAACCAATCATTTTGAAGCACACAATCCACCGATGGACACTTAAGTTTGAATACCTTCTCTGTAATGACCATACTCCCTATAGCTGCTTAATTTTAGTTGATGTCTCGCCCTGTATCAGGATTGGGGTCTATGGCCCTCCATGGACTAAAGCTTCTTTCACCCTTGACGACTGGTCTTGCTGGCTGAGGCTAATGGGAGCTGAACAATATCTGAAGGAACTACAGGCTAACCACCCTTGCCCCATATTGTTTAACTGGAATGCTGACTGCATTCATATAAATGCACACTTTTACTCCAAAGATTTCAACCAAAGTGTATATGGTTCTCCCCTTCTCCATGCTGTGATGTAGGTTCGGCTGAGAGTTGGTGACTGGTTTATGGTGAGCTTCATGGCTCACTGAGGATTTGAACCCTGGTCTCCTAGATCCTGGTCCAACCACTGACATGCAGGCACTAACCCCCAGCCCATCAAGGCTAGGAGAATGTTTCATTTCAAATTGAATGTACTAGGATGTGTGGATGTTGTGTTGTGAACAGCCTTGGATCCTGTTTTCAGGGCAAAGGTATACAGAAACCATTTCAGTAAATGAATATGTATACAGCATACCATGCCATTTTTCTAGGAAACCATGGGGGAATCCATTGTATTGCTAAATTACTGTCCCATTAGCAGAAGGATTTCTGCTTGCACAATGGAACTTAATTCCTTTCCTCCTCCTCCCCCCCCCAGATGCCCCACACTCTCCTCAAATCTGCTCTGGGGGTGGGGGAAAGATTTGGGGAGGCAGGGGGAGGGGTGAGTCCTATTGCACAAGTGGAACGCGACAGGATGGTTGCTCAGCATTACACTGGATTACCCCCTTAGACCAAAATGCTGACTATAACAAATAACAACATAATTATTATATTATTACTATTAGGCAATTCATTGCTGCAACTAATTGCTATTATTATGTAAATAGCAGCATAATCTTAGCTGTAGAAATGTTCCTAGTACATTCCTCATTTATTAAATCAGCAATGGCAAACCTCCTGATATTGCTGGACTACAACTCCCATCATTCCTGACCATTGGCTATGCTGTCTGAGGCTGATGGGAGTTGGAATCCAACGGCATCTTCAGGACCACAGGTTTCCCCATCCCTGTTTTAAATGATATATGAAAATTAGAATTTGACTTCTCTCTTGTAAGCTCTATATGCAAATGCCTTTGATTTTAATTCATACTGTAAACACCAGTGATTTTATGAAGACAGTGAATTGATCAGTCAGCATTACTCTGAATCATTCTTGGCAGGTCTGAAAAATAAATGCAGCTAATCTGTCTGTGACTAACAACAGATATCAACCAGTTCTCATCATTCAACAGCATGTCTAAGTCTTTCGTGCAAGGCATGTACAGATTATATGGAATGTTTATAAATGCACAATTGCTTTGCAAAGGGTTTCCTAATAATTCCGAACAAGCTAGTTGCTCTCTGCAGAGCTAGTCCTATATCCATCCATATTAAAATGCAAGGGAGATAAAAAAAAAAAGCCTCCTATTTGCTTGAACAATTTTTCAGTGTAAAGAACTGGTGCCAACGGGAAGTTTTTGCAAGTCAAAAATGTTCAGACACATTTCCACCAAAGCAAGAAGGCACAGTGTCCCTTGACTGAAAATAAACATACTGCATTTTCTTTTTGGATTTTTTTTTTTTTGAGCTAAATGGCCGCTTGTAGACAAAACATTAAAAAGAGAACGCTATCAAGTGGCATTTCCTTTGGGGATTCACTCTCAAGCGAATGCAAATACTGCTAACTTTTCACGAATGTGTACTAAAAGGTAAATGTCAGGGCTGATACTCCAAGCTAGCTACTGCCTCATTCCCAGCCTTCCCTTTGGGGAGTAGGATGGCAAACAGGTGTTTCGCTGCAGCTTCAGATGTGTACCTGGTAACCATTTGTCTCCTGGACTCTTGCCAGCCAGGTTTTCAGTTATGGGCATAGCATGGCAACTGTGCTCACAGTCTTAGTTGATGATCTTCATCAGAGGGAATGAGACCCTACAGAGGGAACTGAACACAATTGATTTAATTGAATCTTTCAGGTGCATATGATACTATTGATTAAGAAGTGCTGGCACTGCAAATACAGAAACCTCTTGAAGATGGGGACAACATTTGCCCGCCTCGAGTTGTACAAGCGGTACAACAGTTGTACAACTGTGTACAACTGTGATCCATATAGAATACTGCAGGGCTGAGGAACCTCTGGCCAATGGGCCAATCTTAGCCCACCAGGGGATTCAAGTTGTCTCACAAGATCGTTTTCCTCAAACCACACCCACCACAATGTCATCCGATGGGTGGAAGGACAGTGTTGAATCCTTCATGGGCATTATTCCGGGATATGTGGATACAGCATTATTTTTCAGAAACGCAAGTAACTGTTTGCATTGACCTATGAACCAAGTGCACATTATTCAACACAGACGGGTGCCTCACTGTTTTTAACAAGACTCCACCTTTGTGCCCCCAAATCAAATTTTGTACCACCACATCCTCTTTTTCTCCTACTCATAACTGGGATTAGCCCAAACAAGTTTTCTTATTGAAACATGACAGCCTCGGCAATTCCTTTGAAATTCTCGGTTGAAAGATTCTGTTAAAGTCTATCCTGTCATTGTTGACATCAGACTTTCGTCATGTCATAATAATTCCTCAAACTGTGTTCTTATAAAGCCACTGAAGTGACTTTCTTACAGGCTGATTAATCAATCAATCCACAAAATGGACCTACAGTAGTACATCTACTTACGAATAATTCTACTTATGAATGTTCCTACTTACGAATGGAGCTCCATCTGCCATCTTGGATGCGGTTTAGATAGGATTTTTTTCTACTCACGAATTTTTAGATAGGGTTGCTTCAACTTACGAATTTTTTCTCCCAATGCACTCCTATGTGATTCTACTTACAATTTTTTTTCGACTTACGAATGTGCGTTCGGAACGCATTAAATTAGTAAGTAGAGGTACCACTGTATTTTTTTAAAGCCATTGTGAAGTGAAGGAGACCAAATCCCTGAAGCCAAAAATGGTTATGACAAGCATGAGTGTGCTTCCCTCCTCCTCTGTTTAAAAAGAAGACATTTCAGATTATTGATCAGGTCTCAGTTAGAGGAACAAAGGCAGCAGAAGAATGTGGATTTAAGCAAGAATAGAAAGACTCCCCATGCTGTATCACAGCATGATCACAGCCACAAGAAAAACAGACAGACAAAGCTAGGAGGATCAGGAAATGGATATAAAATGGTATCGTAATCTCAAAGCAATGGTGAGTCTACAAAAGGGGCAGGCATAAAGCCAAGCTGTAGACAGCCAGATGTTGCTGGACTCTAACTCCCATCATCCCCTGCCTGTATGGCCAATAGTCAGGGATGATGGGATTTGGAGTCAGGTGCCAAGTTGTTAGCCCTGGTCTACAGATTGCTTCTGTGCCTAGTTCTGGTGCATGGTCCACAATCAGTGGGGTCAGTGTAGGTAGCCATGCCAGAGGTTGGGAGACCACATGACCAGTGCCCGTGCCACGGTGACCAGTGCTGTTGTCATTTGCTGGAGGAGCTAAAACACTTCCCAGCCATGCACCAAATACTTGATGCTACTGTATAGAAATTGTTCTGGTTCACCACCATGTTGCTGGTGATTTCATAGCTGCAGCCTTGCCCAATTGATTCCAGACATGTCTGGTTCCAGGTCATGGTTACCTGATGCAGCAACACCTTGCTGAAGTTAAGCAGTCAGTGCCTGGGTGGTAGACTTCCTGGGAAGCCCAAGTATATTGCCTTGAGTTACATGAAGAAAAAGAGGTAAGGATGTACATGTAGTAAAAAAAATTAATATGTCTGGGTTTTAGTTGAGGAGCCATCAGAATGGAACAGCACCCCTTGTTGTGTTGCAGTACAGAAGAGTGATTGATCGTGGTTATGCAACATGGGTGTACCTAGCGCGGGGCAGGGGGGCAGATGCCCCCCCAGAAGCAGGGCCGGTGCAGCCGTGGGAGAGAACGGCACTGCCGGCGGGGCTGGTGGACAGAGGCTGAGACGGAGCACAGCCCGGCGGAGCGTGAGTTTGGCGTTCCCGCCCACTGCGCCACGCCCTCCGGCAAGGCCAAGCGTGGTGGGGAACCAGAGAGCGCGGCGGGAAGCTGGAGGGCACGGCTCCGCCGGGGTCCTGGCCATAGTGCACCGGGGCAGCCCGGCAGGCCAGAGCGAGCGCCCTGGCTGCGTGCTGTCAGCGGAGCCCCGCCACCTCCGACTGCAAAAAGCTTCGCGGCGCCTAGGTGAGACCGGAGTCAGTTACACCTGGGATCTGTAGTCCCGCCCACATTCCCACTTTGTGGGCCCTCCTCTCCCGTGCCTTGGCCCCGCCCCTTGCCCCCCGCAGTTTTGATCCTGGGTACGCCCCTGTTATGCAATCTCATAAAGCCTAAGGACGACTGAAATCCTTAGAGATAGGACAACTGCCACAGGAGGGACAATTAAAAAGATGAGCCTTCTCCACTTAAAACTACACTGGCTGGGATTGAAAGATGCTTTGGGGTACCCAAATCATCTGTTTGCTAAACCATATTCTTTATAGCCACAGCCCCATGTGCATATTGTAAGTAGAACTTGAAATGGAAAGGAATGCCAAATTAGGAAGGATGGGAAACTCTCCTTCCCTTAATTACTACTCCCACTGAAGCCTTCCCCTTCCCCCTCACTTTTACAGCTGGAAATGTCAAAGTACTTTGCAGCAATGAATTAATTAATCTCCACTCTCTACCTCAGAGGAAAATAAAAGCATGTTTCCTTTTAAACATTTAGGTAAAGTTAAGGGCACATTTATTGCATTTTGCATGTTTATGGTGTTGTGCAGATGAGCTTGGCGTGATAAATCAAATATGGTGTTAAATCTGAAGAGGAAATACTTGGCTAGCTTCACTGTATTGCTTGTAATATTAACACTTACAGCAACCTTTTAATTGAAAGACACTCCCCACCCTCACTGGCTTACATAGAAGATAAGTTAAAAAAAAAAACCCCAGCAACATGATCTACACTCCCTTGATCTGTAAAATGGGTATGTTGCATGAAGATGCACTGGGTCACCAAAAAGGATGGATAGAAAGGGAAGGAGTTGTTCTGCACAGTTGGGAAGATCTGGGAGGTATGCAGCAAAATGGTGTTTCCTTGTCTTTCCTTAAAAAAAATTGGGGGGCACACACATATACTGTGCATGTGTAGTTCAGTGATGCTTAAGGAATAATAATAATAATTATTATTATTATTATTTATTTATTTATTTATTTATACCCCGCCCATCTGGCTGGGTTTCCCCAGCCACTCTGGGCGGCTTCCAACCGAATATTAAAACAGTACAGCATTAAACATTGCTGTAATGGCAGCTGAAGGTAGGAAAAGAAACATGAGCAAAGTGAGCTTTCCATTCATCCAATCCCAGAATTGTGAAATCTATGCCTATGTATCTATACTAAAAGCCACAAAATTATACAGCATGAAACAGAAGGATTAAAGCAAAAGAAGTCTAAGATGCTCAGGGAAATTGATTGACTTTGCCTGGTAACAAAGGAACCATAACGTGGGCTGCAGGTGTGAGAGGATACAACTCCCCATGGCAGGTTGCCAGGAATGGATAAGAGAAGGAAGTTCTTACTACCGTGCCGTAGTAACTACTGCCACCACGGCAGCAAGAGTACTGTTAGCACATAAATGGAAAGGAGACCAGATTCCAACAAAGAGGGACTGTCAAGTGAAGTTGATGGAATATGCAGAGATAGACAAGCTGACAGGGCAGTTAAGAGTTCAAGAGTACCAAAAATCCAACAATAATTGGAGTAAATTCAAAAAATATCTGGAAGATTACTGCGGCAATCTAATTTTTTTTGACCGGGCTAGAATGACTCTTGTAAAGACAACTAGTAGAAACAGTGGAAAAGATGGTAAGTAGAATATTACAAACAATTGGAAAGGCATATACTGTACTGTAACATAGAATTTCATGGACCCAAGTAAGAGGTGGAAGGAAGTCCGGTGTAAACAAAGTAACAACAAAATAAGTAGATAAGTAACATAATATTTACTTTCTCTTTAGTTTATGCATACATGTTAAACGTAGGAATGTTCAGTGTGTCGAATTGTTTATTGTGAATATTGACGTATATGAAAAGGATGGTTGTAAAATACGTGAAAAGCCAATAAAGATGTCTATTTTTTTAAAAAAAGAAGTTCTTTGTATTCAATATTCACAGAGTGAGGCTTAGAAATGCAGCCTCTTGGAGTAATGGTGTTACTCCGAGTCAATCTCCACCCCGCCTCTCTCCTCAATCGTGAACAGCACCACCCACCTTACGGTTGCCTCTAAGTGTCCTCTGTCTTAGAGCCCTTTGCTCTCCTACTTTCAATGTTCTCTGGGTTCTGGGAGAGAGGGTTCTGGAATGCTTCCTAGTGTCAGCCAGCTGCTCCAGCTCTGCCTCCTCCTCTCTCATAATTTCCCAACTTTCCCCCTCATCTGCCTCTGAGCTGTGACCTCCTGCAAACCACTGTTGTAAATCTATACTGTCTTCCTCTTCACTGGAAGGGTCAGGCTGGGGAGGCAGTCTCCACCATTCCTCCTCTGCCCAGTCCCTGACACTAGGATGTTGGATGTGTGGCCACCTCTGAAAGAGAAGCAGCTTCACCTCATTAACAAGAGAGGTGGTGATGGCATTCTTCAAAGGCTTGTACATCAAACTAATTTTCAACTTACTTGTGGAAGCAACTTCAGTGCATGCAATCTCATGGCATGCTTTCATTGGGCAGGGGCCATAGCTCATCAGGTACAGCGACCCAAGTTCAATTCCCAACACATCCAGTTAGAAGAACAGGTGGCTATCCTGTGTCCTTCCAGATGTTGTTGTTGGACTCCAGTTCCCATCACCCCCAGCCAGCATTACCAGTGGTCAAAGATGATGGGAACTGTAGTCCAACAACCTATTGAGAATCAAAAGTAAGCCCGCCTTGCAGTTAGAGGATCTCAGTAGCACACCTGAGAAAGACCTCTGCTTGAAACTTTGGGAAACTAGTTAGGGCAGATGATAGTGGGTGAGATGGACTGAAGACCGCTTCCTACATTAATTCTGGTCATTCCTGCTAGTTCTGCTTTTCGTTGACTCTAATTGGGAAAATGAAGGTGTCAAAGTTGTGATCGCTTGAGCACATTTACTTGGAACATTTCAAAAGGTCTTCCTTTTGTGTGCAGCACCAAGGAAGGAGAAAAGAAATTGTACAGCATGGTTAAGGCTATATATTAGCAAATATGAAGACACAGATCAGGTAGCTTACCAGTTTGATTTGATCATTTGCACTAGTTGCCATGTAAGATCAAGAAGTCAGCCTGGAAAGGGAAGATCTAAAATGCTAAATTGCAATATGTAAATCAAACTGAGGGCAACAGATGGTCTCCCTGTAGAATTTCAGAAATATCTTTGAAAGCACAGAAAATACATTAGGTAACACATGGGAATAGAAATGTCAACACCTTATCCCCATGAGCTGCCTTCGTATGAGTATTCACACCGATTCCATGAAACTGCATAGGGATATAACAGTCCTTATGTGGGTCTCTGGTTGTGATTTGTGCCTTTCCCTTGAGAAATGCCAGAGAGCAAGAGCTATCCAACACCAGAAGGACCATGTTGTCCGAGGGAAAGCAGCAGCCTCCTTCTCTTAGTGCATCACAGCTTTGCTATTTGCGGCCAGCTTGCCTCTGGAGAAGCTCAAAGGAACGTTGATGATGGGCAGTGCTACAGACAGAAGGCAGGCTTCACCTCCTGCCATTGCTTTAGCCTATCCCCTTTCAGTGGACATGCCTGTAAAGGCACACAGTAGATGTAAAACAGGCATGGGGAACCCGTGGCCCTCCAGAAGTTACCAGACTACAGTTCCCATAATCCCTGACCATTGTTCATGCCAGCTGGGGCTGATGGGAGCTGGAGTCCAGCAATGTCCGGAGAGGCGTAGGTTTCCTGCCCCTATTGCAAACACAGACACATATCTACCAGCATTTCTGATATGACTTTCTTGCGGCAGCTGGCCTCTCTGCATTTTGCACACGGAAAAGTATTGCTTCAAAAGGAAGGTGGTGACTTCCAAAAGCGATATTGCTGCAATCTGCAGCCCCAAGATCAGGCTGGGCAATGGAGGGGCAGGGGAGAGAGAAGCAAAATGGACTAGCAGAGAGAAGCAAAAAGACTAGCAGAATGTAGCTTTTAGCAAACTGAAATGCTGAGAAGGTGGTGAAGTCTCATGTCTTGCCTGCACCAACAGGCACAAGAAGCTGGGAAGATATACTTAGGGGAAATGGAAGGGCGGTGGCAGTAGAATCAGCCAAAGATGAAATTTTGCAAATCAAACACGAATGGGAGAACTTTCTGTGTCAATGAAACCCAAACCAAACGAAGCCTAAGCACTGTTAATTACCCTTTTGCTCATAGATACAAGTAGATAAGGGACCTGATGGATTTTTGCCACATTACCAATGCACCATGAAAGGATTCTTGTCTACATAATTGGAGTAATACCACAGGATACATGGAAGTGGAAGCAGAGGCTGATACATCCTATGTGCTTTGAGGATGGTTTGTTTGAATAGAAATTGGAAGAATATTGCAAAATCCATGACAATTAGGGCTGCAAGTTGTAATTGGTTTCAACGGTAATCAGCTAAAGATTTGGGTTAAGTCCTGCACTTGGTTTCCTGGGAGCAAGCACTGCTCAATAGGACCTACTTTTGAGTAAACATGCATACGATTGCACAGCCAGCTGATGGACCAGGAAAAACGTGTTATGGGCAGTGTACCCTCTTCTGTACAAGACATACTGGAGTGCACAAGTACTGGAGCAGGTGCTCCAATGAACTTTGAGCTTTGCCTTGTTTTATAAACACTAGTCTCCTGTTTTAAAACGAACTCCTTGAGGGAGGGAGGTGTCTGGTGCTGAGCTTTCTCATGAGGATTTAGAATCCACTAAGGGATCCATTAGCTGCTTTCTTCAGCACAACAGATTCAAGGGTTTTTATTACCCGGTAAGCTTATTTTCCATGTATAAAACCAGAGAGCAAGAAAATTAGGTTTGCTTCAGTGAAGTACAACAATGAAGCTTTGCATATCATTGACATTCAAAGTTAGGGTCCTGCATAGTTGTTGTTGTTTCATCTTTTATATGGTTGGAAGCAATTTCAAAACTTGCAAAGTATTTGTTACATGTGCTACAAGTGCACTGTGCTGAAGAAAAAGTGTCATTCTACACTCATTGTGTTTTATTGCTGCACATTATTCCAATCTAATGAAACAGCTGAAAATTATGTAATAGTGTCAAGAAAGGAGCCCCAAATCAGGGGTAGCCAATGCAGTGCCCTCAAGAAGTTCCTAGACTACAAATCCCATCATCCTTGGCCATCAGCCATACTGGCTGGGGCTAATGGGAGTTGAAGTCCACAACATCTGGATGGCTCTATATTGGCCATCCTATGCCTAAATAATCATTGGGTCTATCTATTCCAGTGCTGTCTATTTGGATTGACAGCAGCTCTCCCAAAACTCAGGCCAGAGAAGCCTTCCAATGTCCTCCTACATGAGATCCATTTAAACAAAAGATGTCAGGAGCTGAACTTGGAATGTTAAGCATGCAAAGTATATGCTTTACCAATATATGGTTTATATATTATAAGAATAAATTCTGGCCTAGACACAAACATCTAGACACCAACCATATACAGTATACACATTTTCCTAGGATTCAATAAGACTTGCTTTCTGAGCAAAGGTAAAGGTAAAGGGACCCCTGACCAACGCTGGGGTTGCGGCACTCATCTTGCGTTATTGGCCAAGGGAGCCGGCGTACAGCTTCCAGGTCATGTGGCCAGCATGACTAAGCCGCTTCTGGCGAACCAGAGCAGCACACGGAAACGCTGTTTACCTTCCCGCTGTAGCGGTCCCTATTTATCTACTTGCACTTTGACATGCTTTTGAACTGCTAGGTTGGCAGGAGCTGGGACCGAGCAACGGGAGCTCACCCCGTTGCAGGGATTCAAACCGCCGACCTTCTGATCAGCAAGCCCTAGGCTCTGTGGTTTAACCCACAGCGCCACCTGCGCTTTCTGAGTAGACATGCACATTCACTTGGAAATACATTCCACCTATTTCAATTATGCTTGCTTTCAAATAAATGCTTAGGATGAAAGTGTGCCTATAAGGACAGCCTTTAATTTGCTAAGTAGTTTGTTTACATCACTGAAGGCAACATCATTGGCTGGTTTTCAAAACGTGCAATCAATAGGCAACGAGAAATGTGCTCTCCAACTCAAGCACCAAGGATGCTGAGAGAAAGCAGAGATATGATGAAGCCCTAGGCTCTAGACCAGAGATCTGCCTCACTCCTTACCAAGGCTCTCCACTCCTTAGCAATGGTGTGCAGTCTTGGAAAGGTAACCCAGTTGCGGTGTATATGAGGGCTCCACTGGAGCCTAGCACTTGTTAAAACAAGTAGGCTGCTTCCAACAACCTTGCTCTCTACCTGGCCAGGCTTGGGAGGGTGAGGCCCTGACTGACTCCAGTTACAGAGAGTGATTTTGCTGTTCCACATCCCAGGAGGCCATTGGGGTGGGATATTGTTTAGAGGCTAATGCTGGAGTCAAGTTTTGTTTTGGAGATGTATTATTTTTGCTGCTCTGTGGCTTTTGTTCTTGGATTTTTATTACTAGATCTTATTCTGAATTACCAGTAGATTGTTTAATGTTCATGTACCTGAGATGCTATCGTTAGCCTTTTATTTCTAGGTCTGTTGAGATTTCATTACATTTTGTAGTTGCAAAGTGGATTTTCTTATGCTAACATTTTGATGTTATGAGACATTTGCCATGGAAAAGCAGTGTACAAATGGTCAGTGATGATGAACGATCCATCTCTATTGCTGGAAGCCAAGGCTCTAACCTTAACCCTAACCTGCATGATTATTGGGACCTTGATTTTTCATTGGACTCCATCTGCCTGTGTCTTCCTTCAATCTCTTCCTGCCCCAGAATTGCTGAGCTGGCTTCCTTCTCACTATGGGCTCTGCTTTATTGAAGCTGGCTACTTCTTGATCACAGGAAAACATGTAGGAAGTGAATGGAGACTATTGGATCAGTCAATTTCCACTGCATGTCAGTTTTTCACATGTTCATCCATAGGTCCATTGCATCCGCCCTGTTACCATGTGAATTTGAAGACTTTTAAAAAAAACAAAACCCAAACAAAAAAGCACATTAAAAACAAACCAACAGGAGATCAAGGAGGAAACATTCCCTCCCATAAAAAAACTTTTCAAAAATCTTATTTTACCCTAAGGTATACATTTTTATGTATTTTGGTATTTGTCTGTGTGCCAAGAACCATCACAACATAAGTGCAAAAACTAAGTGGGAATCAGGTCAGTTTGCTGAAAAAATGCAGACCAGGTGAAAACCTCGGGCATCCCTGTGGCAGTGAATGTAACTCCATTGAATCAGCCAAATCTGCTCTGTATGCGCAAGATCCCCGTTGCATTTGTGGCACTCTCACTAGATCAGCATCTTCTCCAGAGCCTTATTATTAGTTGCAAAGTGTACAGTCCTACTTGAGCAGAAGAACAAAGTCTCCTTGCTATCTGACAGGCTGCATAGCAGATCCAGTAACAACAGTAGATCTTCTGAACCAAACACAACCAGCAGTCAACAGGCAAAGAAGTGGTTTTATTGGTAGTCAGAGAGATATCTTTGGATGGGTTCTGAGATGCACAAGGGAGTCTCTCTCCCATTTAAGCTAAGCGATACAGCCCTCCTTTTGTACATTAACATATTTCTGGCTCTTCTTTCCTCTCAAACACTTCCATGCTTATCCTAGTTCACTCTCATTTCTGTGCTACTCTGGAGGGAAGCTGAAGACACACCTTTGGTTTGCTCTTTCATCTGCCTTTCTTGATTCATTATCCTTTCCTTAGCCCCTAATTTCCCCATTTTTGCTCTTCATTCTCTGCCTCCCTTTCAATTCCCATGGAAGGATGGTTTTAACTTTTTAAAAGCCACACAATAATTCAAATTGTATGCACCTGAATTTTATGGGTCATTTTACTTTTTTCTGCAGCTACCCATCACATTTCTGAAATATTGTAAAATTACTCTGGGTGGTAAAGAAAGGTTTCTCCCCCCCCCCTTACCAAGAAACTGTCCATCTCCACTAGTTATTCTGGTCCCTTGGAAGCTTACAAATGGAACTGAATGTAATCTATTATGAAACACGCTGTTAAAAATAAAATGTTAGAAATAGCAAGCTCCTACCTAGCACAGAGCAAGATTGATTATTGCAGTGAGCGGGGGGGGGGGGGGGAGAGAACCAACCCCTTCAAACCCTATCACATTTGGAAGGAGTGAAGCATAATACACGAGATTTGTAGAACTAGACTCTTCTATTAATTATGTTCTACTTATTATATAAGACAGTGTCATCAATGCCTATATTAATAGCACCTTGCAATTCTACGCACAAAATATTTTAAGAGGTAGGTGCATAATTGGCGCATATGAGAGATCAGATTACATCCTCCAGTAGAGTTATATTTACACCTTTAATTTTGCATCTTTTCATAATGTAGGAAATGCAGTGCAGTTTGACCATCTGCTTGCCTTGTGTGTGTGTTTTTGTTGTGTATAGAAAAAAAAGGTCTATTGCATAACGTGGATGTGTTTGGAAAGACAGCATATTTAGTTCATTGATGTTAAAGGTCCCTCCCTGAGGTCCCTCATCAAAGGATGCTTCACATGGTACCACACCTCTGTGGTGATGGAAATTGATGGTATTTATTTAAAGCATCTAGGACCGAAGAAGTGTACGCTGCAACTTGGAATCCTGAGAGTTTTACTTTGGAAAGCTGGGGATGCAGAAATAATTTCAAAATACAATAAAGGGTGCACTGGGATGGCTGAGTGACACCCCCCAAGGGTAGGAGGACCTGGTGGGGGGCATCATCCATTCCTACCAAGCTGGCCCAAGACCTTTCACTGACTGAAGCAAAAGACAAGAGAGCGCCCTGCCACCATTCCAAATACCAGACCACCATTGTCTCAACTGCCATTGTCTCAACTCAATCTGCTTTCTTGTAACTTGAAGCCATCGGTTAGGGTCCTACCCTCCAGGGCAGGACAAAACAAGCTTGTTCCATCTTCCATGTGACAGCCCTTAAGATATTTGAAGATGGCTATCACATCTCCTCTCAGCCTTCTCTTTCCCAGAGTAAACATACCCAACTCCCTCAACCATTCCTCACAAGCCTTGGTTCCCAGACCCTTTGTCATCTTGGTCGCCCTCCTCTGCACATGTTCCAGCTTGTCAATATCCATATCCTTCTTAAATTGTACACAGTACTCCAGATGAGTCTAACCAAGACTGAACAGAGTGGGACTATTATTTCTCTTGATCACTATACTACTCTTGATGCAGCCTAGAATAACATTAGCATTTGCATCACACTGTTGACACATGCCACTTGTTGCCTACTAAGACCGCCTAGATCCTTTTCACATGTGCTCCTGGCAAGACAGGTGTCCCCCCCCCACCTTATATTTGTGCAGCTGGTTCTTCCTGCTTAAGTGTAGAACATCGGAAGCAAACAAACAAGAATGAAACAAGTAGGATGGCAATATCCAGAGTATAAATATTTTTCTGCAGTATTCATGTAAGAAAACTTACAGGACTTGAGCTGGGATCTAAAAATGCTACACAGAAAAAGCAGGCACACATCAGGACTTTCCCAGTCCCCTGCTGCAGCCCTCCATGAGCCGGAGAAGCTGCTCATGAAGATTGAAGTAACCTCTAGTGCAGGCATCCACAAACTTTGGCCCTCCACATGTTTTGGACTACAATTCCCATCTTCCCCAACCACTGGTCCTATTAGCTAGGGATCATGGGAGTTGTAGGCCAAAACAATTGGGGGGCAGTAGTTTGGGGATGCCTGCTCTAGAGCCACATCGATATTGCCACATATGTACACGTAGAAGTTTTTTTTTTGCATGTGGTGTTGCTGGTGGGGAGCTGAATCCTGACCATTGAAGGCAGGAAACTGATAAGGCATTTCTCATGAGATTACCAAAGCTGGAACTTAATTTGGAAAGCATAAAAGATAAGACAATCACGCTGGACCAGCTGGTGGATAGTAGAACTGGCAACAGCATAACAAAAAATCTATGTGATTCTAATTCCAGTGTCACCCTAACCCTAACCTGAATTAATCAAGGGGGATTTAGTTCGACTGTGTGTAGCAGGAGGATTTTAGCTGAAGAGTGATGTGAATGCAGGTGAACATGACTTGAGCTAGAAGGCCTTTCTAGAATCATTTGGTCCAAGGCAAGTTTGGAGAAACTTCAGTCCAGGGGCTTAAGTAGACCCCACATGGGTCCATATGTGTGCTACCTCACACTTCACTGCACAGAAACAGTGAAACATATGTGCAGCCAATTTCACAGGACACCTATGGATGATCCATAGAATGCCTGAACGAAGCACTGCTGATTATGAGGATCATCTTTGACTCGGCAAACCAACCCGTTGTTCAGTGGGGATATGGTGTTGGAACACCTCAAGTGAAGCCTGCTTGGGCCATTAAATTCTGTTTTGTATTGGTGTTTTGTTTTACTCAAGATCCTGGAGGAGTCATGTGCAGGATGGCTGAAGAGGACAAGAGGACTCTAATAGGTGTGAAGAGGGCATTTCAGGAGAAGCAGCTTGTAATGTACGTCCCTTGGCACTCTTTCTCTTCCCACATAAAAGGCTCTTCGCAAGAGTCCGCATTTAGCAAAGAATTCTGCTTTGACAAGGGAACTGCTTGGAGTATGGCTATCGCACCCTAGAAACACAGTTGTAGCATCGTACAGCACTGCCAAGTATGATTTTTTAAATCAAAGCCTATTTGTGTTGGATGTCTTTTCTTTTCATCATTCTAATTTTATCACATATGAATGCACTCCAGCTGGAAGCTATGTCTGACAGCTGAATTGAAGGGTGGGGAATATTGTTTTTTTTAACCAAATAACTGTAGAGCTCCTCAGCAAAAAGCTTCAAGGGGAAGGTTTTAACCAGCAGCTAAATGGTATGAGCTGTTACTTTACTGAAGCATGAGATTGTAACATGGCATCTCCCAAATGCCACAGGTTTCCCAAGTTTTCCACACCACTTGGCTGCTTGATGTTTAGGTTCACAAGATTCTCTTCCAGCACTTAAAAACAAAATTCTATGGGAGGGTCATGGGCTCTAGAGAAACATCTTGCTGCAAGTTTCCTCTTTTTCATCCCAATTTGTTATATATGAATATGACCAGGCAATCACCAAAATAATACAGGGCACACCAGCTGGATACTGGGACAAAGGTGCCAGCTCTCTGGGTGCCCAAGCACCCACAAAATTCCCCATGAAGGAGCTGGGCACCCACAGATTTCAGCTCCAGGGCCAGGCACACTGCATGGCACCCATGGACCCAAGGGACCCATGGTCATGGGGCCACTGGGATAAGCTCAAGGTGCTGCTACCATACAGCTTGGGACGGGGTTACCTCAAAAATCATCTCACCATTAAGTTTCCCAACAGTTCATTGCACTCTGCAGGAAAGGACCTCAATACCGCTTTCTTTCTCAGACTTCAAAGGTCTTTGTTCTCTGCCTGCTATCTATTTTATCTAAAACGGAACTGGCAGAGAGAACCTCTTTCAGGCCTTGTTACATGGGTAATTCCTAATAATAATAATAATAATAATAATAATAATAATAATAATAATAAACACCTTCCCCTCCCCTGACAGACAGAACAACTCTTATAGTCTGAAAAAAACACCCCTCCAATAAGAATCAGAACAAGAACTCAGGCCAACAATACCATTCAATAATGAGAATAATCCCCATTAACAAACCAATTGTTTTTGTACACTCTCAAATCTAAAGACATACAGAGAACAATTGGGTACACGTTGACCTCCTTAAACTTAAGTGAGGAACTATATTATTTCATGTTATTTTATGGTTTTTAATCTTAATTCATGTAACTAGCATATGTATGTTTCCTCCAGTTATTATGTAATATTCAATCCTTTCAGCTGGCGAAGGTTAAAGACACCGAAACAGGGCCCTGTCCTGGCTTCTGACTTTGGATTATTGTGGATGCTACCTTATTTTAGAAGACTCTTACATCAAACACAGTATTAATATATTCTGACTTCGGATTATTCTGGTCTCTATCTGACTTTAAAAGACTTCTACACCAAATGCCGTATTGATATTTTGCGTCAAAAGACTCTTTAATGGAACTGGAACCTGAATTATTCAATCAGATACTATTGAACTGAGAAATTTTCAGTTTGTGAATATTATTTGAACATTAAGTTTATTACAGAAATTGTATGGTTGCATGTGATTTTGTTTTCTATGTTCACAATTGGTTTGTTACTAGAGATTATTCTCATTATTGAATGGTATTGTTGGCCTGAGTTCTTGTTCTGATTCTTATTGGTGTGTATAACAACAAGAACTCCAATTTATCTGACACCCCCCCCCCCCAAGCAAATACCAAGTAAAGGCTTCTTGTCCTATAGTGATGGTGTACAGAAAGTCTGGTAAACTGGTCAGACCTACAGCCGAATCCTATAACACAAGGCAAGTCCCCCTTTCCACTGATTCCATGGGGCTATTTACCTGCTGTGGTGTCTAATCTCCTATCAATACAGTAGTCTTGATTGTACACAATAAAATTGGAACAATAGTGATTACTATTTCACCCTCCGGAGCAGAGCACATGCTTTGGGTGCAGGAGGACCCACATGCAATCTCTGGTATCGCCAGCAAATGCTGTGAAAGACTCACCTGAAACTCAGTCACAGAATTGTAGAGTTGGAAGGGACCCTGACGTCCAACCCCCTGAAATACAGGAATTTGTTTTGCCCAACTTGGGGTTTGAAGCCCAAACCCTGAGATTAAGAGTTTCATGCTCTACCAACTGAGCTATAGCTGCTGCCTGTCACTCTGGGCAGGAATGAGCTAACTGGAGCAGTGGTCTGAGCCAGGAGGAAGGTTCACACATTAAAATAAGGTGTGGAGGGGATGATATGGGCAAGCCTCACTGTGTGGTACCACTGCGGTCTCCCAACACCCATGCATTCAATCTATGCCAGAAGCTCCGATGTCCTGCATGGGACCCTTTTGTGACACATATGTATCCCATAGAGATGTGTTTCCTTTGTTGGTGGTGGTTTCTTATAGTGGGATCCTATAACCATGACTTTTTAAGGAACAGAGATTAGACAGGCATCTCTCTTGTTGGAATAATGATCGTGCTCTGGGATGTGTGAGAGAGAAATAGGGCTGAATTCTCAAAGCAAAAGCTTTAGCTGTGCCATAAAACTGTCTTCAGCGGCTACAGCTCTAGGCTATCTTAGCATCGACACTTTCAAATGAAGTGAATATAATTATTGGCATGTCCCGTGATTTATACTAAAGTGTACCTTTAGATTTTTGAATTACATAAAGGGCTGGGGAAGGTTTTCGGAATGAATGGCCAATGATCACTGTCATCACGAAACATCACAAAGGCAGCTGGTGATTAAGGGGCTGGCACACAAATTGTGGGTTGTGATCACATACAAAAGTGGGGCTTTCCACTTAATATCAAAACACCAGCCTGGCCTTCTTTTCCTCTCCTCTGAAACATTTCTCATTCAGTAGTGTATGCTCAAAGAAGAAACACGTTTGCAAAGTATCATGCAGTATTCTGACACGATTCTGCCCTTTCCCCAGGGCTGTTGCTTTAAAAAATGAAAATTGCACCAAGAGAGGCTAGGATTATCCAGCATTCTTAAATTAAGCAGCGCTGGTCCCAGTTTTGGGGGCAGGGGGTTTGGCAAAGTTATCTAGCAGTGATGGTGGGTTGGGACAGGGGTTAGCAGCAGCAGCACTCTGATAAAAAGAGTGGCAATAATTTCTCACAATGCCCCTGGAAAGAAGCTGTGATAAGGCACTGTGGGGAATTAAAATGACCATTCTCCACATCCAGCCACCCAGTGCTGATTGGAGGGCCCAGATGAGCCATTAGTAGTGAGCACAGATGCTTGAGGATACCACATACAGAGGTGGAATCTGCACACATATAAAAAAAACATTCTGAAAATGCTTTTTTAAAAGCATTTTTAAAAACACATTGAAGGCTCACCATCGCCATCAAGTGTCACATTGTATATTGCACTTAAAACACACTTAAAACATTTTATTTGCCGCTGTATAGCTGAGTTCTGGGTCTGAAGTCCAGATACTGTTGGGCTCCAGCTCCCATGATCTCTGATCATTGGCCATGCTGACTGGGGCTGATGGGAGATGGAGTCCAACAACATCAGGAGAGTCACAGGTTCCCTCTCCCCCCCCGTCTCTACAGAACTCTGTTCTCTGGTTTCCACTGAGCCTTGAATCATTTGCAGGTGAACAACAACAGTTTATCAGTACCATCTTTCAAGCTGCAGGGTTAAATCTGGCTCACGGAACAAAAATCCCAGCAGAAGGCAGTTCTCCCAGCCCACCAGCTCAACAGTCAGCGAAGATCGCTGCATCACAGTATCTTTTTTTAAACGTGCTGGATTTCTAACAGGGGAATGGTTGGGGAGGAGTGGGAAAAGAAAAGGGAGGGAGGAGGAGACAGTCTGAGATATAAATAGATGCACTAGCAGACAAGGCAGAGCAAAACCCAGGCAAAAATCCACTTGCTTGGTTAGACTTGCATATATACATCTTTAACACACACACACACACACACACACACACACACACTTCATGTGTGTGGGCAGATGCGACAAGAAGAGAGAACTGGGGTGAATGACACCTTCAGAATACTGTTTCACTGTATGAGATTTCCAAGCAGAAAGCTCAGACAAGTGGCTCCATAGAGCAAATCACCAGTGGCAAGAATGGGGAAGGACTCCAGAGCAGTTCAAGTCTAGGCAGCAAAAAATCATATGCAGCCGTTCAGATGTTGCTGCACACCAGCTCCCATCATTCCTGACCATTGGATATCTTGCCTGGGGCTGAGGGGAGTTGGAGTCTGGCAATACCTGGAGGGCCATCCCTGGTCTAGGGTATATGAAAACAGGTGAGGCCACTTTGCTTACAAAGAATACAAGAGTGAAGACTGCCTGCTGTGTGTGTGTGTGTGTGTGTGTGTGTGTGTGTGTGTGAGAGAGAGAGAGAGAGAGAGAGAGAGAGAGAGAGAGAGAGAGAGAGAGAGAGAGAGAGAGAGCACTTTCAGGGAAGGTTTGCAGCACAGAGTTTCATGATCGGTGGTGGAGAGAGTAATCCCTGGCCAGACGGAATGCATTCATGTCTTTGCAAGCACAGAAATGCCACCAAGATGCAGCCAAAGCCAAATGTAGCAGGATACAGGAATGGTCCACATGCCCATGATGTAGCCTTTTTTTCCTAAAGCTAAAGTAAGTTTGACCATGAAGCTGTCTCAATGGAGGAACATTTGGGATCAGTAGATAAAGTACGCCGAGCTTGTGGGGAGAAGAGCTCGATACAAGTGCAATATATGGGCAACATCTATGTTCATACATACACGTTTTAAAGCATCCACATATACATCATCACATGGAACAGAAGAACTAATTTGCAGGATTAGACTAAAGACCCTCTCTACCCCACTGCCCTGTGCCCAGTGGTGAACATGCTAGATTGCTTTGAGGAGGTTGTATGTAGAGCATAACTTCTTCTAGCACCTTTGTTGCTTGCCCCCAGTATCCTGCAAAAATTGATGACGCGATGCATCCTGAAATACGTTAAAGAAATACAGATATTGCCTTTTTTATTACAGAGTGGTAGAAAGCAGATTCCTATGTATCTCTCAAATCATTTCAGCAAGACCTGATATTGGCCTGTTCATAACTTGCCAGTATGTGCCTGACTTAATAAATTCTCTATGTGGTTTCTACTAAGAACACTCTGCAATCCAGCTGAGTTGTCAAGGCTTAGGAAGAGTGGGTTAGGAGAAAAGGGCAACTGTGCAACTCAGGGACATAACAGCTTCCCTGCGAGTCATTCACCTCTCCATGCTCTAATGTCTAAATTTTGTGAGAAGCTCTCTGCTTTTTCCTACTGAGCAGGCACTTCCGGTTCCTCAGTTCAATTCACCATCATTCTGTGTAAACTGCCTTGAGATGGTTGCTTAGAAGGCAATTAATAAATCAGTGATAAAGAGGATATCTGCATATCTTTGCCAGCCCAATCAATCATTATGAGAACTGGACTTTGATTATGTCATATGTTAAATTGTTTGAGGCTGCAATGACCCTATGCAAAAGCTCCATTGAGCACAATGGAATTGTTTCCAGGTAGACAGTCGCAAGGCTGCACTTTCAGAATCGAAGTCTTAACTACCTTTCAGTGCAAACTAGTGCACACAGCTCAGCTGGTGTGCCAGAGGTCTTTTCATATTCATTTTAAATATAGCTCACGCTTTGTATTGTGCTTTGCATGCTTCCAAATGCATGCAAACATGTGCTGCGTCACAAAGTGATTTTCAACTTTTTATTTGGATGGTCTCCGGGATTTATAGATATATATATTTGTATAAGTAATCCTCATCAAATCCGCTGCAGCTAGCCTGAAAGCAAAATAGCAACAAAAAACCCCGAAACCCCTATTGTTCTAATCTTCCAGCATTATCCCTCCTGATAATGACCTTCATCAACTGGCATGCAAAGGTAAGCCCATGCACACCTGAGTCACAAACAAAATAAATCACTGCTCTTGGGGAAAGCTCCCTCTCTGAACTCCAGTTCAAACCCAGTAATGTAGAGGTCTGGAACCTTTTTCAGCCTAAGGAATGCATTTCCTCATAGGGAACCAAATGGGGGCCACATGCTAGTTATGGGGAGGGCGAGGAGCAAAAATGGGTGGGAGACACAGAGGGAAAAGTGGGCAGAGCAATAAATTTGATTCTTATCAAGCCTTAAGCATCTGATACGTCACACCATTACAGCCATTTGAAAACCAGACTTTCTACACCCACATAAAACACCTAAACTTCTCCATCCTCTGCACAGGCAAATAACAGGGAGTCTCATCGTTCAGGGACACAGTCAAGGGCATTAAGCAAAGCCAGTGAGGACAGGGCCTGAGGAGATTCTCAAGGGCTCCCATTTGGTCCCTGGGCAAAAAGCTCCAACGCCTGCTGTAAAATTTAGACTGTGTTACAATATGTGCTTGTCCAGGAGGATGTCCAATTGAACTCAGTTGGAATTGCTTCTTAATAGGTATAGGATTGCACAGTTAGATTCTGAAGCAGAATACAGAAATCTATTGGGAAGCGATCGTAATCTTGACTGCCATTTTGTGAGGCCTTACAGGTTGCGATCAAGCAAGGTTGGGGGACCTGGTTTGGGGATTGTTCATTTCTGTCTCTCCTAACTTTAGTAACAACATCCAGTTAAGGCAGAGAGAAGCTAAAGAAAAGCAACAGAAGTGCAACTACTTGTCGAAAAGTGAAGAAACTGCAAGGGACCAGAGTTGATGACTCAGTCTAATAGTTAATAAGATGGCCCAGACCATCTTATAAAGGAAAGAGATGCCATACCCTTTCTATAAGTGGCAGGACAAGAGATTATTTTGGGTGCTGCCTCAAGCAAAAGATGTCCATACATCATTATGGACTTGGGAGTAAGAAAAGTAAAATGCTGAAATGTGAACTGCAACACAGCTAAAACCCTCCGTCACCTGAGAGATAATTTCTTTGAATAAGCCAAGCCTATTTTCAAGGTAATCAACTATCCAGTTAGGCTGCAGTTCGCTCTATATCTAACATGACTTAAAAATTACATTCTAGGTTTTGTGTTGACGGTCTGGTTTTTATATTTCACAGGGAACTGAAATATCAAATTTATGCCACATGTGTGCGTTTGTTGAAGCTTATCTCTGACACCAGGGACAACCAGGAAGGGAATATTATGCTCTGCTTGTCAGTTTCTAGAACAGCCTTTCCCAACTGGGTGCCCTCCAAAATGTCTAAATGCTCTAGAAGTGCCTCTCTGTCCTCTTTTGGAAGCAGAATGCTGAGTTAAGTGGCGCTTTCATCTGATTATGATTTTATAGATAATTTGAAACCTTGCTAGAAATGGCCCGTGGAAGTATCTGCTCACTTCCCTTCCATCTTGGGGCAGAAAAATGTCAGGAGATAAGGGATCAGACGAGGCAAACTCAAAATACTTTCCCTATATTACTTTTAGTAATTGTTGGAACATTCCTATAAAATTGGTGGTGATGTAGGAGCTCTAGCCTCAACCCAACTTCACTTGCAAGTTCTCTGAGAAAAGTCAAGACAGTTCTGCTTAAAAGTGTACATTTTTCTAAGCAGGCTTAGTCTTTCCAAGCGTGGGCCATAGCTGCCAAGTTTTCCCTTTTCTCGCGAGGAAGCCTATTCAGCATAAGGGAAAATCCCTTAAAAAAAGGGATAACTTGGCAGCTATGGCGTGGGAAGACTTATTAGTTGCTTGTTACCAAAAATGCATCCAAGTGACTTACGTTCACAACCATGAAGGGGGGGATATATTGTATAAAACATTAAAAAATTTCCTACACCTTACAAAAACAGTCCACCACTCCACCCCACTCTGAACAACAGCCATTGGAAGCATTGGCTACATATCAACAGTCAAACAAATTCAACCCAGTCCATCAAAGGCCGGGGGGGGGGAATAATAAGTCTTTACCTGGTGCTAGGTCAGTGAAGGTGCCAGGCAGGCTTCACTGCTGAGAGCATTCCACAGACAGAGAGCCACAACTAAAAAGGCCCTCTCCTTTATCATCACCCCCTGAACCTCACTCAGAGGAGGAACCCAGAGAAGGACCTACAAGGGAAGACCTACAGGTTTTTCCACTGAGCTTCCTTCACACTAATTGCCTCCTCACAAGGATCAGTTTGTTTAGGATGTGGCAGGAAGGATCGGCTGGTGGTAGCATAGAACCCATTATGTACTGGGCATGAATTTCAGCGGGGGATGAGGGTCAGCTTGTAAATGGGCCCATGGATTTTCTGAGCTGGTGCAGTTAGTATTATGAATCCACCATATCAAAAATTCATCATCACCACTAAAGGAAGATCAATATTATTAAGCTGGGAGGAAGCCAAGGGAGTAGCACAGGGTGTGCAACATAGTCTCTCTTAATGCTAAAAGTGAAACAGAATTATTTAAGTTAGGTGCATCAGAATTGCACCGTGTAGCTGAAAGGGAAGGAAAGCATTAGCTGGTTTCAGGCCCTCCCGATTGTAGATAAGCTGAAATGTTTTCAAGAGTGGCAAAAGACATTGTCCAAATTTGTCTGGCAGGGGAAGAAACCCAGAATCAAGTATAAACTTTTAACAGATGTAAAAGAAAGGGGAGGATTCTCACTGCCAGACTTAAAGATCTATTTTGAAGCAGCAGCTTTTTGCTGGTTGAAGGAATGGTTTTTGCTAGACAATGATGATCTGTTAGACCTGGAGGGTCATGATAATGCATTTGGGTGGCATGCGTATTTATGGTACGATAAGGTAAAGGCACATAAAGGCTTTAAAAATCATATAATTAGGAAATCATTGTTTAATGTGTGGATTAGATATAAAGGCTTGTTGGAAAGGACAACTCCGAGGTGGATTTCACCGCTTGAGGCGAAGAAACCTAAAAGGACAAATATGGATGAGAACAGGCTGAAGTACAAGGACATTCTGATTGAAGTGGAAAACCAATTTAAATTAAAGCCATATGAACAATTGAAGGATAAGTTAAGTGACTGGTTTCAGTATGTACAGATAAATGAAGCATTCAAAATAGATAAAAAAATAGGATTCCAAACAGAAAAATCAAAATTAGAAACAGAATTAATAGAGGCAAATACCAAGAATTTGTCCAGAATGTACAATTTATTGTTAGAGTGGCATTTGAAAGATGAGCAAACAAAATCGGTTATGATTGATTGGGCCAAAGATTTGGGCCATAATGTTATGATGTCAGACTGGGAAAAACTATGGAAGAAGGGAATGAAGTTTACGGCATGTACTGTGCTGAAAGAGAATTTAATGAAAATGATGTACAGATGGTATTTGACTCCGGCAAAACTGGTGAAAATGTACCATAAAGGTGATAACAAATGGTGGAAATGTAAAGAGGAAATAGGCTCATTCTATCATATGTGGTGGACATGCCCTAAGATAAAAGGCTTCTGGGAAATGATTTATAATGAAATGAAAAAGATATATAAAAATACATTTTTGAAAAAACCAGAGGCCTTTTTACTTGGAATAGTGGGGGAAGAAATCCCCCAAAAAGATGTTAACTTGTTCATGTATGCCACCGCAGCAGCGAGGATTTTAATTGCGAAATATTGGAAAAAAGAGGAATTGCCATCTCTACAGGAATGGCAAATGAAAATGCTGGACTTTATGGAAATGGCAGAATTGACAGGAAGACTCCGAGATCAAGCAGGTGAAGGAATCGAGGAAGATTGGAGAAAATTTAAATTATATCTAGGGAATTATTTCTGAGAGTTGAAAGTCTGAACATCTAGGGAAATATAGAAGTTAAGGCGATAGGGAGAAAAGTAGAGATTATAAGGTAGAAAAATTGATACATGGAAGATGAAAAGCAAAAGTAATGAAATAGAAACTGTTACAGATGCATTTAAAATGAAAATCAGATAGAGGGGAGTTGGGGAAGCCAAATGGACAATGACTTAAAAAATTGATAAAAGATGATATGTATGTTCTCTTTTTTTTGTTTTTGTTTTGTTGGTATGGAAGTATTTTTGTATGTTTGTATTGATGTATTGATGTATTTTTTTATGTGTCTTTTTATTTTTATTTTATTATTGATGTATTGGATGTTTGTTGAGTAATGTGGGTATGTTTTTATATTATAAAATGCTTAATAAAAATGTTTTTTTTTAAAAAAAGGAAAGCATTCGCTGGGATACACAGCTGACATAATCTGCCCAGTTACGTATATTTAGCTAGTATTAATCCAGTAAACACTTAGCTATGCCCCAGTGGCATTAGCACAACTATTTTCACTGAGGCTAAAAGCAAGGGTAATTTGAAGTCCTGTGCTGAAGTGTGCTTCTGGTTTTAGAGCTCTAATGAGTTCCACTTTGATAATGAAGAGGGCATCAGCAACCACACGGGGTAATGATATAAAAATGGAAAATAAAGATCGAGTCACTACGGGTATTTCCCACAAATACCGCAGAACACAGTGGAAGCTACTGTGTCTGAATAAGTACAAACAGTGAAGTTAATATTTCCATGAGTCAGACATCATTTGTGTCCAAGTGGAGCTGAGATTGCAGTTGATGGAAATTACTGTGACCTCTGCTGGACTTTCCAAGCGGTGTTCTTTTCTCGTGCTTTGCAGATAATTGGCAAGTAGTTATTTCATGTGTTGAGAAATGACACACGCACTAAAATTGGATGCATGCATTCATTTAGATTAGGCTTCTTTTTTTAAAAAAAAATAGAGCTGAAATGAATTTGATCTCCAAAATTCTCCTCACCTTTCTTCTCAGATTATCTGAGCTGAATTAAACAAATATTTGCTGACTATTCACTGAATATTTGGGTACCTGTAATTAACGCCTTACAGAATTTGATTTCAACATTGGCATTTGGTTTCAGTGTTTGCGGTTTGCCGCCATTGCGTAGCTAGATGCATGCAGTGGTGTTTGGCATTGGGCTTTGTTTGATATCTGGCATGTCTCGAAAACACTCACCTTTTGGATCTGAGGACTAATTTCACATTCAAAATGTAAATTCTGATTTTCACAATGTAAAATTTCATATTCACAATTTAAGTGCAAAAATTGACCTCGGGGGAAAATTTGCATGCATTTATTTCCAGCTTTGAATTCAATGCACACCAAATTACTGGAATAAAGCACTCTAGTTTTCTGCATGCCAAATAGTCAGCTAACTAACTGATATAATTAATATGCGTTTTGATTTTATTTCTTAAATTGTGCTTTGTGTACACTGCCCTGATATTTCAGGATATGGAAGTATAGAAATAATTTTATAAACAATATAGAATAAAATGAAATGTGCATGAATTCTGAAGATTTTTTTAAAAAACACATACACCCCCTTTCATTTCTAGCTGATGCATGCATGTCTTATAGCAAGCACTCTAAGCAGAATTCCACTTTCTAGAAGAAGGCATGCATCATAAGATGGTGCCTGTCACCTGCAGTTTTTATAAATTGGTGTGTGTGTGTGTGTGTGTGTGTGTGTGTGTTGACTGATAAATCTGGGATTCCACCCTGGCCAATCAAATTTTTAAGTGATTACACTTACCAAAATGATGCATTTGACTGATCAGAGCAATAATTCTTCCAGGCAAACTTTGCAGTCCTACATTGCATTGGGATGGCTGCTTAGGAATTGCCAAAAAAAGAGGAAACACAGAACCCAAAAAGAGAACGAAAGAGGATGCAACTATACATAAAATGTGCATGTGCTGATTTATAAGCATAAGTGCAAATTTAGAAATAGGTTATGGAGGGTTGCCATGTGTCCTCTTTTGCCAGGACATATCCTCTTTTTCATGATGAGAGTTGCCCATGGTTAAAAGAGAGAGATATCCATGGTTAAAAGAAGAAGTCAGGAAATTGTCCTTTCTCTCTCTCTTCAAAATATGGCAACCTACTGTGATGTTTTACAGGCATACTTGAATGCAGTGCTTTCCCCCCGTAAAAACAATGTTTAGGGGTACTCTCATTTTGACTCAAGAAAATCACCATTTTATAGTTCAAATTGGTAAAAAGAAATACAGTAAATGGACAGAAGGACAAAGATTCACAAAATGTTTAGGGGTATGCGTACCCCAGCATACCCCCAGAAAAAAAAGCACTGCTTGAATGTAGGAAGTAATGTGAGACATACGTTCTTAAGTGATGCTGTCCCACAGATGCTGTATACACTTTATACAGACTCTAAGTGTTTGAATTAGCTCTTCTTGTTTGCAAGAAGAATACTCTAAGTCTTTGGGTATTACTTTGACAAAACTTGCATGCATGGTTTTTCTGTGAGGTTCCTAGTTGTTGTTTTTTTAACAAAACACCAACCTAAATGTTTTCATTTAAAAACTGAATGCATATATTTAAATAATAACACCTCCCCCCCAAAAAAA
The DNA here is from genome assembly GCF_963506605.1 of Zootoca vivipara. NCBI lineage: Eukaryota > Metazoa > Chordata > Lepidosauria > Squamata > Lacertidae > Zootoca > Zootoca vivipara. The sequence goes on from NC_083276.1 coordinate 107,517,867, forward strand.
ACCCTGAAATTTATCAAAGCAAGTGTGTATTTCCATACTGCAGAACCTTTGTTTTCCCCTGAGTTCACTCATTCCGGGTTATTAACT